>NC_134703.1:204830316-205153530 GCF_043290135.1 Rhipicephalus microplus
ACCTTCAAAAGCGCTATAATGAATATTCAAACACATTAGGAAAGTTACTTAAAGCCGCTAAATTAATGTATTTCGAAGATAAAATAAAGCGAGCCGGAAATGACGTTAAGCAGCAGTGGAAAACTGTAAACAATTTTTTTGGCAGGACTACGGTACATTCAGATATATCCTTGATTCACTCAGAAAAACGTGTGATCGATAACCCATCTGATATTGCGAACTCTTTTAATGACTCATTCGGCATTGATATTCCTCAGTCGACAGCACCCCTCGAACACATATGTTCACGATTACCACATTCATTCTTCCTTTATCAGACGTCACCCGAGGAAGTATTCACCGTTACCAATAGTATTAGGAATACAAGCACTGATCTCGATAAGTTCCTTGCTGCCGACATAAAACTGATAGCTCATTTGATCTGTGATGCATAATGTCATATTATAAATCTTGTATTTGAAACTGGGTTCTTCCCTACATCTCTGAAAAAAGCAAAAATTATCCCCGTTTTTAAAAAACGCGACAAGCGTTTATTCTCAAATTACAGGCCTATAGCAATTGTTTCATTCTTCAGTAAGGTCATCTTTTTGCGGGACGTTTACGGTGTTATCTAGACAAGTTTCACATTCTTTCTAACAAACAGTTCGCTTTCAAGCCCGGTTACTCAACTGAACTCACCATGATATCGCTAACAGAGGAAATTAACTATGCTATTGACAGCGGTAGTGTTGTTGGAGGCGTTTTTCTTGACCTTTCAAAAGCATTTGATTCTATTTCGCACGACATTTTATTTCAGAAACTAGAATCAATTGGTGTATCTGGCGTTCCACTAGAACTAATTCGTAACTATCTGCGTGATCGAGAACAGGTGGTATATGTGTCCGGTACCTTTTCCAACCCTAAAACCATAAACATCGGTGTTCCACAGGGTTCAATTTTGGGCCCGCTTTTATTTTTAATATATATAAACGATCTTCCTCAATGTCTAGCACATTCGTCCTGTATACTCTATGCGGAGGATACCACTGTATTAGCTACAGATAAAGACGTTGAGTCGATGTTGTTTAAACTAAATACCGACCTGATGAATATCGTAGATGGTTCACTAAGAATAAATTAAACATAAATGCTAAAAAGTCAAACTTCGTTGTATTTTCGTCACCTAATCGAATAATACATAAGAACCCCTCTGTCTTCGTAAGCGATACTCAAATTCATTCTACCTCTAGTACAATGTTTCACGGGGTCAAATTAGATGAACATTTAAAGCTTAATTCACATGTTTTAGAGCTTACGCGGAAAGCCGCATATGCCATTCGAATATTTCTAAATGTTTGCCCGTTCTTTCGTTTTGAAATATTGTTGTCACTTTTCTATGCTTTCTTTCACAGCAACATAATCTATTGCATTTCATCATGGCGAAATACGTATGCCCCTTATTTATCAGCCATCCAACACCTTCAAAACGAAGCATTGAGAATAATAACGTTCAGTGGCTTCATGTCCAATGCATCATCCTTACTCTGTTCGCAAGGATTTTGATCAGTTCAGAAGCTGGCTAAATATTTTCTCCGCATTCTTATTTACAATCATGTGAATGGAAAACTTCCGATTCCTTTACTACACTCAAGTCAGTTTACTCAGGCGTCATCGACTCGATTTGCAAAGGCTAATAACTTCCTTTTACCCAAACCAAAGACTAATTATGGCAAGTTTACCACAAAATTTTCATCTGTTTCCCTGTGGAAGTCTTTACCTTTGGAGATCAAAAATACATCCCTCAAAATGTTTGAAAAAGGCTTGCGTTCGCACTTATTAAATTCTTAATGCATGATAATATATGAATTGAATGTTTTTGCATTTTCTGTTAGTTTTTGTGCTCATCGGTACACCTTGTATAACTTATGTTCGCTAATTCGTGTTAATCTGTACATTTTCTATATATTAATTTTTCTATCCTTACCGAAATAATGCTTCAAATTACACAGAGTGAATGTTATTGCATTTTCGTGTTAGTTTTCGCATGCTTAGCTGTACATTTTTTATAACTTGCGTTCGCTATTTCTTGCATATCTGTACATTTTGTATACCTTAAATTTTCTTTCCTTACCACTCTTTACTATTGCGTTGTATCTCACATGTATGATATTATAGGAGGTCTCACTCACAGTCTCCCGACTTTGAGACCTCCCTCTGTATTTGTACATAACACATGCACTTGTATCACTTGTATTTCAATTTAAAATAAACAAAATAAATAACTAAATGAAATAATTGTATGTGTTTATGTGTGTGTATGTGTGTGTATGTATGTATTTGTGTATGTGTGTATGTATGTACTTGTGTATGTGTTTGTGTATGTATGTTTGTATGTGTATGTATGTATGTATGTATGTATGTATGTTTATGTGTGTATGACTGTGTATCTGTGTGTGTGTATGTGTGTGTATGTGCGTGTGTGGGCCTGCCCGTAAATGCGTTGGCGTGTGTGTGTGCGCGTGCGTGTATGTATGTGTGTCTGTGTGTGTGTGTCTGTATGTATGTGTGCGTGTGTGTGACTGTATGTATGTGTGTGTGTGCTTCTGTACGTATGTGTGCATGTATGTTTGTCCATATGTATGTGCACATGTATGTATGTCTGTATTTGTGTATGTATGTATGTATGTGTGTATGTATATCTGCGTGTATTTCTGTATGTATGGGAGTGTGTGTTTATGTATGTGTGTGTATGTAGGTGTATGTGTATTTATGTATGTGTGTGTATGTAAGCAGGGGTGTGTATGTATGTATATATTTATGAATGCATGTAGGTATGTGTATGTGTGCGTGTGTATGTGTGTGTATGTATGTATGTGCGCATGTGTGTGTATGTGTGCGTATGTATGTATGTGCGTATGTGTGTGTATATCTGTGTGTGTATGTATGTGTGTGTATGTGTGTGTGTATGTATCTGTTTTTGTCTAAGTGTGTATGTATGTGTGTGTATGTGTGTGCGTGTCTGTGTATATATGTAAATGTATCTGTATGCACATGTATGCGTGTTTGTGTATGTGTATGCATGTGTATGAGTATGTTTGTGTGTGTGTGCGTGCGTGCGTGTGTGTACGTGTGTGTGAGTGCGTGTGTGCGTGCGTGGGTGCGCACGTGTGCGTGTGTGTGTGCGCGTGTGCGTGTGTGTGCGCACGTGTGCGTGTGTGTGTGCGTGTGTGTGTGTGTGTGCGTGTGCATGTGTGTGTGCGTGCGTGCGTACGTGTGCGTGTGTGTGCTTGCGTATGTGTGTGTGTGTGTGCGTGTGTGCGTGCGTGTGCGTGTGATAGTGTGTGTGTGCGTGTGCACGTGTGTGCGTGCGCGTGCATGTGTGTGCGTGCGCGTGCTTGCGCGTGCGTGTGTGTGTGCACATGTGTAGCAGCACTTCGTGTAGAGTCGACCATGCAGAGAGTGAAGTTACATCGCTTTCCACCAGCTCAGAATACACAGATTAACGTAACAAGTGACAGAGCTAGTCAGCGTCCACGTAATTCCCCGGTATGAACATCCATGCGTGAGTGCAAAAACTGTGCGATGGGTGGCTTACCCCGACAGATGCACTGGCATATATAATGTCCACGACGCGCAAGCATTTCCGCCCTCTCCACCAACCAGGGAAAAGAGGAGAGCGACCCCGAGCTCATGTAATTCAGTTTGATGCCCTCATTAACGGGTACCCTGTCAGCGCTACACTTGATACTGGAGCTACAATTACCCTTATCAGCGAAGCAATGCTGAAGGCGCTTCACCTGCAAATAATGAAAAATTCATGCATCTCAGTTCGACAAGTCACAACATCTACAAAAACTTTGGGTCGCGTTAATCTAAAGGTACAGATAGGAAAAGTAACAAGAGAAATTGAGGCTCATGTTCTACAAGGCATGAAGAGCAACTTACTTCTTGGCTTGGAGAGTGCTTGTTTCTTTAACTTGTCGCTGGACCTTGACACCATGACTCTACGCCAAAGGATTGATTGATATGTGGGTTTTAACTTCCCAAAATCACCATATGATTATGAGAGACGCCGTAGTGGAGGGCTCCGAAAATTTTGACCACCTGGCGTTCTTTAACGTGCACCCGAATCTGAGCACACGGGCCTACAACATTTCCACCTCCAACGTAAATGCAGCCGCCACAGCCGGGATTCGAACCCGCGACCTGAGTGTTTGAATCCCGGCTGCCACTAGCCCACCGCGGTGGTGCGACGCCAAGGGAAAGACATCCTCAATTTACTTACACAAAACCACACCACGGCTAACATGGGCGCGTTTTTGCAAGGTGTTGAAATTTGCGATGTACTACATCTAAATAAAACTCAATAGTTGGCATTGAAGCAGCTTATCCACAAGTACGATGACACTTTTTCCAAGTCACAGACAGACGTTGGGTGCATCAACGGCGAAATGCATCGCATCTATCTCACCAACAATGTTCCCATTTGTAGAGCTACCTATCGATGCTCAGAAACTGACAGCGTTGAAATTGACAGACAGATCAACGAGCTTCTGAAGCAAGGTGTCATTCGACTATCTACCTCCCCATACACTGCGCCAGCACTCCTGGCAGACAAATAAAGGGGAAGGACGCACGTGCTTGTGCATCGAATACCGCAAGCTGAAAGAATTGACGGTGCCTGATTACCAGCCCATCTCTCGCATCGATGACGTTCTCGATTCTGTGGGAAGATCTACGTACTTCTCGACATTAGACATAACGTCAGGTTACTGGCACGTGAAGATTCACCCTGATGACATTCCGAAAACGGTGTTTGTCACAAGTACCGGTCACTACGAGTGGTTCGTCATGCCTTTTGGCCCACGGAATGCTCCGGCCACCTTAGAACGGGCTGTCAAATTCATATTGGTAAAACACCGTTTGTAGAACGTCCCGAATTACTTGCATGACATTGTTGTCTTCTGACACATTTCCACACCATCTGAGGCATATGGAGGGCGTTTTGAAAGCTTTAAAAAGCGAAGGCGTCAAGCTGAAATTGAACAAAGGTCTAGTCGTTCGAACCTCCAATGGGTACCTGGGACACAAGGATTCGCATGGCACCGTCACTCCAAAGCAAAGTAGCGTGGACGCAATCCTACGGTTTCCGACACCATCACGCCTTAAGAAGTTGCAGCGTTTTCTCGGCACTGTCAATGTTTGCCGGCGATACATCAACCAATTCAGTCAAATCGCTCACCCACTGACGCGCCTGCTCAGCAAAGACGCCACCTGGAACTGAGATGCGGAGTGTGAACTGGCTTTCACTAAGCTCAAGAAATGCGTGACAGAAGAGCCAATCCTTAACATCTACGATGCCAATAAGCCTTGTGTGTTATACAGCGATGCATCCAACAGAGGTATCGGTGCCGTCTTGAAGCAGGCTGATGATGAAGGTAGAGAACACCCAATTGCACACCATTCATGGAAGTTACTAAAACACGAAATCAATTACGCCATCACAGAACTCAAATGTTTGGCAATTATTGACGCCATTGATGAATGTCACTGCTATCTACACGGGAAACATTTCACTGTGATCACAGATCACGCAGCGTTGCAATGGCTTAAAGTATCAAGAATCCTCGAGGCCGACTTTTCCGGTGGTCCTTCAAACTCTCCATGAACGACGTGAACATCAAACACCAAAATGACATTGACAACATTGAAGCTGATGCACTATTTTGAAGCCCGGTAGTTCAACACCTATCTGCTCAGCAACTGCCACAGCATCACAACGACAAAATACCCTGAAAGCATACCATTGAGAACGGACTGAGTATAGTGACACGCCGAGGAATACGAAAAGTCTATGTGCCTTTTGCCCTCCGGTCTTCTCTTCTCCAAAGAGCTCGTGACGCTTTCGGTCATGTTGGGGTAACGAAGACGTTGCGGTTTCTCTCTCCACAGTACTATTGGCCCGACATCATCACCGACGTGAGCGAGTACATACGCCACTGCGATACTTGCCAGCGCTGCAGGAAACCGAAGACCAAATGATTTGGTTCCTTGGCGTCTTTGCCACCAGTGGAACAACCATTTGGTCTTCCGGCCATCGGAGGTTTTGGTAACTACGGCTCATCTAAAATATTCATTCACTTAGCCGTTGATCATGCCATCCGTTAGTTCTGGGCTTTCGCACACAAGAATGAGGCTTGCGACGCGTACATCTCTTGCCTGAAGTGTTTCTACGCTGCTGAAAAGCCGCTGAAGTTCCTTTCCGACCGCGGCACACGATTGACTGCCGCCAAAGTAAGCAGTTCCTCAAGCACAACAATATTCATCAGCTTTTAACAAGCTCGCAACGCCCGCAGTGTAATGGCTTAAATGAGCGCACTAATCAGACGATCGTTACTCGCCTCCAATGCAAGATCAACGACGAACCCCAAAAACCGTGGCCGCGTCTCCTCTTGGACGTTGTCGATGAGTACAATAGAACACCTAACAAAGTCACAGGCTACCCAACCTGCTTTCGTATGGATGGCACACCATCGTATCCCTATCTTCTTTCAGGCGTTACCAAAAATCTGCAGGAAGCTCGTACAAACACAGTGCGCAATTCGGTAGCATATCACGAGAAAAACAAGATCATATATGACAAAAAGTTTTTTTCATTAGAGCTTCAAGTGGGAGACTTTGTTCTCTTTGAAACACTCTGGCACCCGATCCGCAGCAAAGCCAGCGCAATCATGGAAGGACCCTATACGATCATACGCAAGATTTCGGCAGTTAACTACGAGAGCGACCGCAGCGTGGCTCCACTCGGTCGCCAGACTGACATTGTTCATGTCGGGAGACCTAAACGATATCATCCGCCCCTGCTTCAATGTCTCTCTCGGGGGAGGGGGGAAGCGTGTGACGAACCACACGAGAATGGTGTGGTGGAATGGAGGAGGAGGAAGACGAAGACAAATAAATGGTTCATCGTCCAGCTATCACGTCTCCAGCGTCAAATATATATGTGTAAGTGTTTCTATGTATGTGTGTATGTATGTGTGTATGTGTATGTATGTATGTATGTATGTATGTGTGTATGTATGTGTGTATGCGTGTATGTATGTGTTTTTGTGTGTGTATGTGTATGTATGTAAGTATGTATGTATGTATGTATGTATGTATGTATGTATGTATGTGTATGTATGTATGTGTGTTTGTATGTATGTATGTGTGTGTGTTTATGTGTGTATGTTTGTGTATATATGTGTGTGTACGTGTGTATGTATTTGTGTGTATGTGCGTGTATGTATGTGTGTGTGTCTGTGTGTGTGTCTGTATGTATGTGTGTGTGCTTCTGTATATATGTGTGCATGTATGTATGTCTGTATGTATGTGGGCATGTATGTATGTCTGTATGTATGTGTACATGTATGTATGTCTGTATGTGTGTGTATGTATGTGTGTGAGTATGTATATGTGTGTGTATTTATGTATGTATGGGTGTGTGTGTTTATAAATGTGTGTGTATGTATGTGTATGTATGTATGCATGTGTAAGTGAGTATGGGTGTGTATGTATGTATGTATATCTGTGTATGTATGTATGTGTGTGTATGCATGTGTTTATGTCTATGTGTGTACGTATGTATGTATGTGTGTGTGTATGTGTGTGTCTCTGTGTATATACGTAAATGTATCTGTATGCCTATCTATGTGTGTGTGTATGTATATGTGTGTGTATGTATGTGTGTGTGCGTGCGTGTGTGTGCGTGTGTGTACGTGTGTGTGAGTGCGTGTGTGCGTGTGTGCGAGCGCGCGTGTGCGTTTGTGTGCGCGTGTGCGTGTGTGTGCGCGTGTGCATGCGTGTGCGTGTTTGTGTGTGTGTGCGTGCGTGCGTGTCCATGTGTGTGTGTGCGTGCGCGCGTACGTGTGCGTGTGTGTGAGCACGCGTATGTGTGTGTGCGTGTGTGTGTGTATGCGTGCGTGTGCGTGTGTGCGTGCGTGTGTGCATGCGTGTGCATGTGCTAGTGTGTGTGTGCGTGCGTGTGCGTGTGCGCGCGTGTGTATGTGCGCGCGCGTGTGTGCGTGCGCTTGCATGTGTGTGCGTTCGCGTGCGTGCGTGTGCGTGTGTGCGTACACATGTGTAGCAGCACTTCGTGTAGAGTCGACCATGCAGAGAGTGAAGTTACATCGCTTTCCACCAGCTCGGAATACACAGATTAACGTAACAAATGACAGAGCTAGTCAGCGCCCACGTAATTCCCCGGTACGAACACCCATGCGTGAGGGCAAACAGTGCGCGATGGATGGCTTACCACGACCGATGCACTGGCGTAATCAATGACCACGACGCGCAAGCATTTCCGCCCTCTCCACCAACCAGGGAAACGAGGAAGGCGACCCAGAGTTCATGTAATTCAGTTTGATGCCCTCATTACCGGGTATCTGTCAGCGCTACACTTGATACCGGAGCTACGATTACCCTTATCAGCGAACCAGTGCTGAAGGCATTTCACCTGCAAATAATGAGGAATTCATGCATCTCAGTTCAAGAAGTCACATCATCTACCAAAACTTTGGGTCGCGTTAATCTAAAGGTACAGATAGGAAAAGTGACAAGAGAAATTCAGGCTCATGTTTTACAAGGCATGAAGAGCAACTTACTTCTTGGCTTGGATAGTACTTGTTTCTATAACTTGTCGCTGGACCTTGACACCATGACTCTACGCCCAGGGAAAGACATCCTCCATTCTCGTACACAAAACCACACCATGGTTAACATGGGCGCGTCTTTGCAAGGTGTTGAAGTTTGCGATGTACATCTAATTAAAACTCAACAGTTGGCATTGAAGCAGCTTATCCACAAGTACGATGACATTTTTATAAGTCACAGACAGACGTTGGGTGCATCAACGGCGAAATGCATCTCATTCATCTCACAAACAATGTTCTCATTCGTAGAGCTCCCTATCGATGCTCAGAAACTGACAGCGTTAAAATGGACAGACAGATCAACGAGCTTCTCACGCAAGGTGTCGTAAGAATATCTACCTCCCCATACACTGCGCCAGCACTCCTGGCAGACAAATAAAGGGGAAGGACGCACGTGCTTGTGCATCGAATACCGCAAGCTGAAAGAATTGACGGTGCCTGATTATCATCCCATTCCTCGCATCGATGACGTTCTCGATTCTTTGGGGAAATCTACGTATTTCTCGACGTTAAAAAAACGTTAGGGTACTGGCACGTGAAGATTCACACTGATGACATTCCGAAAACGGCGTTTGTCACACGTACCAGTCACTACGAGTGGCTTGTCATGCCTTTTGGCCTACGGAATGCTCCGGCCAACTTCGAACGGGCTGTCAAATTCATATTGGTAAAACACCGTTTGCAGAACGTCACGAATTACTTCGGTGACATTGTTGTCTACTCTGACACGTTTCCAGACCATCTGAGGCATTTTGAGGGCGTTTGGAAAGCTTTCAAAAGCGAAGGCGTCAAGCTGAAATTTAAGAAAGGTCAATTCGCTCGAACCTCCTTTGGGTACCTGGGACACAAGGTTTCGCATGCCACTGTCACTCCAAAGCAAAGCAACGTGGACCAATCCTACGGTTTCCGACACCATCACGCCCTAAAGAACTGCAGCGTTTCCTCGGCACTGTCAATGTTTGACGGCAATTTATCGACTACTTCAGTCAAATCGCTCACCCAGTGACGCTCCTGCTCAGCAATGACGCCATCTAGAACTGGGATGCGGTGTGTGAACTGGCTTTCACTCAGCTCAAGAAATGTGTGACAGAAGAGCCAATCTTTAACATTTACGATGCCACGAAGCCTTGTGTGCTACACTGCGATGCATCCAACAGAGGTATTGGCGCCGTCTTGAAGCAGGCTGATGATGAAGGTAGAGAACACCCAATTGCATACCATTCATGGAAGTTACTAAAACAAGAAAAATAATTACGCCATCACAGAACTCAAATGTTTGGCAATTATTGACGCCATTGATGAATGTCACTGCTATCTACACGGGAAACATTTCACTGTGATCACAGATCACGCAGCGTTGCAATGGCTTAAAAGCATCAAGAATCCCCGAGGCCGACTTTTACGGTGGTCCTTGAAACTCTCCATGTACGGCGTGAACATCGAACACCAAAATGGCATTGACAACATTGAAGCTGATGCACCATTTCGAAGCCCGGTAGCTCAGCTCCTATCCGCTGAGCAACTGCGACAGCATCGCAACGACAAAATACCCTGAAATCAAACTATTGAGAACGGACTGAGTATAGTGATACGCAGAGGAATACGAAAAGTTTATGTGCCTTTTGCCCTCCGGTCTTCTCTTCTCCAAAAAGCTCGTGACGCTTTAGGTGATGTTGGGGTAATGAAGACGTTGCGGTTTCCCTCTCCACAGTACTATTGGCCTGACATCATCACCGACGTGAGCGAGTACATACGCCCCTGCGATACTTGCCAGCGCTGCAAGAAAGCGAAGAACAAATGATTCGGTTCCTTGGAGTCTTTGCCACCAGTGGAACAACCATTTGATCTTCCGGCCGTGGACACTATCGGAGGTTTTGGCAACTACGGCTCATCTAAAAGATTCATTCACTTAGCCGTTGATCATGCCACCCGTTAGTTCTGGGCTTTGGCACACAAAAATGAGGCTCGCGACGCGTACATCTCTTGCCTGAAGAGTATCTTTGCTGCTGAAAAGCCGCAGGAGTTCCTTTCCGACCGCGGCACACGATTGACTGCCGGCAAAAGTAAGCAGTTCCTCAAGCACAACAATATTCATCAGCTTTTAACAAGCTCGCAACGCCCGCAGTGTAATGGCTTTAACGAGCGCACTAATCAGACGATCGTTACTCGCCTCCGATGCAAGATCAACGACGAACCCCGAAAACCGTGGCCGCGTCTCCTCTTGGACGTTGTCGATGAGTACAATTGAACACCTCACGAAGTCACAGGCTACCCACCCTGCTTTCGTATGGAGGGCACACCACCGTATCCCTATCTTCTTTAAGGCGTTACCAAAAATCTGCAGGAAGCTCGTACAAACACAGTGCGCAATTCAGTAGCATATCACGAGAAAAACAAGATCACATAAGACAAGAAGTTCCTTTTATTAGTGGTTCAAGTGGGAGACTGTTCTATTTGAAACACCCTGGCACCCGAACCGCGGCAAACTCAACGCAATTATGGAAGGACCCTATACGATCATACGCAAGATTTCGGCAGTTAACTACGAGAGCGATCGCAGCGTTGCCCCACTCGGTCGCCAGACTGACATTGTTCCCGTCGGGAGACTTCAACGATATCATCCGCCGCTGCATCTACGTCTCTTTCGGGGGAGGGCGGAAGCGTGTAACAAACCACACGAGAATGGTGTGGTGGAATGGTAGAGAAGGAGGGAGACGAAGACACATAAATGGTTCATCGTACAGCCATCACGTCTCCAGCGTCACATATATATATATGTGTGTATATATGTGTGTATGTATCCATATCTTTGTGTGTGCATGTATGTGTGCACGTATGTGTGTATGTATGTGTGTATGTATGTATGTGTGTCTATGTATGTGTGTATGTATGTGTGTATGCGGGCGCATGTATGTATGTGTGTGGTATGTGTGTATGTGTGTATGTATGTGTGTATGTAAGTGTGTATGTCTGTCTGTATGTATGTGTGTATGTATGTGTGTATATATGTGTGTATGTATGTGTGCATGTATGTGTGTATGTGGGTGCATGTATGTTTGTGAGTGGTGTGTATGTGTGTATGTATGTGTGTTTATGTATGTGTGTGTATGTATGTGGGTATACATGTATGTATGTATGTATGTGCGTGTGTGTGTATGTATATATGTGTGTGTATGTATGTGTGTGTATGTATATATATATGTGTGTGTATGTATGTGTGTATATGTGTGTATGTATGTATGTGTGTATGTGTGTGTATGTATGTATCTGTGTATGTGTGTGTTTGTGTGTATGTGTGCATATGCGTGCGCGTGCGCGTGCGTGTGCGTGCGTGTGCGTTAGTGCGGGCGTGTGTGTGCGCGCAAGTATGTGCGTGGGTGTGTGTGCGTGCGTGTGCGCGCGTGTGTGTATATATTTGTGTGTATGTCTGCGTGTGTGTCTATATGTATGTGTGCACGTATATATGTTTGTATGTATGTGTCTGTATGTGTGTGTATTTATAACTCCATATATATATATCCGTGTATATATGTGTGTGTATGTCTGTTTATGTATGTATGTGTGTATGTATGTATGTGTGTATGTATGTGTGTGTATGTGGTTGTGTATGCATGTGTTTGTGTATGTGTGTATGTGCGTATTAATGTGTGTGCTTGTGCGTATGTGTGTATGTGTGTGTATGTATGAATGTATGTATGCATGTATGTATGTATGTATGTATGTGTATTTGTATGTATGTATGTACGTATGTATGTATGTATGTATGTATGTATGTATGTATGTATGTATGTATGTATGTGTGTTTGTATGTGTGTATGTACGTGTGTATGTGTTTGTATGTATGTGGGTGTGTGTATGTATGTATGAAGGTATGTATGTATGTATGTATTGAAGTATGTATGTATGTGTGTGTATGTATGTGTGTCTGTATGTGTGTGTATGTATGTATCTTTTTGTGTGTATGTATGTGTATGTGTGTGTGTGTGCATGTATATATGTATGCATATAAGTAAGTATGTATGAATGTATGTTTGTATGTGTGTGTCTGTATGTGTATGTGTGCGTGTGTTTGTGTGTTTATGTATGTATGTGTGGTGTATGTATGTATGTATGTATGTGTGTATGATTCTGTGTGTATGTATGCGTGTATATGTGTATGTAAGTGCGTTTATGTGTGTGTGTATGTATGTGTGTGTATGTATGTAATTGTGTATGTGTGTATATGTATGTATTATGTATGTGTGAATGTATCTGTACATGTGTGTGTATGTAAGTATGTATGTATGTATGTGTGTATGTATGTATGTGTGTATGTATGTATGTGTGTGTGCATGTGTGTGTGTATTTATGTATGTGTGTATGTACGTATGTGTGTGTATGTGGGTATGTATGTATGTGTATGTATGTATTTGTGTGTGTATTTTTGGTTGTGTATGTGTGCGTGTATGTATGTATGTATGTATGTATGTGTGTGTATGTAAGTATGTATATATATATATGTGTGTGTATGTATGTATGTGTGTATCTATGTGTGTACGAATGTGTCTCTGTGTGTATATGTATGTGTGTATGTATGTGCATGTATGTACGTGTCTATGTATATGTGTGTGTATGTACGTCTGTGTATGTAGGTAGGTGGATATGTATGTGTGTGTGTATGTGTGAATGTATGTGTGTGTATGTATGCGTGTGTATGTATGTATGTGTATGTGTGTGTACGTATGTATATGTATGTATATATGTATGTATGTGTATGTGTGTGCGTATGTATGTATGTGTATGTATGTATGTGTATGTATGTATGTATGTATGTATAGGTATGTATGTAAGTATGTATGTATATGTGTATGTGTATATTTGTGTGTATGTATGTGTGTGAATGTGTATATATATGTATGTATGTATATATGTATGTATGTATGTATGTATGTGTGTGTATGTATTGTGGGCATTTGTTACTTACATCGTCCTCATCCCTGCATGATCACAATCACCATCATCCGCTTGTCTCTTTGTCCTCATTGCCACTCTGGGTCATCATCATCGTCATCGTCTGTGTACTGGCTCTGCCTGTTCGTTTTGCAAGGTCTTTCCTCAATTAAACGCTGTCGCAACCAATACTAGCAAGACTTCATACGTGGTGGAGGTGCTGGGTTTTGACCACGTCATTGACCTACCCGACTAGACTACCTTCCAGCAGCAGCTGCGACACGTTTTTGGGACCGCGGAAATTCGATCCGCCGTCGCGAAGAGGACACTTGATACTCGCCGACAACATCCTGGTGAATCGTACACTTCATACATCGAGGATGTCCATGCACTGTGCCGGCGTGTCAATCAATCCATGCCGGAATCGGACAAAGTGCGCCACATATTGAAAGGCATTGGGCCTGTTGCCTTTAATGCACTTGCTGTCCAAAACCCAGCTACCATCGCTGATTTCGTGACGACATGCCAGCGCCTTGATACGCTGGACTCTGTTCGCCTCCAACCCGACATTGACGACCACCACTCTACGTCTCTTGGCCACCTGCGTGACCTCATCCGGGACATTATACGTGAAGAATTGCGGTCTATGGGCTTCACACCTCCTACACCAGTCCTACACAGTCTTCGGGAGTGCCCTTGCGTGACATCGTCAGGGAGGAACTTGCATGGCTGACCGGCGTTGCGCCCATACAGCCACCTGCTTCACGCCCCATACCCACGTACCCTGAAGTTGCTGCCGTGCCTCCCAGCGACGCCCACGCGACATTGCTGCGTCCATCCTACTCATCAGTTGCTGCCGCTCCCCCGGTAAACTACCATTCCGTGCTCCTTGACCCTCCGGCCCACCTGACCGCACTATCTTCAGGTGGCCCGAATGCCTGCTATTCCCCACAGTGGCGCTCGTCTCGCCCTGTATGCTACTACTGCGGCTATCGCGGCCACATATTTCGTTTCTGCCGAAAGCGCCAGCAAGAAGAGCGTCGGAACGACGTGCGCTAACGGGATTCGTACACTGGGTCGTCTTATCAAGGTCGGCGTAATTCGTCTCCCCCGCACCAGTCTCCATCTCCTCCGGCATTGACTGCACCCCGAAACAGCCGAAACACGAGACGCCGCTTGCCTTCGCCCTTCCGCCGTTCCACTTCTCCACTTCGGCCCGCCTCATTGTCATCTGATATTCATTCGGGGAACTAAGTGATGCAGTTTGTGGAGGAAAAACTGCATTCGGAATTAGAACTGAAATTTCTCCATCAGGCCAGTGTAACACGCTTTCTGTGGATGTGGAAGGAATGCGAGTCGATGCTTTGGTGGACACAGGTGCGACATTGTCTGTGATGCGTGCTGATTTGTGTGAACATTTAAGGAAAGTAATGACGCCTTACGATGGCCCCACGTTAGTTGCTGCCCAGGGGAACGTCATTCGCCCTTTCGCGTTTTGTACTGTGCGTGTGTATCGACGGCATCCGCCATCATGTCCAGTTTGCTGTCCTGTCCCGCTGCTCTCACCAACTAAATTTAGGGTGGGATTTTCTATCATCCGCTTCCGCTGCGATTTGTTGTGGGCAACGTGTCATTCACCTCGCTGACACCGACTACATGCTTGACGACGACAATCACAGGCCACTTTGTCTGGTCGCTGCGAAAGACATCGAACTGCCTCCTCTACAAGTGCAAATTGTCAGCATTACGTCCAATGACATCTATCACGGTGATGTATTGGTCTCACCGTCACCACTTTGCGTTCGTAAAGGTATAGTTCTTCCTTCCGAAGTCGTTCGTTTTTGCAATGGCTCTGCACTTGTCACCGCTGTAAACTCTACACCGGAGAAGATCTTACCGCCACAGGGCACTACTATGGCCCGTGTTGTCGACTTCGAGCCTGTATTTGTCACGCCACTTCAGGCCATCGCATCTAAAAAACCTTCCCTCGGTGAGCATGTTTGTTTCTCCGCCTTTACCACTGCTATCAGCAGCGAATTGACATATTCACAGAGGCAGCAGCTGCTCTCAATGTTACAGAAACATGCAAATTCTTTCGATTTTTGCTCGTCTAAGCTGGGCCGCACTAATACTACAGCACATCGAATTCAAACTGTTGGGACATCTATCGTACACCGCCAACCCTACCGCGTGTCCCTAGCTGAAAGAAAAATTATAGAAGAAAACGTTGCGGACATGCTTAAACGGGAAGTCATCCGTCCTTCATGTAGCCCTTGGTCGTCTCCTATTCTTTTGGTCCGCAAAAAGGATGGCTCTGTGCGTTTTTGTGTGGACTACCGGGCACTGAATAAGATCACACGCAAGGACGTGTACCCTATGCCACGCGTTGACGACGCCCTTGATTCCCTACAAGGCACGGAATTTTTTTCAAGCATTGACTTGCGTTCTGGGTACTGGCGGATCCCCATGCATAAAGACGATAAGGAGAAACGGCGTCTGCAACCCCCGACGGGCTATATGAAATCAACGTGATGCCTTTCGGGCTCTGCAACGCACCCGCAACTTTTGAGCGCATGAGAGATACCGTGCTGCGCGGCCTGAAATGAAAAATTGCCTTTGCTATCTGCACGACATTATTATCTTTTTGTCAACGTTTCCTGAACACCTAGAATGACTGGATCAAGTTCTGACATGGCTTGCGGGCGCCGGGCTTCAAATTAACACTAAGAAATGCTCTTTCGCTGGCAAATCTATCAAGGTCTTAGGACATGTCGTTAGCAGAGATGGCATCCGGCCTGACCCTGACAAGATTTCTGCAGTCCTTCACTTTCCGTGTCCCGAAAAACCAAAAGAGCTTCGCAGTTTCCTTGGCCTCGCCTCCTATTTTCGCCGGTTTATCCAAAACTGCGCTTCTATTGCTGCTCCGTTAAACCAACTACTCGCTTCGAACGTCCCCTTTCTGTGGTCTTAAGAATGTCAAACGGCACTCGAGCTGTTGAAGCGGGCACTCACGTCTGAACCTCTGCTCTGTCACTTCGACGAAGCTGCACCGACTATCCTTCATACCGACGGTAGCGGCCTTGGTATAGAAGCCGTTCTTCTACAACGCGAGAAGTCTTCCCCAGAGAAAGTTGTTGCATATTTCAGTCGCGTACTCACCCCTGCTGAAAAGAACTACACTATAAACTGAGCAAGAGTGTTTGGCTGTGGTTTGGTCGGTCCAGAAGTTCCGTCCCTATCTCCACGGCCGTCACTTCACAATCGTTACGGACCACCATGCCTTATGCTGGCTTTCTACACTCAAGAACTTGTCCGGACGCTTGGGTCGGTGTATACTACTCTTGCAGGAGTACGACTTTGACATAACTTACAAGTCAGGCAGAAAACATCAAGACGCCGATGCTTCATTTCGTTGCCCGCTTCCAACTACCCATATGAGCGTTGGTGAGAACTCAACGGCCACATCTACCAAACTTCATACGCTCGCATCAATAACGCAACCCTTTTCGGACGACGAGCCAACATTTATCTCCCGCCAGCGGTCCTATTCATACTGCAGACGCATGATAGACCACCTTTCGGGAGTTTCTCATCCACCAAACGCGCCACTCCGTCGTCAACTCCTGCACTTTAAGCTGGACAATGGGGTTCTCTACCGCCACGTCTACCACCCTGATGTTCAGCGCTGGGTTTCTGTACTGCCACGCTTTCTTCGACTTCAGGTGCTCGAAGCCTTCCACGACGACTTGACTGCTGGTCATCTTGGTTTTAAAAAACTCTTGACCGCGTTCGACGTCGTTCTTACTGGCCTGGCCTTTCTTCTAGTGTAGCTCGGTACGTCGGTTCCTGCTACCCATGCCAGCGTCGTAAACTCGCCACGTCTGCACCTGCTGGACCTCTACAGCCACTTCCGTGCCCTTCAATGCCTTTCGAGGTTTTAGGTGTTGACCTTTATGGGCCTCTCCCCGTCACATCTGCTGGCAAACGATGGATAGTGACCGCCGTTGACCACCTGACACGCTAGGCTGAAACTTCCTCTGTTATTACAGGCTCAGCTGTGGAAGTTGCAAACTTTAATCTTCACGCCATAATCTTGCGTCACGGGGCTCCTTGTGTACTGCTTAGTGATTGCGGCAAAGTGTTCTTGCCACAAATGGTAAATAAAGTACTGCGCGCTTCTGGAACTACTCACAAGACAGCTTCAAGCTACCACCCTCAGACAAATGGTCTCACAGATAGATTTCACGGAACCCTTGCAGACATGATAGCCGTTTACGTCCAACCCGACCACAAAAACTGGGATACTCTTTTACCATTCCTGACATTCGCTTACAACACCGCCGTTCAGCGAACAACTTGCTACTCACCGTTTTACCTCGTGTACGGACGCACCCTGACTACCTCTCTCGACGTCTCCTTCTTTCGCAGCCATGGGAATTCATGTCAGTCTTCTAGTGAAGAATACACTTCCCGCCTTGCCCAGTCTCGCCATCAGGCTCGCATCAATACTGAAGCGAGACAGCACGAGCGGAAGATCATCTATGATGAATTCCACCGCATTGTGTCTTTCCAACCTGGTGACGAGGTCCTGCTTTTGACACCTATTCGCACTTCTGGTCTCTGTGACCATTTCCAACCACGCTTCATCGGGCCATACATTGTTTTAGAAACGACTTCACCGGTTAATTATTGTGTGACACCACTCGTCGCCCCAACAGACCGCCGCTACTGCAGCACAGAGATTGTCCACGTTTGTCGCAAGAAACCTTTCAGGCGACGTTACCCGTCAGTTTGACTTACGGCGGCCAGGGTGTCCGCTTCCAAGTGAGGGGAATTAGTGTGGGCATTTGTTACTTACATCGTCCTCGTCCCTCCAGGATCACAATCACCATGATCCGCTTGTCTCTTTGTCCTCATTGCCACTCTGGCTCATCATCATCGTCATCGTCTGTGTACTGGCTCTGCCCGTTCGTTTTGCGAGGTCTTTCCTCAATTAAACGCTGTCGCAACCAAGACTACCAAGACTTCATAGTATATATATATATATATATATATGTGTGTGTGTGTGTGTGTGTATGTATGTGTGTATGTATGTAGGTATGTATTTTTGTATGTATGTATGTATGTATTTATGTATGTATGTATGTGTGTATATATGTTTTTATGTATTTTAGTGTGTGTATGTATGTATGTATGTATGAATGTATGTGTGTACGAATGTGTCTATGTGTGTATGTATGTATGTGTGTGTATGTATATGTGTATGTATGTGCATGTATGTACGTGTGTATGTATATCAATCAATCAATCATTTTATTTCCTTTAGATAAGGTGGAGTACAGGACTAAAAGCTCAAGAGCTTGAGTAGGTCCTGACCCCGTTCACAAGTTGATAAAGCAGCAGGAATGGCAGTAAATCATGTACAACAAATATGAAATAAACATACAGGTATAACATCACAAAAAGTAATACAAAAAGTTTATGAAAACAGTGCTAAGATAGAAAGAGAGTAGTTCAAATGTATGGTCATGAAGTGGCATGAACATGAAAAGCAATAATAAAAAAGAAAGAATGGGCATAATTTCTGAGAGATCATTGAGGATAATGTATCAGTTGGGCGAAGTGTTCAATCTGACAGTTTTGTTTAGAGGAGGGATTGAAATCTTCGCGGTTTCAGAAATTTAGCAAAGAAGGTAGTCTTAAGGACAATGACTGTCATAAAAGGTCCTTGAGGTCGGTACATTCCAAACTTCTTTGTGCCTGGTGAATCGAACAGTTGTGTTTACGCTAAGTTTAGCAAGATGTATCGTGGTATTGGTACAATGTTTAACAAACTGTTTATAGCATAACATTAGCCTGTAGTTGTACAAAAAGAAAACGTGAAGAATATCATATATGAGAAAAAGAAGCTTTGTAGAGGACAGATAGTGTTCAGCCGCAATACGTCGTACGGCCCTTTTCTGTAGCAAGTGCAACTTGCGCAAATTCGTCACAGCGGTTGTGCACCGCACTAAGCTATAGTACTGTAACAAAGATGATACCAGTGCATTGTATACCATAATTTTGACCTTAGTGGGAAGAAGAGATCGCATATGTGGAAGGACACCAATGGCCGATGACATCTTAGAGTATAGAATATCAATATATACATTCCACGTAAGGTGTCGTGAAAACTATACACCAAGAATACTAACAGAATCAACCATGTCTAACTGCTGAGAGCCCAGAAATAAGCTCATCTTATTTATCAAGGTTTTTCCTTTAGGTGTATATAAAATGATTTGTGTTTTTGAGGGGTTTAGTTTTAGTAAATTCACTGAAGCCCAGGTATCTATAGCAGACAGTGTTTCAATAGCCATTTTTTCTATCTATGTTTCCATGCACACTGTAATAAAAACTGTTGTGTCATCGGCGTAAAAGACAAATGTTGCGTTGTTTGTGCAGTGTACAATGTCATTAATATAAATCGAAAGTAAAAGTGGCCCTAAAATACTTCCTTGTGGCACACCTACAACGACCGGCTTCCTTGCAGATATTTCATTGTTGGCATCTACGAGTTGTGTCCTGTCTGAAAGGTAAGATTTTGAAAGAGCATGCGCGGTCCCACGCACACCATAGTTTTCTAATTTGTAAGAAGGATGGAATGATTGATTAGGTCAAATGCCTTAGAAAAATCGACGTACATGCCTAATGCCATTTTTTTAGGACTAAATGCATCTATGATTATTTCTTTATGAGACAAGAGGGCTGTTCCAGTAGAGCGATGCTTCCTGAACCCATGTTGAAAATCTTGAAGCAAATTGTGGTGATTAAAAATGATAACAATCTGATATGCATTATTTTTCCATTGCTTTTGAAAAAACTGGGATTATTGAAATAGGTCGATAATTGTTAATGTTCTTCTTAGTACCATGCTTGTAAACAGGAACAACGCGTGAAATCTGCATTTGTTTTGGAAATACACCTGTAGATAATATTAAATGTATATATGGGTAAGAACAGGGCATATGATGTCAAGCACATGCTTTATGGGGCGAATCTGGATACCATCGGCATCCAAGGAGCGGCTGTTACTAATAGTACTGAAGCAAGAAAAAATTTCCAGTGGTGTAGTTGGGGCAAGAAATAGAGTGTGAGAAATAGAGTGTGTATGTATATCTGTGTGCATGTACGTGTGTGTGTGTATGTATGTGTGTGTGCATTTATGTGTATGCATGTATGTATGTATGTATGTATGTATGTATGTATGTATGTATGTATGTATGTATGTATGTATGTATGTATGTATGTATGCAAGTGTGTATGTATGTATGTATGCGTATGCGTGTGTGTATGTATGTATGTATATATGTGTGTTTTTATGTATGTGTGTATGTGTGTGTATGTGTGTGTGTATGTATGTGTATGTATGTATGTATGTAGGTGCGTATGTATGTGTGTGTATGTATGTTTGTGTGTGTGTATGTATGTATGTATATATGTATGTATGTATGTATGTATGTATGTATGTATGCGTGTGTGTATGTGTGTGTATACATGTATGTGTTTATGCATGTATGTATGTGTCTGCATGTGTGTATTTGTATGTATGTATGTATATGTTTTTGTATGTATGTGTGTGTTTGTATCAGTGTGTGTATGAGTGTATGTGTGTGCATGTATGTATGCATGTATGTATGCGTGTGTATAAGTATATGTATATATTTATGTGTGTATATGTATGTATGTATATATATATATATATGTGTGTGTGTGTGTATGTATGTGAGTATGTATGTATGTGTTTATGTATGTGTTTGTATGTATGTATATATATGTCTGTAAGTATGTATGTATGTATGTATGTGTATGTATGTGTGTATGTCTGTCTGTATGTGTTGTTTGTGTATGTCTGTATGTATCTGTGTGTATGTATGTGATGATTGATTGATTTGTGGGGTTTAACATCCCAAAACCACTCTTTGATTCTGAGAGACGCCGTTGTGGAGGGCTCCGGAATTCAGACCACCTGGGGTTCTTTAACGTGCACCCAAATCTGAGTGTGTATGTATGTATGTATGTATGTATGTATGTATGTATGTATGTATGTATGTATGTATGTATGTATGTATGTATGTATGTATGTATGTTTGTTTGTTTGTATGTATGTATGTATAAATATGTGTGTGTATAAGTGTGTGTATGTAGTTGTGTGTGTATGTATGTATGTATGTATGTATGTATGTATGTATGTATGTATGTGTGTGTGTGTATGTGTATATGTGTCTCTCTGTGTGTATGTATGTGCGTGTGTATATCTGTGTGTGGTTGTGTGTGTGTGTGTATGTGTGTATGTATGTGTGTGTATGTATGTATGGGTGTATGTATGTGTGTGTATGTATGTGTGTGTATGTGTGTGTGTGTGCATGTATGCGTGTATGTATGTGTGGATGTGTGTGTATGTATGTATGTGTCTGTGTCTGTGTCTGTGTCTATGTATGTATGTATGTATGTATGTGTGTGTGTATTTGTGTGTGTATGTATGTATGTATGTACCACTTCTCTGATTGGCTGCTGCGCGGGCTGTGCCTGGGTGTGCGCAGAATGAAGGTTTCTAAGTCTCGATTGATTTATGTGTGGGGTTTATTGTCCTAATACCACCATATCCATGAGAGACGCAGTAGTGAATGGGTCCAGAAATTTCGACCACCGGCGGTTTTTTAACGTGTACGCAAATCTGAGAACACGGGCCTACAACATTTTCACCTTCATCGGAAATGCAGCCGCCGCTGCCCGGATTTGATCCTGCGACCTGCTGGTCAGCAGCCGAGTACCTTACCACTAGACCACTGTGGCGGGGCGAGTGCCTCTCAGTCACCTGGATAGTCGCCGTGCGTGTCGGATCGTTGGTGGGGCATGGATGAAGCAGAGCGGCGGGCGCGTTGAGGACTCTTGAACTCAGCTTCCTTTGCTCGCGTCTCGTCATTGTCACCCGCACGCCTTCTGCATTCTCGAACGCTATCGGACGCATGGACGCATGCATGGACGGACGGACAAACGAATGGACGCTTTCCTCACTCGTCGGCATTTACTCCGTTAATATACTGTGAATTTTTCCTCGTTACTAGCTATCCAGCGCACCAAAGGGCCCGCGTGCCCAACCGGTCTTTGGAGGTTGCCGTCACGCACCTAACGTTCTGTCCCCCTCGTGCGTTTGCCTTCTCTCGGAGTCTACATAGTAATTTACCCTAAATGACCAGCGGTTATCCTGCCTACGTGCCCGACCCATGTTCATTTCTACTTTTTAATTTCAACTATGATATCTATAATCCCGGTTTGTTTCCTGACCCACTCTGCCCTCTTTTGTCTCTTAAGGCTACACCCATCATTTTCCTTTCCACCGCTCGCGGCCTCGTCCTCAATTTAGGCTGAACCTTCTTACTAAGCCTGCAGGTTTCAGCTTTGAAGGTAATTACTGGCAGGATGCTGTTGTTATATACCTTCCTTTTTAGGGTTACTGGCTGATTTCTATTCATGATTTCGGAATCATTGCCGAGGAATTCATTCCATCGTTATTCTTTTAGTTATTTCACACTAATGGTTCAATCCGTGGTTACTACCTGCCCTAAGTAGATATATTCCTTTACGATTTCCAGGGTCTCTCCACCTACCGCAAAGTGCTGTTTTCTGCCGAGACTGTTGCACATTACTTAAGTTTTGTGCATATTAATTTTAAGACCCACTTTTCTGCATCGCGTGGCCAGTTCTGCAATAATGAGTTGTATTTAGTCCCCTGAGTGATTCATCAAGTCAATGTCATCAGCGATTTTCAGGTTACTAAGATACTTTCCATTAACTCTTATTTCTGACTCTTCTCAATCTAGAGTCCTAAATACATTCTGCAAACACGTGGTGAATAGCATTGGAGAGATCGCGTCTCCCTGCCTTACACCTTTCTTTATTGGGATTCTGTCACTTTATTTACGGAAGTATAAGGATGCTGTGGATCGACTGTAGATTTCTTCTAGTATGTTTATGTAAGGTTCCTCGATGCCCTGATTTCGCAGTACCTGAAATACTGCTAATGTCTTTACTGAGTGAAACGCCTTCTCGGAATCTATGAAGGCTACGTATATGAGTTGGTTGCATTCTGCACTTTTCTCTGTTACCTGATTGATAGTAAGACAATGGTCTATTGTGGAGTAGCCTGTACAAAATCCTGCTTGGCACTTTGGTTGATTGAACTCTTATATTGTCCTATTGTGTTACTTATTATTTTGTAAGGAGCTTGTAGAGAATGGACAGTAAGCTGATTGAGCTGTTATTTTCCAAGTCCCTGGTGTTTTACTTTTATTCGAGGGAGCTGAATGAATGCACTGTGCACAGCGATGAAGATCTCTCAAAACAAGAAAGAACTCGGTCCGTTCACGCGTCTCCGAAACTTCTCGATGAGCGAGAACAGCAAGTCCGTTACGCACAAGTGGCCCGTGCATGCCGTGGCCCCCACGACAACGCACGTTTCCACGAGTGAGCGGGACCAGCGCGACTGCATGCCCAGGTCTCGCACTCGCAACAGCTGAGATTCGCACGGCAAGAGCAGGTGAGCTTGCTACCCTGACGCCTGTTTTTCTTATAGTGTATTTGATTGACGACTCGATGCTAAATTTTCCCATAACGCTTTGATTGTGATTGATGGTTGGAAGTAGCAGTTGCTGAGAATGGTGGTGGCACCCATATAAATTTTAAGCTAATCAGAACGCGATATTTAAACGGGAGCGTGTGTTGGGGGCTTTCTAACTCTAGCAGCCAGCTTAATACGATGTCTTGAATGCTCAGTAGATGATTCGATGATAAAATTTTCCTGATCCTTTTAAAGGCAACGTTGGAAGTAGCAGTTGTTGAGCGTGCTGGGTTAGCCCCCCTCTAATCCAAAAATAATCTAATTTGAACGCAGATTTGATGAACGGCACAACTAAACCTAAAACATAAGCTAAATTGAATGTCAGATTTGAATGAAGGCACAATTTGTGGGCTTTGACGCCAACGGTCGCGAGTATAACTCCCGGCTATGGTTGCCAAACGCTAGTAGGAATAAAATGCAAAAGTGGATGTGTGGTTAGATTGACTAGGTGCATGGTTACAATATATTTAATTAAAACGCGTGATAAGGTAATCTTTTAACGGAAAAGAAGAGATCTGGCCTTTTCACTGACGACCTCCTGCCAGAATTGCACTCCCTCACCAGAGCAGGATTGGCCACCTGACCACAACCTCCCAAGAGTAGAGCAATTAAACCTTGGCCCTCAGCCTCCAGCGGCTGCGAAGCAACTGTCCAAGGCGGCGGTCAGACCTGTGACGCAGCAGATGGTGCTAAAGATCTCTGGTTCCGGACATGCCGCCATTGTAATCTGAACGTCGTTACCTTCAACGCTAGAACGCTATCTATTGAGACTAAACTAACTGTCCTATTGAAGGATTTAGATGGTCTTCAATGAGATATAATAGGGTTCGGCGAAGTTAGGAGGACACGTGAGGCCTATACAGGGCTGAAGAACGAACACGTCCGATGTTGTCATGCATCAAATGACAGAAAAATGTAGGGGTGGGGTATCAAACAAACAAGAATATCGCTGGCAAGATAGAGAAATACTATAGCATCATTACGAGAGTGGCAAGTATCATATTTAGGTTAAGAAAGGAACCAGAAGAAGGTGGTACAGGCCTACGTGCCAACATCGAGCCATGATGATCATTTTGTTAAACGCTTCTGTGAAGACGCGCAGTCAGCCAATAATGAAGTCACAATATACTAATCTGATGGGCGACTTCAATGCAAAAGTTGGCAGGAAACAGGCCGGAGATGATGCAGTGGGGGTATATGGCATCGGCCGTAGAGAAGCTAAAGTGGAGTTATCGGTAGAGCTCTAAGAGCGTAATAACTTACGAATCTTGAACACCTTCTTCAGAAAACGAGCTAACCGTGAGTCAACGTGGCAAAGTCCTGATGGCGAAACTAAAAATAAAATAGACTTCATTCTGTGTGCACACCCAGGCACTGTAATGGGTGTGGAAGTAGTTGGCACGATCTGATTCAGTGACCATAGAATGGTAAGAACCTGTATTCACCAATATTTAAAAAAGCAAATACAGAAATGACACGCAAGAAGCCAATAATGAATCAGTGGTGAGAGCAAAAGTACAGGAATTCATTGTTTCACTTCAGAATCGATTTAAGGCACTAAACGAGGTAAGCGACGTTAGCGTTGACACAATGAACGTTAATATTACTGCGTAGTATCATCAAAGAGCGTGCAATGGAATTTGGAAGTACGATAACTGGGCAGGACACTGGCAAGCTTTTTACGGAGACGAAAGATCCCATTTAAAGACGACAAACTATGAAAGACTAAAATGTAGCTGACAAAATAGAGCTAGTGCCCTATTACAAAAACCAGCGCCACAGGGTACCAGCGTCCAGCGTCATGCCTGATTATAGGCCCAGTATCTCACTGGGTACTCGGTGAAAAATGGCTTCACGGGGCTAAAACTTGGGTGCCCATTAACCACAAATAAATAAATAAAGAAATAAGTGATATTGCGCACATTCATATTAAAAAAATGAAACATCACGATTCGAATCTGACACCTTCGAATCACAAACCTAACATCTACCCAGTACGCCACGCCATATCATGTTGCTTGTGTTGTAAAATGACTATTTGTCCTAAGAACAAGCCGTTCGACTTCATGTTTACAAGTCGCACATTCAGGATTGACGCGACATTGCTTTCCAAATGACATTTGCGTGTTTATTCGACCTTGGCCAACGGCTTCCGCGGTTATTGGCAAGAGCGCAAAGTTTTTCGAAGAATCCACATCTTCACTCTGAAAAATCTCACATTGATTAGAGAAGCAGCCGCAGATTGCCGGTTGTCGCTGCCGATACCGTTTTTATTGTTACTGTTACTGCTACTTGCTGCTGTTCAAAGTGTACAGATTATTTATAATGACTTTTTCGGTGCATATGTGCGCACACGATTGAATATTGAATATTTTTCTCGCGGAAGTGACGATGTAGCAGTATAGAGCCCCCGTGCCATTGTACAGATTTGTAGTTATATCGATACCTGCAACTATAATACCACCGAAGAAAATACTGTTGGAATCCAATGAAAAAGTATGCCAGTGTGTTAGTTCACAAAGGCGTACCAAATAAATATTGCGTGTTCTTACATACGAGTCAGAGATGTAATGGCTACTGCGCTCGGGAGGAGGCTTTCGGTGACAGCCTGCGTCGCTGAAAGCACGACACATCGATCGTCGTCACTCCTTGTGCGGGCACCATACACGAAGTGAAATGGTTGTTTTATGCTCAAAGCTGTCTGAATGGTGCTTTACAGTCACTCTTACACTTTAGAATTGTCCTTATGTAAAGCAAAATACGTCAGTAGCATGTACAATGTACACTGACGCGGCCATCACAATAGGCCTAATGCTCGCTGATACGGGCCACTTGGTAAGGCTGTTCTCGACGCAGCTGAGTTGGGATGCTTGAAGTTTTTGCACTTGGGCTTCGCAACATTTCTAACTGATGATGTTTGGTGCTTTGTTGCGCAAGGACCGTTTGATGACTAGAGCGCCCGTTCATAGGACAAGAGATGTGGACAATGATTGTGATTACCGACTGTACAAGGGCATTTAAGTTCCTCGCACTAAGGCGGGTAAAAGCATATAAGTAATAAAACCATGACCATGCCGTGAGACGTGTGTGGTGCTAATGAATGACAAAAGCCAATGATAATAATAACCATGGTGGACATATATAGTGCATCGATAGTTCACACCCTTGATTCCATGGGCCGTGAGGCAAGTGCTTTGTTCAGTGTAGCCACCGCAGCGAAGACCTCTCTGGAGAGGTCGTGCTACGAAATGCCTGGGTATATCAAATGAAAGGTACGGAGTTCTCTCAGAATAGCCAACAACGATTTATGTGTGAAAAGAGGTTCCCTACCGACGAACTAGCCGAATGAAGTGGAATCAGTTGTTGGTAGGGTAATGGAATGTGTTGTCGTCTCAGCGTGTCTAATTTTCACACTGGACTAAAATGTGAACTACGGTGAGTGCTTCTCTACGTTTATCACACAACGGTGCATCGCCACCAGACAAAACAAATGAATGTCCAGTTTATGTATGTCATGTTCTTAACCTTGTAGGGATTACTTCTGTGGGGCGTGATTTTAAAACTGGCGGCCAATGGCCAAGTTGCAGCTTCATGACATGCAATTTATTACTTGTGTGTGTGTCCCATGTGCTCTGCCAATAACCTATGAGCTTTCGTTTTAGAAAATGTTTCAAGTCGAGAGCAGGAAAAGGTATCGATGTATTGGTAGCGGTTTTGATGGCGGATCCAGCTGGCTGGTTCACCAGAACGTCGCCTTGTAATTCGCGGGGTCCTGGCATTCAGCAGACTACAACACGCTGCTTGGATTAGTAGACTCTGCAAAGGAGCGAATAATGCAAAACAAGGACAAGTTTTCTGTGCTTTTTAGGAGTTTTCAGGGTTTTTACTGTGCTTAGCGAATCTGTATATATTGTTACGGTGAGATGCCTTTGTTTACAAGAGATGATTATTGCGAGAGTCCAAGAATCTTGCTTGCTTGCTTGTTCCTTTCTTTTGTGGCTCTCACCCACTAAGGGGGATCGGCCAAAAAGCCGGTGGTTAATGCAAATTAATACCTCTAGGTTTTCTAGACTAGGGGAATATGATTACTGTGTTTTGACTATAAAATTAATTTGGCGCAATGCGAAAAAAAAGGAAAAAAAGGCGGGAGAGAAATAATAGAATTTGTAGAATATCTGAGGTGGAACCGTTATATGAAATTTTCCTGAAAGTTGAATCATTGCAGTGTATCAGCTAAATAATAAGTTGTAGTGTGGCTAGTAAAATTCGAGAGCTGATTGCTGACTCAGCAAGGTAATGTTCTTGTGTTATACATGAATTCGCAGAGAGCCCCGCAGATGTTCCTGTCGCTGTGTCCCAATGAATTGGCCCCAAAACACAAAATATTGGGAGTATTAAGTGATATTCCTAAATTTCTGAAAAAAATTTCGAAGCAGTTTTTTCTTTGATTTTTGAAACGGTGACATGTGATAAGAAAATAGTCGATTTGTTCAGGTTCGTTACAGCTTGAGCACAGAGGGGATAGCACCAGACCAGACCTGTTTAGGTAGAAATAAAGAGGTGGTACATGGCAACATAATTTTGTTATCAAGACTTCCAATTGACGCGTGGGACTCCATGATTCTGGCAGATCACCGCTCGTGCCAACCTCGTCCTCCTCTTCTTCCACGCATTCCTTCAGTATCGTAGCAATTTCCCCTTTGCTGAGGATGCCCACTGGGCGAGTTAGGATTCGTTGCGATGATGATACCGTTTGAAACGGGCAAGATGAACGACGATGGTCATGCTTGAGCGGCGGCCAGTTGACAACAGCTGAGATATAACGTACGTGACATCGCTGAGACGTTCCAGGATAAGAAACAGACCAGCTTAGTTGGCCAAAAACTTTAAGCAGAGGCCGCGCTTGCGAAGCGGTGTCCAAAGCCACACAAAATCCCCTTTCTCAAACAGGTGCTTTTGTGCCGGTGGCTTCAGTCGTAACGGTTCCTAGAGCGCTTCTGGGAGACAAAAGTTCAAAGACAGGGATGCGCCGGGCCTCTTCTGCGCGGCAAATGGTTTCGGCGAGCGTATGTTGATCAGTGTCGGAAAAAGGAAGAATAGTGTCAAGAGCTGTGTGGGGTTGGTGTGCGTAGAGCAAATAAAACGGACTGTATCTCGTTGTTTCGTTCTGTGCAGTGTTGTAGGTGAAAGTTACAAATGGCAAGATTGCGTCCCATGTTTTGTGTCCAAAATCAACATACATGGAAATCATGTTGACGAGTGTCCTATTCGTTCCGTCAAACCACTAGCCTGCGGCTGATACGGGGTAGTGTGACAAAAATGGCACGAAGCAAGACGAAGGAGGTCTTCAACTACATCGGCAACAAATTGCCACCCGCGATCACTAATGATGACACGGGGGATCTACGGCGTAATATAACGTGTGACAGCATAAACTGTGAAACTTGAGAGGCCGTTGCCGCAGGAATCGCCGCAGTTTCGACGTAGCGTCTGAGGTAGTCAACGCCCACAATAATTCATCGGTTGCCGTTCGTGGATCGCGGGAAAGGGCTGAGCAGGTCAACACCGATGACGTCAAATGGTAAACCCGGGGGTGCCATGGGTTGAAGTAGTCCAGGTGGCGGAGTTGTAGGACGCTGGTAGCGTTGAAATTGCTCACAGCTCGCAACGTATTCAGTCACACTTTTACGCATCTTCGGCCAGAAGAAGCGTTGTTGCGTGCGATAACATGTCCCAGAAAAACCCATATGTCCAGATTGGTCCTCGTGCGTTGCTCGAAGTACGTGTTGCTGCAGACTTGATGGCACAACTTTTCCTGTTGGCACAACGCCGAAGTATTTCGGCGTAGGCGAGGGCCTACGCCGAAATAATTCTTTTCGTAAAGAACGCCATCTTTTTCGATGAAACCATGTTGACCGTTCGTTCAGGCAATAAAGAAAGAAGCGAGACTGTTGTCACTGCGTTGCTCTGCTCGAAAAGTTATTAGGTCAAGAAACGGAGCATCCACTACTGCCAAATATTCATCAAAGTTGTCAGCATCACACTCGGTTATCAGAAGGGGAAGCCGTGAAAGGCAATCGGCGTCGGCATGACGACGACGACTCTCGTAACAGACTTCAAAGTCGTGTTCTTGCAATCGTAACGCCCAGCGAGCAAGACGGCCAGATGGGTCCCGTATTCCAGTGAGCCAACATAAAGAATCGTGGTCCGTGATAATCGAGAATCGGCGTCGATTATTATAACGGCGAAGCTTGTGCGCGGCGAATATGACCGCGAGATATTCGTGCTCTGTGACCGTATAGTTTTGCTCCGGTTTACCTAAACAGCACCTGACATAGGCCACGACGTATTTAGCAGCCCCAAGGCGTCGGACCAGGACGGCGCCGATACCTACACCACTGGCGTCGGTAAGAACTTCTGTGGCCGCGGAAGGGTCATAGTGGCGAAGTATGGACCCTGACGTAAGAAAAAGCTTGAGTTGCGAAAAAGACGACTCGCATTCCACTTACCACCGAAAAGGTGCGTTCTTGTTGAGTAGTGACGTCAAAGGGTAAGCAAAGTCGGCGAACTTGGGCACGAAGTGACGGAAGTACGAGCATAGGCCCAAAAAGTTTTGCAACTCTCGTACTTACTGAGGTTGTTTGAAGCTGCTGACTGCAGCAACTTTCTGGGGATCAGGTTGAATGCCATGCTTGTCAACTATGTGACCGAGAACGAGAGTCTCACGGCTGCCAAAGTCACACTTCTTAAAGTTCAGGGTGAGCGTTGCTCTCTCAAGGCAGGTGGAGACAATGTCTAGACGATGGTTCTGCTCATCGAATATACGACCAAAAATTACAATGTCATCCAGGTAGCAAAAATAGGCTTCCCACTTTAGTTCACGTAATACAGAGTCCATGAAGCACTCAAGCGTACCTCGAGCGTTGCTTAGGCCAAAATGCATTACATTTGATTCAAATAGACCATCTGGGGTTATGGAGGCCGTTTTCTTTTGGTGTTTCGGGTGGATGGGGATTTGCCAATAACCAGATCTCAGATCTATAGAGGAGAAGTACGATGCCGAATGTAAACTATCGATCACGTAATCTTCAAAGTTCCGTGTGGCAGCTGGACCACCAACAGTTCGGCACACGTTTACAACTACCACGACGACTCACAGCTTTCATCATTGTCCGTCAAAGCCCCCGAACTAAGCCAACGGACATACGACTCAGAGCCACTCGATCCCACTATTCGAGTATGTCTCACGTTTTGCGCTCACGTGTGTTTCGACAGGTTTTGAAGGCACAGGCTCCTTTGTTGTCTTTTGTAGTTTCATTTGTTTAATGTCCTTAAAAGCCGCAGGGTTCGCAAAGGTTTTGCCGGTGAAAATGCTTGTATCAGAGTGCAGAACACCGGCTTCCGAAAAGTATGAGCCGGTGGCTGCGTACGATACAGAAGTGTTAGACTTTGAAGCATCCGCAAAGAACTCGGGACATGTGTATCTCTGTTGTAGCTCTAGGAAGTATGTCTGAATACGTGCAATTGGTGCGTGCTTCATAACCTCCAAGAAATACACGTCGTAATCTATCGCGAGCCACTGCCATGGTGGCAGGCATACTGCGGGCGCCACCAAACGGTGTTCAAGTGGCGGAACAGTTTTCTTCGCTAGGCCTGTCACACAGAACGAGTAGGGCTGTCTCATAGAAGGCCATTTCTCAAACACAGCAAGGCTTGATATCTCATAAATAGTGGAAGGTGAAGGGTGTTCCTTGTCTGCATTCATTGAAGATAATATTTAAAAGACATGTAACATCTCTGTAGGTGGAGCGACTATTCCTTCGATTCCACGTACAGGCTTTCCACGGGACTAGTGCGAAAAGCACCCGTAAAGAGGCAGATGCCGAGATGATGAACAGGATCAAGCATTTTAAGGCCAGTAGATGTCGCAGACTGACATGCTATTGCCCCATTCTCTAGGCGGGTACGTATGAGGCTTTTATGCATATTCATTAAACAGTTTTTGTCACTTCCCCAGGAAGTGCGGGACAACAATTTTAGAACATTCGCGGGTTTTATGCACTTGTTTCTAAGATACTTGATGTGTGGTATGAAGGTTAGCTTGGTGTCCAAGATTAGGCCTGAGAATTTGTCTTCAGTATTAACAGCAAGACGTTGCCCATGCAGTACCAGGTTCGGAATGAAGGCCTCTCTTCCTAGAGAACAAGACACACGTGCTTTTTTTCTGTGCATTCAGCCGGAACCTGTTTCTTCTGCCCATTTGGAATCTTTGTTCAGATCAAGCTGAACCTGCCGCTCACACATGGCCAAATTGCAAGATCTAAAGCCAAGCTAGACGTCGTCGACATGCGTACAATAAAACATATTGCGAGGGTTGGACAAGTGCAAATAATTATTTTGATAATAAAAAAGTGTGTAACTAAGTACACCACCTTGCGGCATGCCTGTTTCTTGGACAAATGTGTGGGAATGAACGCTGTCTGCTCGAATGCGAAATGTCCGGTTTGGCAAGTAACTTTCGATTATGGTAAACACTCCGCCACGCACGCCAAAGTGAAACAGGTCTCCTAATATTCCAAAGCTCCATGTTGTATCATAGGTCTTTTCAATATCGAGGAACACAGAGAAAAAGCATTGCTTATGAACGAAAGCGCTTTATTCTGTGCCTCGATACGAACAAGGTGGTCGGTGGTGGATCTACGCTCTCGAAACCCGTACTGAAATTGGTCGAACAAAGTGTTCGTTTCAAGGAAATGTACAACTCGGCAGGTTATCATGTATTCGAAAAGTTTGTACAAACAGCTTGTAAGTGCAATAGGCCTATGACTCGAAACTGAAGAAGGGTCCTTGCCCTGTTTCAAAATGGGAACAATAATAGCCTCTTTCTAGAAAGTAGGGATAGCGCCAGAGAACCAGATAGCATTGTACAAAGTATTTTTTGGGCGTTTCGATTGGTAGGTTTTTTAGCATTTCATACACCACGTGGTCAAAATCTGGGGTGGAGTCCCAACAGGAGTTTAGTGATGTTTGGCGCTCAGCTGAGCTGAAAGCTTGGTTATATGCCTCGTAACTAGGAAATTTGTGTTCAAGTTTCTGCTTTTCAATCCTTGTTCTGTATTTTCGGAAAGTGTCCGTATAGACGGCTTCGATGTTTTTAAACAAACTGGCTCGCGCTGAACGGCCTACCCCAGAAGACTTCCGGTGCGTCACTTCCGGTAATGCTTCTTCAATGATCCCGGTGGTGTTTTCGTGGTGTGTTTGAGTTTGCGGCTCTATTATTTCGGGCGCATTCCTTCGAATATACTTGGTGCCACGTCTAGCGGCCACATGAAGGGGCTCGACGAAGGGGCATGGCAATTGAAGCGGCCACATGAAGGGGCACGGCATTTGCAGGCGCGGCCACTGCTGCAGGTAACACTGCTCGCGAGGCCGACGGGCGCCGCACAAAATATCAGCCGTGGCGTTCCGATGAGCGCAGCCCTCTCCCCCGCGTTACCTTTGTCAGTGGCCCCGCCTACAGGAGAAGCTCGCTAGCGAACCTAATTGGGCCAGTTGGTTCTGCATGTCGATGGGAATGCGCCTTAAAGACGCGGACAGAGAAATTGACAGCGCACACTTGTGTTTATTCCGTGTCTTCAAAGCGCACCCACATCGTCGAGATGCCGAAGAGTTGCCCAATCTATAGTGAAGTTGTTCAATTTAGCTTTTCGACTAGAACTGAAAACTTTTCTTCTGGCAAGCCCCGAGCATCTCTGTGTTTTCATCTAAGCCCACAACCTCAAAATAAAACGCTCATTTTTGCGCCTGTGTCACGCCGGGCACTCTTTATAAAGTTCATTGGCATTCGGAATCGCTTGCGATTGGAAGTGTTCGCGGGACAAAGAAGATAAAAATATACTGCTAATGTGATGACATCGACTGAATCTTGGTCACGCGAAGTATTATGGTTTACTCACGAGTGAGCTATTCATGAATCAAACTTTCAAGTGGAACCCACCTAAACCATGTTCACACTAAAAGATACATGAGCTAGAATGCAGCGATAATAATTAGCGCCAGAAAAACAGGTGATGTGTCATTTGCTCGCACAGATGATGCCCACTCGCTGGCATCGCTTTAAAAAATCGAATGCAACGACAGCGAAACGTCCGCACCACGACGTACACACTTCGATTCATGTAGTGCATGGCTACTTTGTGCCCCATGTTGATTCAAACAGTACGCATCGTTATTATCGTTCAAATTATACGAGAAACACCTTTGGGATAAATTTTCAGTGTTCGCTTTCACGTTTTGTTACCCATTTCACGCGTCAGTACACGTATCTGCCACGATTGGGAGATGACAGCGACTGATGTGTTTCCGGTAACCGGTACCTTCGACTGATCTAAATTATGAGTATCGTCTCTGTGCCATTAGTGTTTACTGAGCTTTACGTTGTGTTTAATGAAGTGGCAAGAAGGAGCCTGCGTGCTCTTAACGGGAATCCAATTTTTTCTCCTGACCAACCAGAACGTTTTGAATAGCATATAAAATTAGTTCAGGCTTGTAGACTGCACCCTGGCTTGACAAAACTGTGCCCGAGTTGGGAGTGCTTCATCAGAATTCTTTTATCCGCATAAAATATCGGAATACAAGCAGCCGCGGTCAACATCAAAGGCCGAAACTACGCGAGAACAGGAGAAACCGGATGTTTCCTGGGGTGGTTTTCGGTTGAACGCGCAAAGTTTCCAGAAACCGACAGGCTCTTGCGAAACCATCTATAGTGTGACGAACTGGACACCCGTTCGAAGTGCACACCGAGGAAGTTTGCCTAATCTTTCAAGATATCACCCTGTGTGTTGACGGGTGGTAGTGAGTGTACTTGTGTTCCTGCTACAATACCAACCATTGTTTATACTTTAGCCTCCTGTGTATATGAATTGATCCCTGTCTGTCTTAAACTTCTGCCAGCCTTCTCTTCTGGACTGCTGACGTGTTCTCCTGCTTTATTTTCTTAAAGCTGTCAAGATTTTTCGGCTGTCGGTGAGTTCAGAAGCAACCTCCATGCTCTGTTTTGCTCCTTGTGCACGTTTCAGCGTTCATAGTTCCACCACGACACACGTCGTTTTCCAGGGTGCCCATTCGTTTGTGGGATGCATTTTGTCGCAGCATGAATAAAAAATGCTGTGAAGTAGTCGACAGCAGCATCAATTCTCAAAATACACATGCCACTGCAACCTAAACGAGCAATGTTATAAAACTGTTCCCAGTGGGCTCTGTTTATCAGTCCTTTGAGAACACGTGGTGGGCACTCAGTTGCTGTAGGTGTGCTCGAAACTACGTGAAAGTAATCTTTTCCGTACGGATTACTGATGACTTTCCACTGGAGTAGAGGCACAGGAGACGGAGATACAATGCTTAGGTCTATGGAGGAGTAGGTATCATTGGCGAGATTATAGTAGGTTGGTTCTTTTTGTTTCAGAAGACACGTGCTCAACGAGAGAAGGAACTGTTCAATCAGTCGACCTCACACGTCACAATGAAGGTCACCCTATAGCCTGCTATGCACATTCAAGTCTCCGAATAAGGCTCCGCAAGTTGGTCTATTGAGGACAGGAAGTCATGTTTTTGTAGGTGATAGCTTGGAGGTACGTAAAAAGTACAAATTGTGATCAGTTTGTTGAAGAGCACAGCTCGAACAGCCACTGCCTCAAAAGATGACCAGAGTTGAAAGTGTGTGCATGCAATCCATTGACTCATATTATGACTCCACCTTCGGTTGATGTCATGGCATCATCACGGTTATTTCAGAAAATAACGTATTCACACAGAAAAATGGTGTGTTTTCAATTTAGGTGTGTTTCTTGTACACCAGCACTTTCGGTGAGTGCTTGTGTAAAAGTTCTTAGACGTCGTCAAGCTTTCTGAGAAGGCCCCTGACGTTCTTATGTATAATTTGAGTGTTCATACTGATTCTAAAGTAGTAAAGTCTGTACAAAAAGCTAGTGGCTGTTTAGGTGGGGAGTTTGATTTCAAGTAACAGGGTCATCACCAGGCCCAGTTATCTGCTTTTTTTGTTTTCTTGGCACACTCCAAGGAGCCACGCCGCTCTTTCGGCACGAAGGGTACTGACGTATTCATTGCCTTCTCGGGGGCACTGGATGCCCGCACGTGCGAGCTGGTAGTTTGAATTCTGGGCCTCACTCGGTGAGGCGAGGCCTTGAGACCTGAGGACCTTTGAGTCTCTGGTCTCTGTGCGCGAGGTGGAGTAGTCTGGACTACAGCCGTTTTGGGGGCAGGTGCCGCAACCACCTGTTCGCTATGCACGTGCCAAAAAAGTGACGTGGGCTGGTGTTGTGGTACGCCCTTACGCGCCACATCAGCATATGTAGGTTCATACAATGGTGAAACTCTTCGCCGTGCTTTCCTAAATGAAATGTTCTCCTTCACCTTCAATGTAATTATCTCTCTTCCTTTCTTCCAGTAGGCGCAGGAGCGTGAATATGCGGCATGGTTTCCTTCACAGTTTGCAGTGTGGAGGTTGTTTGTAGTTCTCAGACACGTTGCCTAGGACTCCACATTGTGCACAAGTCTGGCAACCACGGCAGCTTTTAGAGCATTGGAATTGGAAGCAGCGACGAGGATTTGGTATGTACGGCCTTAGAGAGGTCTTCTTGTACCCTGTTTGAATGGATTCCGGCAGTTTACTGGAGGCAAACGTGAGCATTAGGTGTTTCGTTGTGTTTTCTTGTTATCTCTTCTGATTACAATTTTCTGTACATTAGTCATACTTTGGATCTTTCGCCCCTACAAAAGTTCAGTTTAGGTCAGGTCAAGTAAGTCGGCATCAGATACCACTCCGCGAGCTATGTTCATTGATCTGTGTGGTGGTACAGTGATTGGTACGTGACCGAAAATTGAGAGACCACCTAGCTTTTCAAATTGTTCTTTGTCCCGAATTTCGAGAAGGAGGTCTCTGGTAGACATTTCGGCTACCTTGTATCCAGCCCCGAGAGTTTCGGTAAGACACCTGGCAACTACGAAAAGAGATACGGTCATGGCCTGCTTTCCAGTTTTCTCACAGCGAACGACGTGGAAGTGAGGAAATGTTTCTATTGGCTGGTTGAAAAAATTTATGTCGTCGGTGCGTACCCACTTTAAGCCAGTATGATCATCAAGTAGGGGAATTGCTCAATGCATGCCGGTCTTTATTTTTATTCAGCAGCGTTCGCGGCCACCCACCACGGAGCCCAACAACGGGACGTTGCAAGTTTGCAGATGCTGAAAACTTGCAGACGTCAGCCGTACATCACTGCCAGAACCCAATGCGCCAAGACCAAGGTATGCTATTTGCACACGGTTAACCCTTGCCGCTAGGAAAACTGGAAGTAAACAAAAGGGAGATGTAGGCAGGAAAGATAAAAAAAGTGAGAAAGACGAAGATGTAGGGAGAGAGAGACATAGGAAAAGGCAACTGCCAATTTCTCCTAGATTGGTCAGTCCAGGGGTTCTGTGTGCGTGAAGCCGGGGCCAAACATTTCTAACTGTTACCTTAACTGTACCTGAAGTAAGCAGAAAGTCACTCATTGCCAGACTTGCATTTCCGAAGCGGCGATATCAAGGGACAGCTGTTTCTCTGGCTTCCACTAGCAGTATTCGCAATGCCCATGGCCTATAGGTGGCGCGTCGTGCAATTCAAGATGGCAGTTGAACGATGATAACCCATGAACTCTCACAAGAAGAGATTGGACGAACAGGCATACTTCCCGTGCCGCGTTAACCGAATGAACTCTTGATCGTCGAATAATTATATATCTTACCAAAGTACTTTCCCAACCGATAGGAACTGCTGAATGTTCGTTACCTCATTTCTTGCCGCAGTGCAAAGAGTGGTGGTGTCAGCTGATCTACCGTGTATCAATGCTTTGCGTAATCCTCTGCGTGGTACAGAAAACTGCACGACCTAGAATTTACGTATCAACTGAACGCCACTCAGAGATCATTAGTTCCGAGCCTGTCTGGCAGATTTGCCACAGTAGTAGGCCTCTAGCGAGTAGCGCGCCATCGCGGCTGCAGAAGACCGAATGTTTAACATAGCGATGGTCTGGAAACATATTGCGTCACCGTCATTACTTGCGCTGTACGCATCATGCAGCTGCTTCTTCAACGGAACACAATCATTTAACTTCTCATTAAGTAGCACTTGTGTCACAGTCATGATCAGACTCTAACAGAGCGCATTTCCACTCAGTCGGATGTTGCAGGTTTTCTTAGAGTGATGGAAACAAGGATATCGACACACGTACGCTTTTTGAAACGCCAAAATCGCGGAAATTTGTCGAACCACAACGTCGTTCGGACAACACCGGTTAAGTGCAGGAGAAGTTAGCGTGGACTGTATTCGTAACTGCGTATCTCATTTCTGTTTACATTTCGCTTCGCTGGTCGAGCTCCAGCGTGTTGGCAGCATGCGGCGTAATCAGAATACCTTCAATGCACAAGAAAAAGTATGCCTTATTTTGACCTCGCTGAAGATTATTATACAATAAATACAATCAGAGTGATTTGCAAGCGTCTAACAACATCAACGCACGACGGGACGTGAAGTGCATCTTCCTGTTTGCGAGCTATAGCAGCTGATCGTTCATAGTCGTGGTCACTCTCAGCGCGTTGCCAACAATCAACATTCAGTGAAAAATCCTCGACTCCAAGGCGGTTTTTTTGAACATCACTGATAAAAGCAATCTGAGAAATTCTCTCCACCAAATGACTTCGATAGCACCAACAACACGTCATTCACCACGCACAACGCCCACATGCGTCACTCACCACGTTTATCTGAGGGTGCAGAGATCATTTTCCTCTGACACCCAACAAGAAAGGAATCGCTTGCAGTGTGCTGCCATCTATCAACGAAGGTAAAAAAACAAGTGGCGCAGCGTAGGCCAAGGTTTAGAAACGCAAATCGCGAGCCTGCGCTACTTTCCGCGAACAATGAATGTTATGGGATTCATGCGCTACAATAGCACTGACGAATGCTATACCCACGTAAAACAAGGCGAGTTTTAACTGGAATGGTGAGACGGTAACAATTTATTATCCAAAGTGGCTGCAGAAAATCTCGCGAAGCTTATATGTGTGCTCTGTGGGCTATATTGGAAAGCGCAAGTTGCCACGTATTTTAAAGAAAACTCAGCGTCTCGCAAGAACGAATCAGATTTATCATGTCCCAAACGGTCCGGTATATCGCAACAAAGTGCACGATACTAAAGTGTTTTCTGTTTGTTTCTTGCAAACACGTTAACACTTCACCTAGCACCACCGAACAAGGTAGCATTAGAAGCGTCTGCCTACTGATCATCCTTGAGAGGACGCTCCTGGATTCCGCTAGGTGGCGCGACAGTCTATGAACCTTGCGAATACAGCAGGCGTACCAGTGTACAGATTTGCTGTTTTATCGATACCAAAAACTAAAAAAGCGCTTATAGAAATACTAGTGCAATGCGCTGAAAAGGTATGCCAGGGAGTCAGTTCACGAAGGCGTACCAAATTACCAACTGGAAATTGCGTGTTCTTAAATATCAGTCAGAGAAGCACCGGCTAAGTGCAGCCGGCAGCTTTCGGTGACAGCATGCGTAGCTGAAAGGGTGACGCATCGATCGTCAGCGCTCCTTGAGCGGACATCAATACAAGGCAAAATAGCTGATTGAGGTTGATGGACGTGTAAACTATACTTTACAGTTATTCTCACAAGTTAAAATTGTGTATACTCAAAGCAAAAAGCGCCAGTAACACATACACCAACATGGCTGGTATGATAGGCCTAATGCTCTCTGGGCCGGGCACTCTGTAAGACCAAGCTCTCGTCGCGAGGAGTTGGGATGGTTGAAGTTTCTGCATTTGAGCTTCGGAACATTTTTAGCTCTTACCTGAAGTGAGTAGAAGGAAAAGCATGGCCAGATATTCATTTACACTGTGTGGCGGAATCACACGACAGCTGTTTCTCTCGCCTCCACGCAGAAACCTTGCGAAGCAATCGACAGAGCTCATTTACGTTTCGTAAAATCGGCGGCATAAACAATTTCCTGCTTCTGTTAGGAGTGGCGTCCAGTTCCAGGCTTATAAATACTGCAACAAGGAATCGTTACAGCAATGCACGACTGATGTGCAAGTAGCCGGTATAAACGTAAGGCTATAACGTATGGCCGGTGTGGCTATATATGGCTATAAACGTATGGCCTGGATACGCGGAGGCTATGCCCCCGCGTATACCAAGCATACGTTTTGCACGAAAACATGCATTAATTGTTGCGATACAACGTGCACCGCAAAAAGAACATATGCTCGGGATATGTTAGGGCAGCATCAATCTGGGGCGCCGAATCAAGCATTTTATAATCAACGACACCGAAACATAACACAGCACACGCTACATGTGCACGCTGCGCTGGTAGTAAGAGTTCGTGTTCCAGTAATCACCAGCACTTGCGAGTGAAAATGGCAGCGCTTTCAGCGCTTGCCAGTGTGCAACAGCATCACAGCCGTTAAGCCAGCGCCCCTACCAATGCAACCCAGCTATTTCCCAGTACAGTCAGTGAAGTACTAGTAAATACCAGCGTGTACTAGTGTTTCCAACGCGTACCAGTGCCAAAAAAAAACACGTACGGACATCACACGGCGGTGCCGTTTTTCGCAACAGGATGGAGCTTTCGAAGTTAATCAATAGGCGCAAAGTAGCTGACGTGAGGAGGTATAACGTAAAGACCGTTGAGTAGGCTGTAAAAAGCGGGAAAATTCTAAAAGCTTCGAAGGCAAACTTGTGCTGAGGCGAAAATTGGATTTATGCATTAAGGAACAAGGACAACAATGTCATTAGCAATATGAATAAGGTTTTTGAGGTGGGTAAAATGTGGAAACAGCGGGAAACGTCTAAACGCTGCGAAGGCAAATTTGTGCTTAGACAAAAATTGGATTTATGCATCAAGGAACAAGGAAAGCAATGTCATCAGCAATACGAATAGGATTGTTGAGGTGGCAGAGGAGTTCTACAGGGAGCTGTACAGAAGCCATAACAGCCAGGACACAATCGTGAGAAACAATAATAGTACAGAGGAATTCGATCAGCATCCTACAAGTAATGACATCGGAAGTAAGAAAATCCCTAGAAGGAATGCAAAGAGGCATACCTGCTGGTGAGGATAAGATAACAACAGACCTCCTGAAAGATGTTGGAAAAATTGTCAGAAAAACCGGCCACTTTATATACGAAGCATCTCTTGTGGGAAAGGTACCAGAGTCTTGGAAGAACACCGACATCATCTTAATAATTAAGACTCGTACCTTCACAAGCTTCAACTCTAATAACCGAGTTAGATTTGTGTACGTCCACTCTGTTTTAGTATCCTCAGTGATTATTCTGTCAGTATCTTTAGCTGCTATTTCTATTTGCATTTCTGCATAAATATTACCATGTTCTTGCTCATATTGCCCCCTTCCTAACTCCATTTCTTTTCAAAAATTCAACTTCATTCGTTTTTGATCCCTACCTTTGCGTCTGCACCTATATTCATCTACATCCATCACTCTTATGGGATATCACTGCTAATCTATTGTCGACTGCAGCCTTCCCACCTCATATGTTATCTGCCCTTCACACTCTTCGGTACTGTTGCAAATGATTAAATCATGCTTTTCCCACATATACATTACCATTCTGCCTGTTGAGTCAGTGTATCCATCCATATTTTCAATTCATGCATTCATATCCCCTAATATAATTACATCACACTCTTCTGCTAATTATTCAATAACGTTTTCTATGCACTGCTTCAATTCTTGGTTTTACTCATCGGTTTTTGCCCTTCTCTACAGGTATACAAGACACAGGAGCGTCCTCTGCCCTGACAATTTCCCTTTTAGCCATGAATGTTCCATGCACTCCTGCTTGACCCTTTGCCACTGTACTTTTATGAATACCCCAATAAGAACTCGCTTTCGGCTGCTTTCTGTTCTGTTCCAATTTTCCCATGCATAGTCCAGATTGCTAGGTGGTTGTTGCATGCCCCTAAGATGTGTTTCTACAAACCGGTGTACCATCAGGAAAGACCAGAACTTTAGACAACACGCCTATTTTTTTGTTTTCGGCGGCCGTTTTTCAGCTATCACCTCTGCCTGCCCACACCCAACTCTATTCAAAATGGTGGCCTTTAAAAAAAAACACACACTTCTGCCAACGCCCTTGATGTCAGAGACTTGAGCTCACAAATATAATTTTTTGCTTATAAATTACGTCTGTGAATGTACTTCTTCTCAATGCTGTTCTGATCTACATGCTAAACATGGTCCGCTTCGAGAACTGATCCCTCTTCTAAGAGCTGCCGTGCAATACAACACAGCCTATGAATGAAGTTCTACAAAATAGGAAAAATACCTGCACCCTGACAATATTACTCAAACAAGAAATTGCCGTCTACTCTCTAAAAAAGAAGAGCGAGAATGGAGATACGGCCTCCATTTCTCCCTCGGCGCAGCGAGTTTCGTCCTTTCGGGTGCCTTACCTGTCGCGCCCTCTCAAGGCGAGGACCAAAGGAGCAACGTTTCTATTTCAGTGTTCAAGTTGCTCCTCAACCATGGAGTTTCGCACGCGCGCATGCGCACGCCGAACCTAGCCGGCCATGGCCAGTTGCGTTCGAATACTGTTACCTACAATTGATGCAAGCAATCCAGAAGTGACGCTTATACTTTTGTTTTATTCGTGTTGAGTAAAAGCCTTACTTTTTATAGCCAGGCACTCGCACGATGCTCCCCACACTCCCGTGTGTGTCTTGTGTCGTTCCATACTACCAATTTGTCATGAATACAAGAAACTCTGATTCTCCTAACAGTCTTGCTTCATCGATTACCTTAGACTGTACAAAAATAATGGATTTTTTTCATGTCGACATATTTGGTAAGCATCTTGGGAGTATCGACGCTTGGGATTATCACATGGCACCAATAGCACTTAGGAATTCAACGTGGCGCATGAAAAAGCATCACAGTTAATTTTTCAACATTCTAGGAAACGTGACACCACTGCACAGTTCATGCGTGAAAGCATGATCATATATAATTGCTGGAGTTATACGTGCCACTACCAACATATGATTATCAGGCACGCTGTGATGGGGGTCTGCGGATGAATTTCGATCCATTGAATTTTTTTGCCGTGAATCGAAACATTAGCATATAGGTGTTCTTTGCATTTTCTCCCGTCGAAACACTGCCGCTGTGGCCGGGAGTCGAACCTGCACCCTTCATCATTGTTACATGACTCCCAATGAGGCTATGCTACCACGGCAGGTGAAAGCAAAAAGGGGAATGGGCTGCAAAGTTTCACCAAGCGTTTATTTGCCAGACTGGGTTACAATCATGAGAAACGTTCTGAACATCATCATACCTACAGTTTTCTGAAAAGTAAACCAATGGCTTCTATCAATTAAACTAAATTTTCAATCGCATGCATTTTGAATTGCCCTTGCCAGCACTGAGAGTTAGGACGGAATTATGTACGCTACTAGTATGCCTCTCTCGTCTCCATGATTCTTTTTTATCGTGCCTAACTCAACACAACATCCACTTCTAGTAACAGCTGTGCACAACAGGTAAGTAATAACACTCTCACTCACCTTTGTGAATAGAGTATTCGAAATCCAGTGTAATATTAAACGCTAACAACAAAGTTGTGGCACGCACAATGACCGAAATTTGACACGTGAGGCGAATTGCGAGACGCATCTGAAGCAGAGAAGTATGCAGGCATACCAAGCTATAATGTTATAGTAAATTAGTCCACTCTAGCGCTAGTTACTCCACTCAAGTAATCGAGCTGCCTGCCGACAGATACTGCCATTGTTCACGAAAGAACACCGTCGGGTGCAAGGTCATCTTTTATTTCTCTCGCACGACACGCATTGTAACGTACGTATACACCATTGAGGCGATCATTACCGCATCAAACACATTACCATTGAATGGCTAGCGGTGTACTGCATCCACGGCTAACGGTCACGCTTGTGGTAAGCACGTAAATAGAATATAGGCAAACGTTAACAAGAAAAAACTAAACGAAGTCGATGCGACGAAGCCGACGAAGGAGGCCAGGTCTGGCCCGCATGCTGCGCCCTCTGCGAGTAACAAGTGCAAGAACAAAAAAAAAGACATCACCTCTAAAATGGCAAGTGCGCGGCAAGCGTTTGCCTCCTCGGAGTTTTCAAAGAAAAAAAAAAGAAAAAAATGGCAGCATATCCACAGAGTGAATGATATACAGTGGGGTGAAACATCCGTCCGTCCATTCGTTTTTGCTTCCGTCCATCTATGCGTGCGTCTGTGTGGCCGCCCGTGCGTCCATCCGCCTGTCCATGTGTGCGTTCGTTCGTGCGTCCGCACGTTCATCTGTGCGTCCGTCCTTGCTTTCGACCATGCATTCACTCTTGTGTCCGTCGAAGCGTCCATCCGTCCGTGCAGCCATCCATGCGTCCGTCCAAGCATCATCTGTCTGTGTGTCCGTTCGTCCACCTATTCAACACTCCAAGTACCACCATCTCGCATCTTTTCATCATATATTCCTCATATAGAAGCACCGCCATCCAGCGGACATTCCAAGTACTGAACAAAAGGAGGCACATGCACACTTTCTTACGGCTTGCACTTCGTGTCTACTTCCCTAATTTAACCATCTCGAGTTCATGGTATACACTAGTTCACTGTATTCTTGACACTGCGGCCTAATGCTCGCTAAACCTTTCTAAAATCTAGGAGGTTACGCCCAGCGAGCATAACGTAGCAACCCTTTCGTGTCTTCTGTGCGTTGTTGACCAATAAAAAATTTGCAGCGTGCTCGTTAACTAAAAGCCGAATTCTCCTGTCTTTCATTCCTCCTTAGCAGCCATTGGCATGTACATTGATCACTATCTTTTATTGTTCAACAACGCACAGAAGAAATCTGTCACCGGCTCCACCTTGGAGGTCAAAATGTTATACTTGTTACACACTACTAAACGGCTACGAAGGACGAACCAGTGCCGCTATAAAGAGCTTCGCCCCTAACAAATTTTCTGTGGCAGTGGCGAAAGATGACACGTCCTTCAGAATGCCGTTGGCAGTCTATGCATGGCTTGGGGTCATCGTTTTTGCAGAAACCTGATAAGCTCTAGTAAATATTTCGTTCATCATTGTGCAATCGTTGATAAACTTTCGATTGTTTAAGATTGAGATGCAATATATTTATGTGTGCCCGGTGTTGTGGTACGGTAAAGAAACGTAGAAAAATTCGACCATGTATCACGCACGTGGAACAAGATATGCGCAAGAACTGGTTAGAATGTACCTGATACGCACGCCTTCATCGAATATAACCAGCTGACGTACAATAAGCCGGGTTCTTTGCCGCACTGGCCACGAGGCGTATTATGTCATCGATACATGGTGTCAGAAGTGCCATGCACCCATCGCCACACACGTAGGCGCCCACGGCGAGCTGAGCAGTGGGGATGGAATGCGTTCGACCGCCGGATGCAGTACGCTTCACAGGAGACATAGGCAAGAGCTGGCCACTGTTCAGGCAGAAATTTGAGCTCTTTCTGACGGGTACAGACCCTTCCGGATAACCACGACCAGAGCAGACAAAGACTGCGTTGCTGCTGACAAATGCAGGCAAAGAAGCCATAGAGGAATTTAATACCTTTGTTTTTCCAGAAGACGAAAGCAAAACACGACTTTTGGCTTGGTTTTCTTGCCTACAGGACAACACCCCTGCAAGGCAGCGCGGCACCGGCGGAGCTTCTCCAGTGCAGGAAACTGAGAACAAGCATACCGGACTTTGGAGGTGATCCATGTCTCCGCATCATCAAGCATCGTCAGACAGACAGCCAGAGGCGTCCCGTGCCAGCTCTGAAGCGCAGTGATGTGGTGTGTCTAAAGAAGCAATTGTGGGACATGAAAGCCCAGGTGGTGGAGCACTGCACATAACCTAAATCTTACAATGTGGTCCCAGAAGAGGGGAGGATCCTACGACGTAACAGGAGAGATTTGTTGCGAACCAGAGAACATTTTGTGCGTGATTTTTCAGATGAAAGAGCGGACGACAATGAGGACGAGCCACTCGACAGCAGTGGAGGTGCATCAGCACAAGAACAGTTGCTATCAATTGGGGCATCAGTGACCAACGCTTCAACACTCCGAAGATCACAGAGGCAACGTAGACCACCAAATCGTTTAAGATATGACAGAAACTTTGAACAAGTTCCAGAAGCGTGCTTTTTCGTCACTTCACTACACTTCACTAACAATGTAATAACCTTGCGGAGGCAGTGCGATGTTTTCTTGTTCTGTTTTTGTTTTCTGAAAGAAGAAAGATGTATCATACACGCGGCGCAAGATATGCGCATGAACTGTGTAGAGATGTACCTGATACGCACGCATTCATCGCATATAACCAGCTGACGTTCAATAAACTGGGTTCTTTGCCCCACCAGCCCCCAGGCGTATTTTGTCATCGATACAGACCAAAGCTTACCTGTCACTTGTGCCACTATGGTCAGTCGAAAGTCCTTGATATATAACCTTGTGCGTTTCCGTAGTTGGGTGTGAATAAACACGTTCAAGTGTGTGCCGCTGTGGCGAATTGTTAATTGTACTCGTGTTCAATAAGTTCACTCTATATGTATGCATGCAAGCTTTGGGTCCTTAGGCGTATGTGTAGCTACGGCTGGACTGAACTCTCTCCTCTGCTCCCCCTTACGGCCTTTGCTATGATGGCTGTTGCCGTCAACCACAATATCTCTGTGATGACGCTGTCAACATTTCGCCTCCGCAAAACGCATTGACTGATGCGCTGCATGCCAGCAATATCTGTGCAACCTTGGCTGCCGGACACAATTTCTCTGCTAACTTAAGCTTAATGTTCATTTTGTGCTCCAGTAGTCATTATGGGGGTATGATGTGATGTGGCTTATGGGGGTATGATGTGATGTGGCTGATGTGATGTGATGTGGCTTGGGGGTATGATGTGATGTGAACGGCTTCAAGCCTCTCCTGGAAAACGTAAACTAGCAGCTGACGACGCCAGAAAAGTATAAGGGGAAGATGAACTCAATTCTCGCAGTTATTAGGCTCAGGTCGTTACTTTGGCCACATGGTTATTTAAGTACACGTACGTGAAGTTATGCAGTAATAATTCTGTGAGGCTACAAGAAAACTTGGGTATTTACAGATACAAACTTTATTTCTAATCAATACAAATCACCTGCATATTTTCGTGCTGGCAACCTTCATATCACATGCATTAAAACCTAAAATGCTTTAATGAAATGTAAATGCTTTTATGCAGCCTAAAAGCCTAAAATATCTGACGACGTTGGGCTAGGGACCACATATCTTTGAAGTGTGCACTTCGCAGGCAGTGTCAAGAGGTCAGATCTTCGAGCGTGGTCGTAAGATGAATCGCAAAATCATGCACTCGCTCACAGTTTCTTCTGAATATGACGGTCGTTTACTGCCATAGGCTACAATCTGGTGACAGAGAAAAACAACTTTTTTCTCACCTGTATTTGAACCGACCACAATCTTCTTGACAGCGGCTTAGTGTTTGTCATCGCTGTACGCTTTTATCTTATCTTCTTGTACAGCAAGCTGTCTCGGGAGCCCCCCATACTTTGATCGTTTATAGGCAACCTGAGCCCGAAGCCTTTTGATCTTGACGAGATAGCGACTACATCGGTTAGCGTCGTTACTGTTGGCTTGTGTTGAAACACAATTTGGCATATCGGTTCCTTCCTCAAGCACATCGAAGCCTTTATGGCCAGGCAGTGGCGACTGTGCTTTTCGCTTTAAAAGAATATCAGGAGCTGGGGGGGGGGGGGGGGGTATGGCATGCTGGGTCTTTACGCGGTTTCTTTGCAGTTGGCGTCTTGTACGACGGATATAGTTCAAAGACGTTTGGCACAGCTCCAGCAAGCAACTTCGGTATTCGGCATCCAGGAACACAATCACTTTCGTTGAAGTGTTTGCTACACACCACAGTTGACGCGGACTTATCGTTGATGACGAGATTTTCACGTGAAATGTTTTTTTCGCCACTTCGAACACAGCTAAGCATTGCTAGGAAATTGATGAAGGGACATACCTGGCGTCTTTACCTGTTGAGAGCTGCAGAATGGCACGCAACAGTACACGATGGCTACAGTGATCACGCCTTAAGCAGCAGGAAGAAACAACAGGGTGACGCATCAATCCCGTGGAGAAGGCTCACATGTCCAGCAGAAGCTGGCGCACAATAAACGTGAAGATTGGTATCATAGACGAGTTTCTTCAGACACCGCTGTCAAACGCAGACATGGAGCGATAACGGCGCCCACAAAAACAAACCAAGGTTGCAGGAAGCAAGTCTCATGCACTGAGCAACAGAAACGAATATCATAAAAGCAGCGCGCACGTCGAATCACCAATCTGGGCAGATGCCAGTGAAGGAATGACAGCGTTTATGGCACTGCCCCTCTATGACTCCGCCTTGGACGAGCGCACAGAAACGGTGAGCTGGTGGCGACCTCATGTGGCTAGCCGTAGAACAACTCGCCAAGGAAAAGTTCCTTTCACTTCCGTCGCGTTGCGAAGGCCGTAAGGGGCGCGTGGAGGAGAGAGTCGAGTCTGGCCATGGTGTAGCTATATGAATTGCATGAACATATATTAGGCGTCAGGTGTCAGTGAGTGAGCAGACTGAATGATTGGCTGACTGATTGAATTGACTGACTCGCCAAATATTCGCTAGGGAGCCTGCGGGTGTGTGTGTCAACATGCGTCGTGGCAGGGAACTTTTTTTCAGTATCGTTCAGTCCATCTCTAGATGGCGTTAGCTACCGCCTACTTCACGGCTGTGACGCTCTCAAATCTCCAGCTACTTATATAACGTTGAACATCTATCTATCGAAACTGCACTGCTGAGCCGGAATAGTTTCGCTGTGATCGAGTCTATGGTTTGGAAGGACATCTCATGGCCTGTGGCCCCGCAAACGCGTGGATAACGTCGCTACATTATGAGAATTTGCAAGAAATAAATGTAACAAATAGCATGCACTCTTTGGGTTAGGACTCTGCAGTATCTGTGTCTTTCGAAGTGAACGTCATCTTGCTGGCCGAAGGAAACCTACTAGCTCCGTCGTTCTGTTTCGCAATTTTTTCATCACCACAGATTCGTCTACTTGTTTTTATAATCATTTCAATCAATATCAAGCTTAGCGGGACCTTTTTTTTGTAATTGTCAGTGTCGTGTGCTCCTTATTACTCAAGAACCGATGCATTCACTAAGCCTACGCGCTTCGCTAACCCGGGGTCAACCATCTTGATCCTCGTGGGGAGAAACACGCTTCTCCGTGGCAAAAAGAGCAATATTTCTCCATTGAAAGACGAATATCGGGGACATCGTCGTTTCTTCCTAAATGGAAAGGACGTCACTCCATTTTTTAGTATGTAGATCATGCTGCAAAAGACTTCGTAGCATGCACATTCAAGGACGCAAAATGGCACGGCTGGCTCACCCCACTTTTTATGATTCTTAACCCCTTTGAAAAATTTGAACTGAGCCAATCATTCACAATTTTCACTGATGTGTAGTTTGATGGCGTTCAAATGTGTTACTTGCAACCACCACAGAAGGTAAGAGGTAAGTTTATTTACAGAAAGGCAGAGAGGTCGGCCTGAACGATAGCTTGCTCTAGCCTGCTACTCTACACTGGGGGAAGGGAAAGGGGAGAAGAAAGATTAATGGATGACGATGGTGAGATTGAGAGGTGAGTATGTAGTGTTCTTTCTAGCTGAGAGACATTTTATAGCCGCGCACATAGTCCAGTTGTTTCCAAAAAAGTTATGCCGGGTCTTGTGAGCGCAGTTGCACTGTTGGTGTCTGGCCAAGGGCCCAACATGGTCTCATCAGTTAAGGACCTACTGTGGTATAGTTCAGGAGAAGAAATAAGTGTTTGTCGTTCACGTGCGTATGCTGGGCAGACACAAAATATGTGCTCAAGTGTTTCTGGCACATCACAGTGTTCACAATTAGGACCGGTGTCACTGCGACCGATGATATGTGCGTAACGTCTGGTGTACCCTACACCAAGACGAATGCGGTGGATCATACTTGTGAGTTGCTGTTTCAATTTAGAAATTTAGCGCGATAGATATTAGGATCGTGCTGCAAAGAAAAGGTAATGAGACACATGCGTGCGTGATTCTCACATTTGTCCACAATAATAACAGAAAATTTGTGGCTGCATGCGGCTGTGGGAATGCTGTGTTGCTTCCCAGAAAGCGCGGAATCCGCTTGCGCTATACATCGTAGGGCTATGTGTGCTAAACGAAAATGTAATTTGCGCATGCTTATCAGGTAAACCGTGCCTCTTTTAAGACGCAAACCCACATTGAATGAAGTAGCGTAGCTGCACGCATTTCTTGCAGCAAAGACAAGTTTATGTACCGTTATTACCAATTTGATACTTCAATTCACCACGAAATGAGCTGCCACCTTTTTACAGAGGTGGCGCGCTTCCGTAGTTTTTATTCAGGTGGCCATAGCAGACGACGCCGGCAGTCAGGCATTATAAAAAGCTCAAAAGTTTTAAGAGCAATTATTTAACACTTTGTACAATCGGGGAAAAAGCTGCAGTGATATTTTACTAATTTCTTACGAGAAATACTGATTTCGTGCAAGGAAATAGTAATAAAATGAGGAGATGCGAAAATGGCTGCAGCCTGCGCGTGAGTGGGCGGAGGAGCCATCCCACCACGTATGTCACAGGGACGCCTCCACACGGCAGCGCAACGGCATATCCTTGCGCCCAATGCTACCACTGAATCACGCAGGTGCTTGGGACTTGTTCGCAAACTTGCCTCGTATATGCGAAGCACCGGTTCTTCAGTTATCCACTCCTTCAGTTCACGAAAAGCTTGCTCGCATGCTTCTGTCCACACCCACTTGCTGCCTTTGTGGAGTAGTTTTGTGAGTGGAAGAGCGATATCGCTGAAGTGGGGATGTGCTGACGGTAGGTGTTTACAGTGCCCAGAAGACGCTGGAGATCTTTTTCTCGTTTTGGTGTCGGATATTTGAGTATGGCAGCCACATTACTTTGCTTAGTTGTCACTGTTCCTTGTGAAATTTTGTGGCCCAGGTATTCAATGCTGCAGCGTACAAATTGGCACTTTTTTCGTTTGAGTTTTAAGTTCTCGGTTTTGAGAGCTTTTAATAGCGCCTCAAGGTGTCGTATATGATTATTAAATGTCTCAGAGTATACGACCACATCGTCAAAGTAATTAAACCTTTTGGTGAGCTGATGTTTTGCTATTATTGATTTCATGGCTCTTTCTAATGTAGCTGGAGCGTTCTTCAACCCAAACGGCATTACCAACCACTTAAAATGACCATAAGGCGTGACAAATGCAGTTTTCTGAACATCATCAGGATGCACTTGGACGTGCCAGTATCGCGACGTTACGTCCAACGTAGTGAAAACTCTGCCTTTCCCAAGTGGTCAAGAATATCATATATACGTGGAATTGGTTGAAAGTCGGGTACCGTTATGGCATTGAGTTTCCGGTAGTCAATACATTGACGAGTGCGTCCTTCACCTTTCTTTTCTGCTAAATGACAGGTGAGGCGTAGGGCGATAATGAAGGCCTCACAACACCTTGCTGGAGGAGAGCGTTAACTTGTTTGTTGATCTCCACTTTGTCTGCCTGTGAACATCGGTATGGTGCTCGACGAATAGGAACAGCATCGGTAAGTGCGATCCTATGTTTCTCAGTAGTGATGCACCCAATATCTGTCTGAGATTGCGAAAATATCTCGTCATACTTGCTTAAAAGAGAATCGAGTGCCGCAGACTCATGCTCTGATAAGTTTTCTGCTGTCAGGGTTCGCATCAGCGGGGCTTGAATGGTTTTCTTTTCATTGTGATGCGGAAGGTTCATATTCTCACTTGCTTGTGTCACTGACTTGCTTTCCAGATTTACAGAAAGATTGAGGTATGAAGCGCTGTCTAGGCCAAGAAATAATTGCGTTCTCATGCCTCGCAGCACATGTGCATAAACTTTCTTTATGACGTTCCCAATTTGTAACTGAATGTTTACGCAACCCAAAGTTCGAATGCATGATGCAACTTGCTGGACCATGATGCTGGAGTCTCTCATCAACTGAAGTTTTAGCTGTTTGTACACATCCACGCTGATACAAGTAATTGTTGATCCTGTATCGAGAATTGCATTTACTGGCTTTCCGTTGATGAGAGCACTGAAGTGTATTAATGAAACTCTGGGTCACCCTCCTCGTTTCCCCGTTCAGTATCAAGAGCGGACACATTGCCGCGGCGCGGACATTCGTTGTGCCAGTGAAACTGTCGTGGGAAACCAACAGCTGAGCAGTATCTACATTCGTTTTGCAGGGCACGTGGTTGAGGAGTTATTGTCGGTTGCTGCGGTCTGCTGAAGAGACGTGGAGTTCTTGATGCGATACTAGCGTTACGAGTAAACGAAACTCCTCTCACCCGTTTTAAAGATGTCTCAACCCGTTGAGCAGCGGTGAGCCATTCTAATGACGAGTTGAAAGACAGTATGACGAGCGCCAGTTCCACATCAGGAAAAACACCATCAGTCAGTCCAGAAATGATGTGGCACTCTTTCAGATCAGCCAAGAAACCCAGTCGCTTTTTTTCGTCGTAGTAGTCCTTGATGGTCTGCCCTCCTTTCAGTCGGTAGTGAATGAAGAGACTGAAGGCATCTCCGTCAGTCTTAGCAAAGCGGGCTTGCATGTCACGCTTGATATCGTCCCAAATTGTCTCGCCATTGCTGAAAATCTCTGTCAGGTACCACTTGAACGCTTCCCCTTCAACGTATTCGTTGAAGTGAATGACCCGATCGTGGTGAGTCCATGACGCCTCGGCTGCCTTCATGTCGAAAAGAAGAAGCCACTTGTCAATGGCGACGTCTTCTGGTGTTCTCTTGAACTTCTGTATGTTGAGCGGAGGCTTTGGCTTAGCCATGGCTCGTTGATGAGGTCGATCCTGTCGACTATTGTGATGCTAAGAAATGGAGACACGTCGTGGTCCAGGTTCCATGCATTTATTCTAATGCACGCGCACTTCCTCTTCGTCGGCTTCTCCTAGAATCACCTTGTCAATGTGTCACACACACACATATATATAGTACAACTTTTCCTGTATTGTATTCATCGCGATACAATTGTGAAATTAGTAAACTGGATGGCGGAACAAAAGAAGAAACTTATTCTAAAATTCGTCTGGCTGTTTTTTACGAAAGGAAAACTTTTAAACGGTGTTTTTGTACATTATACTTTTTTCACGTACATACCACAATTACTACAACGCAGTTCAAACAGTACGATTTACGTCCTTTGTGTCTTGTGTGGCATATTACCCGTTGGTTTTTATTAATATTCTATAAACGAAAGAAATCAGTTATATGCTAGTTCACTACATACGTACCATCCTGTATTTAGGCTGCTGCCGTTATTCTTTATAATAGAAGATGCTCTATCGAAAAGCGTGTACACAGATGTTGAGTTTGTGTTGTATGGAGATATATTTTGTCTGTTTGGGTAGTGCCAATGGAAATGCACGGCAGAGGAGAAAAATATCTATAGAAGATTGGTTTTATGAGAAATAGCTCAATCGTGTCTCAAAGGATAAATTAGGCGGTCCTGTTTCCTTTCGTTTTTCTTCCTTATTCTCTTTTCCACCACAAACGTTTCGTTACGCAAAAGTAATTTGCCAAGAGAGGACGAAGTCGTCTGATAGCGTCCCTATCAAAACACCGAAAATCAGAAGCCGAAGGAGGTCGATCGTCAGAACAACGAAAAATAGAAAAGCCGAAAATTCAACACGCCGGAAATTTAAAATGCCGAAATAATCTAAACACCAAAACGTTAAAATGCCGAAACATGAAGACGCTATCGCCTAGCTATAGTGGAAGGTAAAGTATAATGGCAACATAAAGTTCCGTCACCCTCTTTTTAATACCCATATTCTTTTGCAACTAATCTTTTGGGCACGGCTTCCATTGTTTTATCTCTGAAACCCTGTGATCTGCATCGTCACCATATAGGCAACTTAGTCATATAGATGGAACGAATACTTTTAGAAAATACCTTTCAAAGAAGAAAAAATCGGAGATACGAGAGATACGTGCGTCGCTCTTTGTGCACGAAAAACCTAACGTTTTTCGATGGCACCAAAAACGAATTCATAGAAACACTTTATATATATATATATATATATATATATATATATATTGTGATGCAACGGTGAAGGCAACCTTCACTAGGCCCCGAAGACACGATGAAGCGACCACACAGAAGTCATAGAACTCAGGCAAGCCAAGTCCCCACGACCAATGAAGATGACGACCACTCATGACGATAAACATGTGTAAAGAAAATAGATGTGTTTAATGAATGCCTACACTATCCCCCTCTACGTGAAAGTTTAAAGCGAAGTTTAAAGCCGCAGTTTAAAGCTAAGAGGAACGCCGTGTAAAAGGCTTCATGCAAGATATGTGGACTATTTCTGCTGCCCGGCAGCGGCGGTGCGTTGAAAAAAGAACGCGTGCCACCCGATAATTGACAGGAGACCTTTGCTCCGAGACAGTGTAGGGGCCAATGAAACGTTATTGAAACTTCTCGCACAAGCCAGGAGTGCGAATGGGTGTAAGGAGGAGGACTTTGTCGCCAGGGCTGAAGGACACGCCACGATGACAGGCATCAGATTCAAGCTTGCGATCCTGTTGCTTGGCTTCAGTGTTGACGCGAGCCAGCTAGCGGCAATGAAGTAGACGAGACACGTATTCTTCATTTGACGATGAACATGGTTTACAGGCACAGAGAAGATCGAAACATCAAAGAAAGAAGAGGTGAAGCGACCGTGGACGAGGTAGAACGGCGAGTAACGGGTTGTGCGCTGTACAGAGGTACTTTAGGCAAAAGTGACAAATGGCAAAATGGTGTCCCAGTTTCTGTGGTCCGGTTCGATATGGCTATCATATCTGACAGTGTACGATGAAAGCGCTCAGTCAGGCTGTTCGTCTGAGGATGGTAACTGGAGCTTGTTTTGTGTGTAGTGCCGGATGATTTGAGCACTTATTCGACTAGTTCTGAAAGAAATGCTCTTTCACGGTCACTCAGGATTACACGAGGAGCTCCGTGACGAAGGATTATTGCTCGAAGGATGAATTCAGCTCCTTCCGAAGTGGATGCAGAAGGCACGGGAGCTGTTTCTGCGTAGCGGATTAGGTGGTCGACAGCTGTAACTTTCCATCGATTGCCCGTGACAGTCATAGGAAGTGGATCATACAGGTCAACGCCAACTACCTCAAATGGTGGCAGGGGACACGGGAGTGGTTGTATTTGTTCACTTCGAATTCATGCAGGTAGCTTGCGACGCTGACAAAGGGCGCATGAGGCAACGTACTTCGCGACACAGGTGGACAAGTCCGGCCAGTAGCAGTGACATCTTAGGCGCTCCTACGTTTTCTGGAAGCCCATGTGTCCAGCAGAGATGTCGTCGTGATATGTCTTGAGGACTTGAGCCCGAAGAGAGCGAGGTAGAACGGGCACCCAGCGTTGACCATCAGGGTCAACGCTGGGTGCATATGACGGTAAAGGACATGGTTGTCGAGCTTGAATTGCGTCAGGTGTCGGCGAAGACGGGCGTTAGGGGGCCGGCAAGTCCTGTCAAGACGGTCCATGATGCGGCGACAGTAAGGATCAGCACATTGGTGGGATAACAACAAACCACACTCGCTTTGAGAAGTTCGGTCCACAGTAGCTAAGGACGAAACACGTAGGGAAGAGACGGCCGAAAGTGCGGCAGTGGCGGGTTTGTAAAGTGGCTCTGAAGAGAGCGGGCAACGCGAAAGTGCGTCGGCGTCTTAATGTTTGTTTCCCGACTTGTATGTAATCGTGAAGTCGTATTCTTGTAAGCTAAGAATCCAGCGACCAAGGCGGCCGGACAAGTTCTTGATTGTCGAGACCCAGCACAAGGCGTGACGGTCCGTAACCACAGTAAAGTGGCGGCGGTGGAGATAAAGACGAAAATTTTGTATTGGCCATACGACCGCTAGGCACTCCTGTTCGGTGATGGTATAATTCTTTTCAGCAGGAGTCAGCACACGGCTCGTGTATCCGACGACCTTCTCACGTGAAGATTCGTCTTGCTGTAGGAAAATTACACTAATGCCTGGACCACTAGCGTAAGTATGCAGGAGCGTAGGCGTGGTTTTGTCGAAATGGCAGAGGACTGGTTCGGATGTCAGTGCACACTTCAGTTGGACAAACGCCGCTTCACATTCAGGAGACCACACAAAGGCGACGCCTGATCCAAGCAACTTGTGCAATGGTGAATCTATTGAGGCAAAGTCTCGAAAAAATTAGCGAAAAGAAGAAGCGAGGCCGAGGAAACTGCTCAAATCTTTGGCTTTTTCAGGATGCGGAAAGTGTTGGAGAGCGGAAATCTTGTATGGATCGGGACAAATACCGTCCTTGCTTATGATGTGCATAACACTTTGTCTTGCTCGCAAAACGGCGCTTCTTGGTGTTCAGCTGAAGGCCTGCGTTTGCAAGGCACGTGAGAATTTCGTCCAGCCGTAGCAAGTGCTGAGGGAAGGTTGACGAGAAAATAGCAATATCGTCTAAACAGCACAAGCAAGTCTTCCATTTCAAGCCTCGTAAAACTGTGCCAATGACCCGCTCGATTGTCGCTGGAGCATTTCAAATGCGGATTGGCATGACGTTGAATTCGTACAGCTCATCTGGTGTTGAAAATGCTGTCTTTTCTTTGTCATCCTCGTGCATGGGTAAGTCTAGGCTTGAGAAGTACTCGGCACCTTGCAGTAAATCTAAAGCATCGTCTATGCGCGGCATGGGGTAAACATCCTTGTGGGTAATCATGTGGGTGCTCTGTAGTCCACGCAAAATCACATAGTCGCAGCAAGGACAGAAACGCATGATGAACGTCCAATAGAAGGAAGGTCAGAACACGCTGGCATAAGCGGGACAACAGAGACAGGTTGGGATTCAGTAGCGCAAGCCATTGTGGTGCCTTTAGGAATTAGAATTTTCTCAGACGTCTGGTTTATAGCGTAGAGAAGTCCGGAGCCTTTGTGCAACCACGCTAGACCTGAAGCAAGGGCAATACCTCTTGCGAGACAGTGTGAAGATGGTTGGACAAACACGTCACCAGTCGATCACATTAGAAGTGATGGTTACTATTCACTGATTACTAGGTGGTAGCTCGAATATCTTTCGCAGCGAGCAAGTGAACGGGCTTATCCTCCGCATAAAGGTAATAGTCAGTTTCCATCATATGAACAACATTTTCTTGACAGCAGATGGAAGCATTCACTGTAGACAGAAAATACCCGCCTAATATAAGCTGGTGGGCCCACGAACTTAACACGGCAAATTGCACAAAACGGAGAAGACCAGCTATGAAAACACGACCGTGCACATAGCGGCAGGTCTAATGGCTTCCCCTTGAGCAGCGAGCAGTGTAGGTCCATCGTAAGGGGTGATGACTTTTCGCAGACGTGAGCACAAGAAACGATCAATCACAAACAAGCACCAGTGTATAATAAAGCGTCGACGTACACACTGTGATGTTCAGGACGGTTCGAGCACTTCCACTACTGTGCAGCGGCACAAGAAACAGACAGGGAGACGTGTTCAAACGTTTATATACAAAAGAAAGGATATGAAAAGCCGCTGATGTGGGTGCTGTCGGGACGACCACCACGGCACCTGAGGAACAAGAGTCCCGTGGTCTCACGACTCTCGAGCAGCGGTGACGTCGTCTAGGAGATGCCTGGACCAGCGCGACATCTGACATCGTTTCCGAACTCTTGATCACCGCCCGGGCGTAGTGGTTCCACGTGCGGGTTCTGGCCAGCACAGCACCGTCTGTGCCGTGCTGAAATGCTGCTCGCTACAGCTGCGGTGCGGCAGCTCAGTCACCGGCGTTCCTCACCTTGGCGAGGGCACTGACAGGTACCCTCGGGTGCACAGCTCGTGAGCTAGCGGCCCACATCCGAATCTGGCGCGTCGATCGGTACGGCTCAGCACCGCTAGGCGGTCCTCGATTCAGCCAGCAAATCCCCTGGCACCTGGATCCTCGGGCACCCTGGACCTCGCCCGGCTCCGTGGTCCCCCGTGAACACTCACGCGTCTCGCCCGGCAGAACATCTCGCTCGTCCGAGCTCAGAATTGTACGCCTGGCCCAAACACTGCGAGCGTGCCTCGTGCCATCGTGCCACCACGCTCTGTTTTTTTGTCTCTCAGTGCTTGGTTGCCCGCGTTGACGTTTTTGCGATATTTACACGTGACATTTTACCCCGAAATTTAGAAAGTTTTCTCTCTTCAAGAACTTTTCTAAGCATGAGGACAGAGAATGTTCACAGCCTGAAAGACGGAAAGTGTGCGCATGTTAACAGTTTTTCTTTTTTTCACACGCATTCACAGGTTGGTTCACACGCAGTTCACGGAGTTTACATGGAATTCACAGAGTGTTCAGAAAGAAATAAAAGTGTACATGTGAGTAACGTTTTAAGTCTACACTCGGCTCATGTAGTCAGCTCTGACGTTGTCACTTCTTTTGATACATTCCACAATGAAGTCGTATTCCATAAGTGTCAGACGCCAACGCAGAATTCAGCTATTTGTGTGCTTGGCTGAGTTGATGTAGGCCAGCGGCTGGTGATCATTCTGAAGTACAAACTGCTTGCTGAAAAGATAAATGTGGAATTTTTTAACAGCCCACACGAGCGCAAGCCCTTCTCGCTCTACGGTTGAGTACCTGCCTCCCGCGGAAGGAGCTTCCTGCATGCGTAGGGGACGGGATAGAATCTTCGCTATCTCTGCCTTCTGGTTCACGTCCTAGTTGCCAGCGACGTTGACGTCATGATAGGTCTCGTTCTAGTGAAGCGTGAGCAATGGTAGTTCCGGTTCGTCTTTCGGTTGTTCCGTTTGTACCGTGACAGCCGCGTGGTCTACCGTGTCTGTCAAAGGTGGTCTCTCCTGGTACTTCTTAAGGAGGTTAATGTGGAACAAACTGGTTCGGGTTCCTAGATCAACGACATAGTCGATCTCGGTCCGCTTCTCTAGTGCAGTGAGGTGATCTTTCCAAGTGAGAATCAGTTTGTTGGTGTCAGAAGGTAGTCGTAGTATTACCTTGTCTCCGACGCAGAGCTGACGAGGCTTCGCTTTGCGATCGTAGTATTTCTTTTGTGTCAGCTTGGCTTCCTGCAGCTCTCCGTGCGCAATTTGACACGTCTCATACAGACGATCGCGAAGCTCCATGACGTAGCCGTATGTAGTGTTCAATTGGGGATCCAAGGTTTTTCGCGTCCATAATTCCTTCAGTATGGACATTGGGCGTCTAATGTATCGACCATAGAGGAGGTCGAACGGCGAAAGGTCGATGCTCGACTGAGGCACCTCTCTGTATGCAAATGGTAGTGGTGCCAAGTATCTGTCCCAGTTCTTTGGACTTTCGTGGAACATGCACCGTATCATTTGCTTTAATGTACCATTGAAGCGCTTCACAAGACCATTCGCCATTGAATGATATGGAGTAGTTGGCAACTGTCGGAAAGACATCAGTTTGCTCACTTCCTGCATTAAGCGTGATGTGAATGACCTTACACGGTTGCTCACGATTTTCATGGTATTCCAACGCGCGAGAACATCTCCACCTGTGCTTCTGCTATCGTCTCCGTTTCTATGCTTGGTAATATCAACAGCGTCAGGATATCGCGTTGCGCAGTCGACCGTTGTTAGAATGAAATGGTTTCCTTTGGCCGATGTTGGTGATAGTGGACCGAATATGTCAATCGCCACTCGTTGGAAGGGCACGTCAATCACCGGCATTTTTCCGAGGGGGAAACGTCCGACTAAGTGCTTTGGCACAGTGTGCTGGCAGATGTCACAAGAGCGCACAAATTGTGCCACCTCAGCCTGCACGCCCGGCCAATAGAATTCTTCTAGAATCCTACCACTTGTTCGTTTAAAACCTCGGTGACCTGCCACAACTCCCTCATGCGCCATCCTAAGGGCAAGCTGGCGGAGGCTTTGCGGAACAACCAGTTGGTCAACTTCCTTCCTCGTTAGCGATCTGTAGTGTCGGTAAGTATTCGCTTAAGCAAAACATACTCTATGTTTGCTGATCGCTACGCCATCGTCTTCCCGATCGCCGAAAAACAGCTCTCCAAGGTGTAATCTTCTCTCTGCAACTTTTCAAGAACTTGTGGGGTCAAAGATAGGTTGTTAGATGCTGGCACAGGTAACTTCATGTCCCTCGTTCCTCTTGTTGTCGCTACAATCAAAGCCGGTAGGTCTGGTGACACGCTTGGATATAGAGCAGGCTCCCCTGCTGGCGCCGACTGCTTATGCAGTCTTGCGACATCCGACAGGTGATGTGACGTGGTAGAACCAGAAAGGAAGATTACCCCGTGGATGTTGCTGAGAACGACGTCATAGAGTGGCTTCTCTATGCAGATTGCCAGTGTCAGTCCTCGGAAAAACGGAGAGTCGATGTATACCTTTGCTTCGAGAAGCTGCCTCGATGAACCGTCGAGAAAGTGTACAGTACGTGTGATACCGGTGAAATTCTTTTCCGGTACCAGCGAACGCTTGAACACCACGGTATTGCATCCCCAGTCCCTTAGCACCGTCATAGGCTGTCCCTCGAGATATCCGGTTGCCGTTGGCATCTCTTGTCTTGGCAGACCAAGACAAATATATCTTTTTACCGACGGTGCATTTTCCTCTGCTGATGAAGGAGTACAATCGAAGTTTTCCTTGTTTCTACCAAAAAGTGCACGGTCATAGTAAACAACAGCACTTGACGCCTCCTTCTTGCTGCTCTTTACATTTGGACACTCGTCCACTTGATGGCCGTGTTTCCGGCACTTCCAGCAAGACGACGGCTTCGGGCCTTTCGACCGCGTCCAACAGTCTGCAGCGCGATGACCTTGCCAGCCACATAAAAAGCATTGCGCTTTTGCTTTTCCGGCCTCTCTATCGCGGCTCTTTCTCGCCAATTCTGCCTTTTCGCTTGGTCTTTACTGTTTCCCTTTCGCGATAATTGCCAGGCCTTGTGCCTCCAGATAATGGTGAGCCGTTTCGGCTAGCTGATCGAGCGTTCGGCATCCTCGCTCTTTCAAGAAGATGGCGAGTTTGTGAACACATCTTAGCAAAAACTGTTCGGACACAATGCTATCTCCTAATGCGTCATGCGTTTTTTTTTGTTTGCGCCATCTGCTGCCCATGATCAAAGTGACCAAGCAGCCGACCAGCAAATGGTCGGCCTGTCTCGGAATTCACCGGCTTAGCTTCGCATAACTTTTGCCAATATCCCTTTTCGATGTACCGAAATCTTTGCAACAAGGTTTGTTTCAGCTTTTGTAGTTTGTAACATCCTTCGCAGCTATAAGTCCTCTAATACTCAAGGCTTCACCTGAGAAGCATAAGTTTAATGAGAGCGCCCACTTGTCGCCTGGCCATTTTTGGCTCGTGGCTGCCCGCTCGAAGCACTGAATGTACGCGTCGAGTTCGTCGCGGCCCTCATTGTAGGGAAGAATAAGCTCGTGGGGGCTCCTGAACGCTTCGCTGCTGGTTTCTTCGCTCTCTCCACCGGTTCCAACCGTCCAAGCCGTACGCTCAGTAAAATGACACTTAGCCTACAGCAGACTTTGTTCCGCCGCCAGACGAGCGATCTCCTGTTCGTGCGCAATTCGAGAGGCATACGTATCCTCAGGTCGTCTGCCAAGCTCTTTTTTCTGTTGCTCCCCAATCCACTAGCTCCTTCAGTTCGTTACCCGACAAGCCAAGTTCCTTGCCAACCGGAATATACTTCTCCCAATACATATTCGCCCACTGCACAAAAGAGAAGTGAGGCTCTGAAAGTTAGAGCTAGAGCTTGGTCCTACTTCGCGGACGCCAGAAAATTGTGATGTTAAGGACGGTTTGAGCACTTCCACTACTGTGCAGCGGCGCAGGAAACAGACAGGAAGACGTGTTCAAACGTTTATATACAAAATAAAGGATATGAAAAGTCAGTGATGTGGGCGCCGTTGGGACGACCACCACGGCACCTCAGGAAGAAGAGTCCCGTGGTCTCACGACCCTCGAGCAGCGGTGGCGTCGTCTAGGAGATGCCTGGACTAGCACAACGTCGGGCCTCGTTTCTGAGCTCATGATTACCGCCCGGGCGTAGTGATTCCACGTGCGGGTTCTGGCCAGCACAGCACCGTCTGTGCCGTGCTGAAATGCTGCTCGCCACAGCTGCGGTGCGGCAGCTCAGTCACAGGTGCTTCTCACCTTGGCCTGGGCACCGCCAGGTACCCTCGGGTGCAGAGCTCGTGAGCTCGCGGCCCACGTCCGAGTCTGGCGCGTCCCTCGGTACTGCTCGGCACCGCTTGGCGATCCTCGATTCAGCCAGCAACTCCCCTAGCATCTGGATCCTCAGCCACCCTGGACCTCGCCCGGCTCCATGGTCTTCCGTAGACACTCACGCGTCTCGCCCGGCAGAACGTCTCGCTCGTCCGAGCTCAGAATTGCACGCCTGGCCCCAAAAACTGTGAGCGCGCCTCGTGCCACCGTGTCACTGCGCTCTTCTTTTTTGTATCTCAGTGCTCGGTGGTCCACGTCAACGTTTTTGCGATATTTACGCGTGACACACATCTTCTAATAAAACAGATATCGTAATATATGAACGCACAGGAGGAATTTCTTTCTTTTCGTTCGATGCAGTTTTTCCTACAAAAGCTGTAGAGGTTAGGTTTCCGGGAGTTGGTTGGTGAACTGCGTGAGAGGCCGCAATGAAGATGTGGAGCGGCGTACGGGTGATGGTGAGTGGCGTTTAGTAGAGCGGTAAGAATTGGTTGGCTCAGATGTCGCAATCGGACGCGGTTAGCGACGTAGCGGCGAATCATAAGGACGACGTTGGAAAGCGGACCCGCCTGTTTCATCATCCCGTCCGTAGAGGCCGAATCCACGACGCTCGTTCTGCTGACGCTTCGGGCAGAAGCATGCAATGTGGCCCGGTAGCCGCAGTAATTACAGATCGGACGAGATGGCCGCCATGGTGGGTGAAAGGGCTGGCTAAGCCCACTCGGAGGTAAAGAAGACAGTGCGACAGGCGTTGAGCTTGCGGGCATCGGTTGTACGACGGGTGGTGAACCAGCGAGGACTTGTGCGTACGTCGGCTGGAGTCGAGGTACCGGATAAACTACATACGCTGGCCTGGTCATGGATGCCAACTACACTTTGTTAACGTCGCGGAAGGTAGTGTTGAAGAGGGAGGTGGGATTAGTGGCATTGAGAAGCCGAAAAATTGCAGTTCTTCCTGCATAATCGCCCGAATCATAGCACGTAATGAGGCATCAGTCTTGGTGCTGTTTTCAGCACTGTCCGGCGGTAACCGTAGGGATTCAAGTTTCTCTAGGCGTTGGCACGGGGCAACAACAATATATAAATATATATATATATATTGTTACGGGAAGGAGACTGACTGAGAGGGGTAGTCACCGATGTGTTTACAGCCGGTTAGGCGAGCAGCGCCAGCCACACAGATTAGCTCGCGCCAGTCTATCTGCTTTGTCTTCTTCAGTTCCATGCACTGACACGTAGCATGACCCCCGGCGGCGGAGGCCCCGTCCCGGTGCTTTAAAGGTCGCTATCTGACGCATTATTGTAGGGCTTGATCCGCGAGACGTGTACGATATCACTTGGCCGCATAGTAGATGATGATGGGCAGATGGGGCTGATCTCGTAGGTGACAGGTGTTACTTGATGCAATATACGGTAGGGTCCCGTGTAATGAGACAAGTTTTTCGGATAGGCCCAGTCGACGATGAGGGGACCAGAGTAAAACAAGGGCACCGGGAGCGAAATGTACGTCTCTATGTTCCGCATCGTACCGACGGCATTGGTTGGTTTGCGACGCCATCAGCCGAGCGCGAGCGACCTGACGGGCATGATCGGCTCGCACAATCGCGTCGCGGGCATATTCGCTGGTGGACGAGGTGTGAGCTGAGATGACTGTGTCCAGTGGTAAAGTCGGCTCTCTTCCGTACAATAAGTAGAACGGCGAAAAGCCCGCTGTGTCGTGACGGGATGAATTACACGTGAAAGTTGCGTAGGGTAAGGCAAGGTCCCAGTCTCTGTGGTCGAGCGACACGTACATCGCGATCATATTTGTTAAAGTGCGGTTAAATCGTTCTGTGAGGCCGTTTGTTTGAGGGTGGTAAGAAGTTTTCAGTGTGTGTTGCGTGGAACAAGAACGCAGAATGTCGGCGATGACTTGGGATAGAAATGTACGGCCACGGTCTGTGAGAAGCTGTCTCGGAGCACCGTGAATCAATATAACGTCCCGTAACAAGAAGTCAGCAACGTCGGTTGCACAGCTGGTCGGTAGAGCTCGCGTAATAGCGTAGCGTGTAGCCTAGTCTTTAATAACGGCTATCCATTTGTTTCCCAATGTTAATGTGGGAAAAACACCAAGCAGGTCTAACGCTACACGGTAAAATGGTTCCGCGGGTATGTCAATTGGTTGATGATGGCCAGCGGGTAGCAGCGACGGTGTTTTACGACGTTGGCATAGGTCACACGTGGCAACGTATTGGCGTACCGAACGAGCAACGCCTGGCCAGAAGAAACGCCTCCGGACGCGCTCATACGTGCGGGATACTCCAAGGTGTCCAGCCGTAGGAGCGTCGTGAAGTTCGGTGAGAACAGAGCGGCGCAAATGCTTAGGCACAACAATGAGAAGGTCGGGCCCGTCTGGTGAAAAATTGCGACGGTATAGCACACCCTTTTGAATGACAAAGTAGTGGACGGAAGCATCATTTGTGGAGGATTCCATACGACTGATGATGTCAAGCAGCTCTGGATCACGCTTCTGTTCTTCCCTAATATTAAGGAAGTCGGACACTGACAAGATAGAGTTCTCCGTGGTCTCGTCAGTGTCCTCAGGATCGTCGTCAGGGTACCGGGAGAGGCAATCGGCATCATGGTGTAGGTGGCGAGATTTGTAGACCACCGAATAGGAGAATTCTTGCAGGCGCTAAGCCCAGCGACCAAGGTGGCCTGATGGATCTTTCAGAGTTGAGCCAGCAGAGTGCGTGGTGGCGGTAACTATCGAAAATTGGCGTCCGTATAGATAAGGTCGAAATTTCGCCACTGCCCATACAAGAGCCAAGCACTCACGCTCTGTTATCGAATAGTTACGTTCAGGGGTGGATAGGAGGCGGCTGGCATATGCAATAACGCAATCATGGCCATGTTGTTTCTGAGCCAGCACTGTACCAATGCCATGTCCACTTGCATCTGTACGGATTTCCGTAGGGGCAGCAGGGTTAAAGTGTGGCCGAATCGGAGGGGTAGTGAGAAGAGCGACGAGAGTCGAGAACGCAGAAGCCTCTTCGGAGCCCCATGAAAACGGGACTTCTTTCTTGAGGAGCTGCGTAAGCGGCCTCGCTATGTGCGCAAAATTTTTCACGTAGCGTCGGAAGTAGGAGCATAGTCCGATAAAGCTGCGTACATCCTTCGCAGATCGTGGTACAGGAAAGTTTTTGACGGCGCTGATTTTTGCCGGGTCTGGTTGTACACCGTTGGCGTCTACTAAATGGCCAAGCACTGTGATTTTATGGCGTCCTGAGTGAAATTCGGACGAGTTGAGCTGTAGGCCAGCGCGACGGAAGATTCCCAGGATGGCTGAGAGGCGCTCTATGTGAGATTCAAATGTTTGTGAGAAGACAATGACGTCTTCTAAGTAGCACAAACCGGTTGACCATTTGAATCCTCTGAGCAGGGAGTTCATCATTCGTTCGAAGGTGGCTGGAGCGTTACAAAGGCCGAAGGGCATGACCTTGAACTGATATAGGCCATCGGGGGTGATGAATGCCGTCTTTTTACGGTCCATTTCATCTACCTCTACCTGCCAGTAGCCGGAACGAAGGTCTATGGAGGAAAAATGATATTAAAGCTATACCAATAAAATACGTCGCTGATGTTATATCACCTGCGTTGTCACATATTATTAATTTCACTCTTGTTACCGGCGTATTTCCCGATGAATTAAAAATAGCTCGCGTATGTCCGGTTTTCAAGGGTGGTAATGACCAAGAGATTGGAAACTACCGACCGATATCGGTACTTCCGATTCTGTCAAAAGTTTTTGAAAGTGCTATTAATATTAGATTACAAAAATTTTTTGCGAAGTACAATGTAATAAGTGATGCCCAATTTGGCTTTCAAAAATGTAAATCCACCGAGCTTGCATTACTCAATATTAAAAACGAGATACTAACCAATTTTGAGAAAAAGCTATATACTCTTGGTCTTTTTGTTGACTTCCGCAAAGCATTCGACACCATGCACCACAGTGTTCTTTTAGAAAAACTTAATAACTGCGGTGTCCGTGGCGTTGCCAATAGGTTAATTCAAAATTACTTAACAGACCGCTATCAGTATGTCGCTAATAATCAAGAGACATCTCCCCATGCGAGGGTCAACAAAGGTGTCCCACAAGGATCGATACTTGGTCCTCTGTTGTTTATAGTTTATGTAAATAACTTGTGTAGCATTCCGGATTCTCCTAAGTTAATCATGTATGCTGACGACACCAATATATTTTTTGCTGGTTCATCGATCCCTCAACTTGAAAAGTCTGTAAACACATATCTAAATAAGTTGTCTTCCTGGATTAAACTAAACAAGTTGCGGCTAAACGCCGCAACTTGTTTATGTATGGGTGTGTGGTTCCAGGAAGACCTTTCCTGGAATGAACATATAAATAAATTGGCAGCAGATCTAAGTAGAAGCGTTGGATGTATGTACAAACTATGTCCGTTATTACCACTTTGGCTAAAGAAAGCGTTATATTATACACTGATATATTCCAGGCTAAGTTATTGTGTCTTATGTTGGGGAACAACGACGGCTCAAAACTATAAAACATTACTTACACTACAAAAGAAGGTTCTAAGACTATTCGAGGGATATTACGGTATGCCACAAGGTCTTAGCGCACGTCCGTTTTTCCCTAAATATCTCATATTACAAGCAAGCCAAATATATTATTATAGGTTAATATTGCATATCCAAAATAATAAACTATACCCCATGTACGATTCTTCTCGATGTGCTGAGTACTATCTCCGTACACATAGTATAAGAACACCGAAAACTAGAACAACCTATGGTCAACAACATATTGATTATCAAATACCGAGTCTCCTCAACAAACTGGGTGACGTACTTGACCTAAATAAGAAAACTTCCAAAAATAAGTTCAAGGAATTTCTCCTTTATAATTGTATTGCATACACTTAATACAGAAATTTGGATTATTTATTACTTTCTGTGTCCCAATTGCTGAGAGTACACTATTTGTGTCCTTTTGTTGTTTTTTTTGCTTATTGTTTGTTCAAGGTGCTTAGGAATGTATGTGTCTCCAGATGCTTTCCTTACCTCACCTATTGTATATATTGCGATGTTTTTTAGGTATTTCATTACTATTTACTGTCCTGTTCTTTCTTTATATTTGTGATGGTTACATGTGTGATCAGAATTTGCAAATTGTATCTGTATATAATGATGTTCTCTAATTGTGGCTAAGTTGTGTATGACATGTTATTTTTAGTTTTTATTTTATTTTGCCAGACTGTATTTCGGAGCAAAAGCCTCCGTCAGGCTATGTAGCCTTTTGCTTTTGCTTCGTTTTTTCTGTTGCACGTACAGAAAATAAAATATCTCTCTCTCTCTCTCAAAAAATAGTGGGACCCATAGAGGCAATCAAGCGCATCATCTATTCGTGGCAGAGGGTAGACGTCTTTTTTGGTAATTTTGTTTAGGTGTCGATAATCCACGCAGAAACGCCATGCACCGTCTTTCTTGCGGACTAGCACTACAGGAGAAGCCCAAGGACTGCAGGATGGCTCAATGATGTCCTTGGCGAGCATTTTGTCGACCTAACCTTGGATGATGTGACGCTCGGCCGCCGACACCCGATATGGACGCCTATGAATAGGATGCTCATTACCAGTGTTTATGCAGTGGCTCATACCGGTAGCTTTCCCCAACGGACGGCCGCTGATGTCAAAAACGTCGATGTAGGACAGCAGAACCCGGTGGAGCTCATCAGTCGGCTGCGGCGTTAAGTTGGAAGCGATCATCGAAGTAATAGCGCTGTCGGAGCGAGTGGCAGATTGATGTTGAGCGTGGGGGTCAGAAGGGGCGGCCATCGCGAAAACATCTACCGCATTGTCTTCTAAGGTGCAGAGCAACGCCAAAGAGATCCCTTGTGGCAAAACTTGAGGTGTCAAGCTAAAGTTGACAACTGGGAGGCACGTACAATTTCCTGCGACGGATAGAATGATGTGCGGTGATGTAATGTTACGGCTTATGAGGACATCGTTGATAGGGGTCAGAACATAGTCACCGTCGGGAACTGGTGGTATTGAGACGAGCTCTATGTAGGTCAGTGTCTGTGGAGGGAGGCGCGCGTGTCCCGTTGTGCAGAGGCGACTCGGCCGTTGTGTAGGAGGTTATGTTGCGGGCAAGTGTAGACGGAGCGTACTGGTCGAACAGCCTATGAGGGCAGAATGCACGGACAGGAAGTCGAGGCCTAAGATTACGTCGTGGGAGCATTTATTAAGGACGGTGAAGAGAACAACTGCGTGTTGATCCGGAATGCTCACACGAGCGGGGCACATTCCAACGATAGATGCTATTCCACCATCCGCAACACGGACGAACTGAGTGGTCGCAGGTGTGAGAACCTTCTTGAGCTTGCGGCGAAAATCTCTCGTCATCACGGAAAGTTGGGCGCCGGTGTCGACAAGAGCAGTGATATGTACTCCGTCTTTTTGTACTTCTATGAGGTTCCGTTTTGTCGGTATTGTCAAAAGAGGATTTTCGGTCAGTCCGAGCGATGCAGCGCCACCTTCAGGGGCTGCAACGCTTAGTTTTCCGTCAGGGAACCTCGTGGGAAGGCGGGGGAAGATGGTCGGCGGGGCTGTTGAGAACGAGACTGGTGACGTTGGGGGGATGGAGAGCGGGAGTAGCGGTGTTCAGAAGCACGTTCCTGGGCAAAATGGTCGCGGCTGGTCTCATGGCGATAGGCAGGACGTGCATAGAAGGGACGAGAGGACGGTTGTGCAGGAGGACCCCAGTGACTTCTGCAATGGCGAGAAATGTGCCCGATTCTGTGACCCGAGAAGCATATTGGCTTGTCATTGTGTGTACGCCCTGCGGACGGATTACGGAACATTGAGGGAGAGCTGGTCGGGAAGGGACGTGCAGGCGTGTATCGGGGCTGGTAGTCGGTGCGGGGAGGCAGTGATATACAGTGAATTCCCAAGCTGACGATTTCCTGCCGGACGACTGCTTGAATGAGAGGCAACGTAATTGGCAGAAAGGGGTCAGGGGACGTTGGTCCCACCTTAGCTAAAGCAGCCGCTTCAAGCTCCCGCCTGACGATTCGCGTCAAGTTGTCACAGGTGTCTGGTGGATGATACGTGTCGAGGCACGAGGACGTCGCAGTGGTGTTCGGGAGGCGCTGGAACTGATGGGAGATGCGTCTGCTTTTAGCTTGTTGGAACCGGCGGCATTCTTTAATGATCGCATCAACATATGACACATTGTTGAATACCAACAAGTTGAACGCATCGTCGGCGATACAGTTTAGGATATGCGCAACTTTTTCAGGTTCAGACATATTTTCGTCAGCTTGGCAGCATAGTGAAAGGACCGCCTGGATATAACCGATGTAGGGCTTCGTGGAAGATTGTGCGCGAGTCGACAACTCATTTTTCGCAGCTTCACGACGACCAGAGATGTTGCCAAAAAGCTCACGGACCTTTGCCTTGAAACTGTCCCAGCTTGTTATGTCATGCTCGTGGTTATGAAACCAAACACGAGGGGTTCCGTCGAGATAAAAGATGACGTTTGCGAGCATAAGAGTGGGATCCCACCTGTAAGTGGCGCTGACGCGTTCGTAGAGGCGTAGCCATTGGTCGACGTCGGAACCCTCGCTGCACGAGAACACGCCGGGGTCTGTGAGTGCGGGAAGCGTCACGAAAGTTGTTGCGGGCGCTGGGTTGACAGGTCGGGCAGAAGAGAAGCGACCGGAGAGGATGTAGCCGAGTCTTGGGTGGTCAAGTTGTAAGCCACGAGGGAGCGTCCGCTTCGAAGTTCCGTGGCGAGGACGGGGATCGCACAACTCCACCAAATATGTTACGGGAAGGAGACTGACTCAGAGGGGTAGTTACCGATGTGTTTACAGCCGGTTAGGCGAGCAGCGCCAGCCACACAGATTAGCTCGCGCCAGTCTATCTGCTTTGTCTTCTTCAGCTTCATGCACTGGCACGTAGCAATATATATATATATATATATATAAATATATATATATATATATATATATATATATAAATATATATAGATAGATAGATGTGTGTGTGTGTGTGTGTGTGTGTGTGTGTGTGTGTGTGTATATGACGCTATGATGTATGGGCGATGTGGCCTGGCTCATACGCGTTGTTTATCCCATTCTCACTTCTTCCTTCTCGGCTTTTTCTTGTAACTCCTAACCATCACGACCTTCGTACGTTACAGGATTCCCCCTCCCCCCGGAAGAAGTCGCGTCAGACACTTAACAAAACAACAAAAATGGGTGTTACAGCGAGCGAAAAATGTCAAAATGCACCATAGTTTTAAGTAAGCTTGCAGCGCTAAACATTGACCCCCGAAGTTTTGGTGTGGGTAGATAATCACCTTTCAGGCCGCCAACAGTGTGTGGTATTAAATGGGGAAAAATCAAGTTTTGTAAATGTCACTTCAGGGGTGCCACAAGGCTCAGTCCTAGGGCCACTTTTATTTTTAATATATATAAATGACATTTGCTCATGAATTGATTCTAATATACGGTTGTTTGCAGATGACTGTGTCTTGCGCAGAAAAATTAGAAATGAGAGTGATGTCGCCCTGCTCCAAAGCGACTTATCGCGCATCCAAGAATGGTGTTCAAGGTGGAAATTGACATTAAATGACAATAAATGCATTCATGTTACTTTCACGCTTAAAAGAACCAAGTTAGCTTCAGAGTATGTAATCTGTATTAGTAGAGTAACACAAAAACCACAATATAAATATTTAGGTGTAACTTTTTCAGCCGACTGTTCATGGAACGCACACGTTGATTCAGTTGTTGCGAAGGCCGCCAAGTCACTAATATTTATACAGCGCAGCCGGAACAAAGGCCGGCATGTTTGAAATCAACGGCGTATTCAACATACATTCACCCTATGCTTGAATACGCCTGTGCCGTGTGGGACCCCTGGCAAAGTACTTTAAATTACAAACTTAAAAAAATACAAAATGGAGCAGCAAGGTTTGTCCTAAGCCGGTACTCAAGAAATGACAGTTGCACCAATATGAAAAATGAACTAGGGTGGGAATTACTCTCATCGCGTCGAAAGAAACTGCGGCAAAAGCTCCTGTACCAAAGATTTTATGGTAAAACTGGCATTGGAAAAGAAAAGTACCTTCACAGTCCTCATTATATCTCTTCGCGAAATGATCATTGTTTCACGACTTTAGAGTACCGTACCAGATCTAATTTGTATGCTAATTCGTTTTTTGTTCGTTCCATTAGAGAATGGAATCACTTATCAAATGAACAAGTGTGCTGTAATAATGAAGATGTGTTTTTCTCGACATTGTAACCCCCCTGCTGCAGCGCCTTCGGGCTAAGCGGGGTAATCATTGAATAAAATTAAGGAAAAAAATAGTTCCCTTTCAGAAGAGAGTTCCTTAACTCGCACTAAAAATCTACAGCAGAGGGAAGCAGTCCAGCCATATATAAGAGAACGCGGGTGGACGAGGCTGGCTGTTGTGTTCTGGATCGCACAACCCCGCCCTGCACATCTGTACTGATGATGACACGACTTGAGGTCTTGTGAGGAACGAACAAGGCTTGAAATCTGTGTAGCATTGGATTAACGGATGTTTTTGGCATTGGATCCAGCACCGTCGTGACAACAGGCGCTTTGCTTCTAGTCGGCGTGCGTGAGAGTCAAGGCTGATAGGAGGAAGTATTTTTTCTTCGTTGTATACGTGGTAGCTCCATGTCTTTCTCGTATCTTGCTGTGGCGTTCTCTCAGTTTGTTGGATCGCGGGCACACCCTTGAGAACTGCTGCAGAAAATTTTGTCGACGTTGCTTTCTGCGATGATGGCTTAGGCATATACTTTGTCTTTGCTTATTTAAGTACTGCTGTCTTTTATGATCTTCAGGCCACAAGTGTACTCGTGAGGAGTTTTCACTTGATCGTTGTTCTTGTTCGAGTAGCCGTTGTAGTTCCAGGGGTTTGTGGAGTTGCCTTTGTTAAAATTGCCCGTTTTGTTGCGAAAGATGGTCAGATGGGCATCTCTCAGGAACAAGAGTCTGCTTTTCATTGCATGGTGAAGTGATCAGTGGATAGTCGGTGGTCGATACTGTAGTGCAGGGGTTTTCTTGAGATAAAATCAGTGTGGCACACCGATGAAAAAGCTTCTCGGATAGTTGTGTGTCATTATTCATTGTAAATAATTCAGTAGGTTCACAATGCGCCGGCTTTGGTGGATTCCAAACTGCTGTAGTGCTTCGACCCACATGTGTGTTATTACTTGAAGATAAGAGCACAGCAGACATGGCATCAGGTGCTTCTAATGACGTTTGTTTTTCTTTTCGCTCCGTAATTGAGCTGAGAACGTCTTTTGAAAGAATCTGGTCTTGAACATCATGGTGTGGGCTGGTACTGTGAGTATTCATGAACTCGTAACGCGTAGATGCCGTCACACGTTCGAAACCATCTGGGTCTTGTGTGTGACGCGAAGCAGCATGAGATTCGGGTGGTTCAGTAAAATCTGAATTGTTGTGGTGCAGTGAACACGTTGAAAATGCCGATTTTATTGCTCTTAAGAAATCCGGCTATAGGTTTAGTGTTTTGGCGAATTGGTCTATATTCTTTTCGGTATACGGAGGCTTTAACTTGTCTGTTGCGACGTGCAAGTTAGCAGTCAGTGTCCGAACGCGTGACGTTTTTTCGGAAGCGTCATATGATTGTGCAATGGTGGTATATTTTCTCCGAGGTCTCGTTTGGAAAATAGGCTTACTGCGGGAACACTTCGCGTAACTGTAATAGATGAGTTGAAAAGCCTTCCACTAATGAGGTATGGAGAGATCTTCGTCGTATCTTTAAACCGCTTATCATTTCTTCTTTGATCTTTTTCCAAGGCTCATCATTCTCGAAGATGTGGGTGAAGCGAAATTTGAATGCCTCACCTGAGGTATAGTTAGTGAAGTTGGTGATCATCTCCCGTTCCGACTGAGATGCAGCGGTAGCATGGAGCCGAACAGGCCGAACCAGTCTTGTACGAGTCCATCGTCCGCTGCTCCGGTGTACTTGGGGTTGGGAAGGTCAGTAGACGCTTCTGACATGATGCTGGTCGATGCGTAATTCTTGGCGCTTGCACGGTAGTCCATGTATGCTCAGGGTGTCATGCGGAGAACTGCGTAGATGATGAGCGACTGATAAAGGGGCTGGCAGGTCTTCATCCTGTCGACTCGTGTGACGCTATGATTAATGGGCGACGTGGCCTCGCCCATACGCCATATATATATATATATATATATATATATTGTGAGCGCTGACTATGTACTTCATCTTCATCTGTATGACCAAACCATTGTAGTTATCATCATCGTATGTCACGCGGGCTGGCTCTATAGATCGTGCGTCTGGATTAAAAAAGGATAACATGGTTGCTGCCGTACCGGACGTGGTCTCATGAGTGATGGAGCGTGCTTTGGTTCCCACGTCCTCCTGCTCTACTCGTCACCCCTGGAGCTCCGGTCTGGTCGACGGTTGTGCCCTCAAGCAACAGCGATGGCAGAACCCAAACCGCCCGCTGCTGCAACCGCTCCTTCTCAGCCACATAGGCTTCACTACACCGTGAGTACCTCTCATCGAAACCTTCCGGTATTTTCCGGCCTTCGCAAGGAAGACGTCGAAGAATGGCTCGACAATTATGATCGAACCAGCGTTTGTAATTATTGGGACGAGGCGCACAAACTGCGCTACGTTCCTTTTTACCTCGATGGCGTCGCTAAAACCTGGTATTACACCCACGAGAGCGACTTCTCCAATTGGTCGGCCTTCACGGGGCATCTCCGTCAGGTATTTGGCACGTCTGCAGGATGTTCTGTAGTAGCAAAACAGAAGCTCGCAACCCGCATCCAAGGGGACAACGAATCGTATACGTCCTACATTGAACATATTCTGGCTCTCTGTCGCCGAGCACAAAATGACATGACGGAGGCCGATCGCATCCGACATCTACTGAGAGGTATCCACTCTGTGACCTTCAATGCTCTCGTGATTCAGAATCCGACTACCGTCCGGGACGTCATCACTACATGCCAACGCCTGGACGCGCTTCATTCCATGCGCCTTCCCCACGCCTCCTGCGACGCTCGCTTTACCAAAGAGCATGAATTGCGGGCCCTTATCCGCACAATTGTCAGAGAAGAACTTCACGGCCTTATTCCAGACAACCCTACCGTTGCGTCTGTCCACACACCTCCTCCCAACCTGCGAGAGATAATCAAGGACGAACTGGCATCAATGACAAGCGCTGCACATGCCCCGTCTCCTGTGCGCTTCCCAGTGCCTTCGTACGCAGAAGTTGCATCGCGGGCCCCTGCACCAGTTCCAAGCGTGCCTGCGGACGTCGGATGCGACCATGTGGCTGCGATGACAACGCAAGCGCCAAGGCCACGCCACAATTCAACATGGCGTCCTCCCCGTTCCATATGCTTCCACTGTGGCATAAGGGGTCATTTATCCCGTTTCTGCCGCCGCCGTCAGCAGGTTGAACGACGTGGTTACTCAGCTTACGAGAGAGACTTTCCCCCGAGACCCTATGAATACCATCCCGCACCGTATCCATCCACCTTCCGTCAGTCGCCCTCCCCTCTACGGTCTCATTCTGGGCCTCATCCTTCTCGTTCATCTCGCCGCCGTTCTTCGTCACCGTTTCGGCGTACGTCATCACCCTTGCGTCCCGCTCCGATCTCTCGGGACTCGGAAAACTATAAGGTGAGGTTTTTGGAGGGAAAACTCCTTGTCGTCGGAACGCTACAACTCCTCCTTCTCTTCCAGCTAATTTACTGCCTGTTTCTGTGGAAGGTGTTTTTGTTGACGCTCTTATAGACACTGGAGCCGCAATTTCGGTATTATATCGCGAATAGTGTTTTCGCCTGCGTAAAGTGCATACTCCTTATTTCGGTCCCATGTTATGCGGTGCTAATGACAGTCCAATTCGCCCGACCGGGTTGTGCACTGCTCGTATTCTCATCGATGGAATCCGTCATCACATACAATTGGCTGTGCTGTCTTCGTGCGCTCATCAGATAATCTTAGGCTGGGACTTCTTGTCAGCGGCGTCTGCTGTAATTTCGTGTGGTCGGCCCCTCATTCGTATTATGACACTGAGCTTTCTTCTGCTGCCGACCTTTCGTAACCCAACCTTGTGACAGCTGCGAATTTCCTCCTGCCTCCCGGACGAGAACGTGTCCTTACGATCAAGTCACGAGACATTCTAGATGGTGACGCTGTGGTTGCTCCTTGCCAGCGCGCATTTTTCGAGGGATCACCATCGCATCTTGTTTAGGGCGGTTCTCCCGTGGTCATGCAAGCATCACCACCTGCAACATGACGCCAGAAGCACTACTTCTGCCTGAGGAGACCACTGTTGCCAGCATTACCGAAGAAGCACCGCTTTGTGTCGTCACTGGTTCATCTGTTTCGTCATTCTCAAAGTGTATGCCAGCGGAAAATGCATTTCCTGCTCTCAAGGCCACTTTGTGTGAACATCTCAACCCAACGCAAACTGATGCCTTGCTAGCGTTATTAATGAAGCACAAAACTTGCTTTGACGCTTGTTCCGAAGGTCTGGGTCAAACAACAGTGACCGCCCATTGTACCGACACCGACGGATCCCGTGTGATTCGCCGCCGCCCTTACTGTGTGTCGGCTTCTGAGCGCAAACTTATAGAAGAACAAGTCAACGACATGCTCGCGCGCAACGTCATCAGGCCTTCGACAAGCGCATGGTCTTCTCCTTTCGTACTAGTGAAAAAAAAGGATGGCTTGGTACGGTGTTGCATTGATTACAGATCACTCAACAAAAGCACTCGTAAGGACGTCTACCCAATGCCTCGCATTGACGACGCTCTTGATACTTTACAAGGTGCCGAGTACTTTTCAAGTCTTGACTTGCGCTCCGGTTATTGGCAGATTCCAATGCACAAGTCTGATAAAGAGAAGACTGCGTTTGCTACGCCAGATGGGCTCTTTGAATTCAATGTATTGCCTTTCGGCCTGTGCGATGCCCCAGCCACAATCGAACGGATGATAGACACGGTACTGCGGGGATTAAAATGTAAGACCTGCTTTTGCTACCTGGACGACATCGTCATTTTTTCGTCGAGCTTCTCACAGCACCTGGAACGGCTAGACGAAGTCCTTACGTGTTTAGCTAAGGCCGGTCTCCAGCTCAACACTAAGAAGTGTCGGTTTGCCAGTCACAGCATCAAGGTATTAGGTCACGTCGTCAGTAAACATGGCGTTGAGCCCGATCCCGACAAGGTTGTCGCGGTACTGCACTTTCCTACACCAACCACACAGAATGTCCTCCTCAGCTTCCTTAGCTTAGCGTCGTGATTCCGCCGCTTTGTACGCGATTTCGCTACTATTGCGGCTCCTCTGCACAAACTTCTGACCACGAGCGCACCCTTTGTCTGGTCGGATGGCTGCGAAGCCGCTTTTCACACCCTCAAGCCATGCCTCACATCACGGCCAGTGCTTCGCCATTTCGACCCTGCAGCACCTACTGTGCTACACACTGACGCAAGTGGACTTGGCATCGGTGCTGTCCTTGTTCAGCGGAACCACGCTTCCGAAGAACAAGTCGTGGCCTACGCGAGCCGTACTCTGTCACCTGCTGAGCGAAACTACAGAATCACTGAGCAAGAATGTCTCGCCATCGTGTGGTCCATACAAAAGTTTCGTCCTTACTTATACGGCCGGCATTTCACAATAGTGACTGACCATCATGCTCTGTGTTTGTTATCGTCTCTCAAAAATTTGTCGGGACGCCTTGGCCGTTGGGTACTACGATTGCAAGATTATGACTACAGCGTCACATAAAGGTCGGGCCGAGAGCATCAAGATGCAAACACTTTGTCCCGTTGCCTGCTCTCGCAAAGCGCCGAAGTGTCACTTTCCATCTGTTCGTCACCGCCCGCCAAAGTGACCAAACAGACGGCTGCTGCTTCGAAACAGTTAGTTGCCTCGGCGGAACTTCTTTCGTCCACCGATCTCGCCTTGCTCCATCATGCCGATACCTACTGCCGCACAATCATCGATTGGCTCACTAGCTTATCGCGTGCTCCAAACAGCCGCCTAAGACGACAACTTGCCCGTTTCAAGCTTCTAGAGGGAACATTATGTCGGCAAATTTACCATCCTCTCGGTAACCAATGGGTTCCCGTCATTCCTCGCTCACTTCGTCTGGAAGTTCTACAAGCGTTTCATGACGATGCGACAGCTGGCCACTTAGGGTTCCACAAGACCTACGACCGCCTCAGGACTCGCTGCTTTTGGCCTGGCCCCTCCACTTCTGTCGCCAAGTACGTCGCTTCCTGCGCGTCAAGCCAGCACCGAAAACGTACCACGTCTCTTCCCGCGGGGCCATTGCAACCACTGCCGTGCCCGTCCACTCCCTTTGAATTTGTGGGCATAGACTTATACGGATCTCTTCCGCTTACGCCAGCCGGTCACCGTTGGATTGTTACTGCCGTAGACCACCTTACTCGCTACGCGGAGACGGCAGCTCTTTCATCTGGTGCTACCTCTGAAGTAGCCAATTTTTTCCTTCGCGCCATTATTTTACGACATGGTGCACCGCGTGGGCTCCTTAGTGACCGTGGCAAGACATTTCTTTCACATGTCCTTGCTGAAGTCTTATAGGCCTCTAACACCATCCACAAGACCACATCAGCGTATCACCCAGAAACTAATGGTCTGACTGAGCGTTTTCACCGAACTTTGTCCGACATGATCCTATGTACGTGCAACCAGATCACAAAAACTGGTACACAATACTTCCTTTTGTCACGTTTGCATATAACACTGCCATACAGCGTACAACGAATTTCAGCCCTTTTTTTCTCGTGTATGGCCGTGTACCGACTTTTGTTCTGGACACCATCTTTTTGTCCACATCCTCCAATCCATCTTCATCTCTCCCGGAAGAGTTCGCCGCTCGCGTCGCCCGCTGCCGTCAAATCGCCCGCGCCAACACTGCTACCATTCAGGACAAGAGAAAAATCAACCTTGATGCGAAGCGTCGAGTTGTTGTGTTCCGCCCAGGCGACGAGGTCCTTTTGTAGACACCTGTTCGTGTACCTGTGCTCTGCGAAAAATTCCTTCACCGGTATCTCGGTCCATACACCGTCCTGGAACGAACATCTGAAGTCAACTATCACGTTGCTCCTGTCAACGCGGCTTCTGATCGTCGTCGCCGCCACACCGAGATCGCCCACGTCTCTCGACTGAAACGATATATTCGGCGTCCCAACCCCTTCTAACTTACTGCCCTCTTTCGCGAAGGGGGGAAAATTGTGTGAGCGCTGACTATGTACTTCATCTTCATCTGTATGACCAAACCATTGTAGTGATCATCATCGTATGTCACGCGGGCTGGCTCTCTGGCTCGTGCGTCTGGATTAAAAAAGGATAACCTGGTTGCTGCCGTACCAGACGTGGTCTCATAATATATATATATACATACATATATATATATATATATATATATATATATATATATATAAATATATATATATATATATACAAAGGTATGGGATATGGCACAACGGGAGCGTTGTCAACAAGGATAAATATATTTATTTCCCAACACTTTCGGGAGGGGTCCAACCTTTATTAGGGGATGAGGTATAACTCATCCCCTGATGAAGGGAGGACCCCTCCCGAAGCTGTTGGGAAATAAACATATTTATCCTTGTTGACAACGCTCCCGTTGTGCCATATCCCATACCTTCACGAAGACTAACTGGCCCATTAAATTATTACTCCCACTGACCTGATATATATATATATATATATATATATATATATATATATATATATATATATATTCGTTGCTCATATTTAAACCCAATAAGAAGCTGGGACGATAGCCGCCGTGGTAGCTCTCAGTGATAGAGCATCGAACGCGTTATTCGAAGGTCGCAGGTTCGGTTCCTGCCCATGGCAAGTTATCTTTTCAACCACTTTTCTTTCTTCGCATTTACATTACAATTCGGTCTAATAACTTCCCCTATACTTTTTTTGGCAATATTGTCTGTTAGCTCTCATTTATATTGTGTCAAAAGACAGAAAAACGAGCCCTTCAGTATACACTTCTTTTCCACACACACACACATATATATATATATATATATATATACATATATATATATATATATATTTATATATATATATATATATATATATATATATATATATTATGAGACCACGTCCGGTACGGCAGTAACCAGGCTATATCTTTAATCCAGGTGCACGAGCCGAAAGAGACCCAGCCCGCGTGACATACGGTGATGATCACTACAATGGTTTTGTCATACAGATGAAGATGAAGTACATAGTCAGCGCTCACACTATTTTCTCCCTTCGCGAAAGAGGACCGCAAGTTAGAAAGGGTTGGAACGTCGAATATATGATTTGAGTCGAGAGACGTGGACGATCTCGGTGTGGCGGTGACGACGATCAGCAGCCGCGTTGACAGAAGCAACGCGATAGTTCACTTCGGATGTTCGTTCCAGAACGGTGTATGAACGAATATATCGGTGAAGGAACTTTTCGGAGAGCCCAGGTGAACGAACAGGTGTCCTGAAAAAGACTTCGTCGCCTGGGCGGAACAGAACAGCTCGACGCTATGCATCAATGTCGATTGTTCTCTTCTCCTGAATGGCAGCAGTGTTGGCGCAGGGCATTTCCGGCAGAGATCCAGGAACTCTTCCGGGAGAGATGAGGATGGAACGGAAGATGTGGACAAAAAGGTGGTGTCCAGAACAAAACTTGGTACACGGCCATAAACGAGAAAAAAAGGGCTGTTATTCGTCGTACGCTGTATGGCAGTATTACATGCGAACGTGACGAAAGGAAGTATAGTGTCCTAGTTTTTGTGATACGGTTGAGCGTACATGGATATCATGTCGGACAAAGTTCGGTGAAAACGCTCAGTCAGACCATTAGTTGCTGGGTGATACGCTGATGTGGTCTTGTGGATGGTGATAAAGGCCTGGAGGACTCCAGCAAGGATGTGTGAAAGAAATATCTTGCCACGGTCACTAAGAAGCACACGCGGTGCGCCATGTCGTAAAATAATGGCGCGAAGAAAAAAACGGCGACCTAAGAGATAGTACCAGATGGAAGAGCTGCCGTCTCCGCGTAGCGAGTAAAGTGGTCCACGGCAGTAACAATCCAACTGTGACCGGCTGGCGTAAGCGGAAGAGGTCCGTATAAGTCCATACCCATAAATTCAAAGGGAGTGCACGGGCATGGCAGCGGTTGCAATGGTCCCGCGGGAAGACACGTGGTACGTTTGCGGTGCTGGCATGACGCACAGGAAGCATTGTACTTGGCGACAGAAGTGGAGAGGCCAGGCCAAAAGCAGCGAGTCTTGAGGCGGTCATAAGTCTTGGGGAACCCTGAGTGGCCAGCTGTCGCGTCGTGAAGAAACGCCTGTAAGACTTCCAGACGAAGCGAGTGAGAAAAGACGGAACCGGTTGGTTACCGAGAGGACGGTAAATTTGCTGACATATTGTTCCAACTTGAAGCTTGAAACAGGCAAGTTGTCGTCTTAGGCGGCTCTTTGGAGCCCGCGGTAAGCCAGTGAGCATATCGATGATTGTACGGCAGTAGGTATCGGCATGTTCGAGCGACGCGAGATCTGTGGACGAAAGAAGGTCCGCCGAGACAATGAACTCTTTCGAACTAGCAGCTGTCTGCTTGGTCACTTTTGTGGGCGGTGGCGAACAGATGGAAGGTGACACTTTGCCACTTTGCGAGAGCGGGCAATGTGACAAAGCGTCAGCTTCTTGGTGCTGCCGACCCGACCTATATGTGACGCTGTAGTCATACTGTTGCAATCGTAGTACCCAACAGCCAAGACGTCCCGACAAATTTTTGAGAGACGATAACCAACACAGAGCATGATGGTCAGTCATTGTTGTGAAATGCCGGCCGTATAAATAAGGGCGAAACTTTTGTACAGACCACACGACGGCGAGATTTTCTTGCTCAGTAATGCTGTAATTTCGCTGAGCATGTGGAAGAGTACGGCTCGCGTAGGCCACGACTTGTTCTTCGGAAGCGTGGTTCCGCTGAAGAAGGACAGCACTGATGCCAAGTCCACTTGCGTCAGTGTGTAGCAGAGTAGGTGCTGCAGGGTCGAAAGGGCGAAGCACTGGCCGTGATGTGAGGCATCGCTTGAGTGTGTGAAAGGCGGCTTCGCAGTCATCCGACCAGACAAAGGGTGCGCTTGTGGTCAGAAGTTTGTTCAGAGGAGCGGCAATAGTCGCGAAATCACGCACAAAGCGGCGGAATTACGACGCCAAGCCAAGAAAGCTGCGGAGGTCTTTGGGTGTGGTTGGTGTAGGAAAGTGCAGTACCGCGGCAACCTTGTCGGGATCGGGCTCAACGCCATGTTTACTGACGACGTGACCTAACACATTGATGCTGTGACTTGCAAACCAACACTTCTTAGTGTTGAGCTGGAGACCGGCCTTAGCTAAACACGTGAGGACTTCATCTAGCCGTTCCAGGTGCTGTGAGAAGCTGGACGAAAAGATGACAATGTCGTCCAGATAGCAAAGGCACGTCTTCTATTTTAATCCCCGCAGTACCGTGTCTATCATTCTTTCAAATGTGGCCGGGGCGTTGTATAGGCCAAAGGGCATCACATTGAATTCAAAGAGCCCATCTGGCGTAGCAAACGCAGTCTTCTTTTTATCAGACTCGTGCATTGGAATCTGCTAATAACCAGAGCGCAAGTCGATACTCGAAAAGTACTCGGCACCTTGTAAAGTGCCAAGAGCGTCGTCAATGCGAGGCATTGGGTAAACGTTCTTACGAGTAATTCATTTGAGTGATCTATAATCAATGCAAAACCGTACCGAGCCATTGTTTTTTTTACTAGTACGACAGGAGAAGACCATGCGCTTGTCGAAGGCCTGATGACGTTGCGCGCGAGCATGTCGTTGACTTGTTCTATAAGCTTGCTTTCCGAAGCCGACACACGGTAAGGGCAGCGGCGAATGACACGGGATCCGTCGGTGTCGATACGATGAGCGGCCACTGTTGTTTGATGAAGACCTTCGAAACAAACGTGAAAGCAAGTTTTCTGCTTCATTATTAACGCTAGTGAGGCATCAGTTTGCGTTGGGTTGAGATGATCACACAAAGTGGCCTTGAGAGCGGGAGATTGATCTTCAGCTGGCATACAATTTGAGAATGACGAGCAGATGAACCAGTGACGACACAACCCGGGGCTTCTTCGGTAATGCTGGAAACAGTAGTCCCCTCTGGCAGAAGTAGTGCTTCTGGCGTCATGTTGCAGGTGGTGATGCTTGCATGACCACGTGAGAACCACACTAAACAAGATGCGATGGTGATCCCTCGAAAAATACAGCGCTTGCAAGGAACAACCACAGCGTCACCATCTAGAATGTCTCGTGACTTGATCGTAACGACACGTTCTTGTCCGGGAGGCAGGAGGAAATCCGCAGCTGTGAAAAGGTTGGGCGACAAAAGGTCGGCAGCAGAAGAAAGCTCAGTGTCCGTAATACGAATGAGGGGCCGACCACACGAAATTACAGCAGACGCAGCTGGCAAAAAGTCCCAGCCTAAGATTATCTGATGAGCACACAAAGACAGCACAGCCAATTGTACGTGATGACGGAAACCATCGATGAGAACACGAGCAGTGCACCATTCGGTCGGGAAAATCGGACTGTCATTAGCGCCGCATAACATGGGACCGAAATAAGGAGTTTGCACTTTACGCAGGCGAAAACACAATTCACGATCAAATACCAAAATGCCGGATCCAGTGTCTATAAAGGCATCAACAAAAACACCTTCCACACAAACAGACAGTAAATTAGCTGGGCGAGACGGAGGAGTTGTAAAGTTTCGACAACAAGCAGTTTCCCCTCCAGAAACTGCACCTTCTTGTCTTTCGAGCCCCGAGAGATCGGCGCGGTACGCAGGGTGATCACGTACGCCGAAACGGTAATGGAGAACGTTGGCGAGATGAACGAGAAGGATGAGGTCCAGCTTAAGACCGCGGAGGGGAGGGCGACCGACGGGATGTGGACGGATACGGTGCGGGATCGTATTCATCGGGTCTCGGGGCAAAGTCTTTTTCGTAAGCTGGATAAGCACGACGTTCATCCTGCTGGCGGCGGCGGCCAAAACGGGATATATGACCCCTTATGCCACAGTAGAAGCAGACGGGGCGCGGAGGACGCCATGTAGAATAGTGGGGTGGCCTTGGCACTTGCGTTGCCATCCCAGCCAAATTGTCCCATCTGATGTCCGCAGGCACGGTTTGAACTGTTGCCGGGGCCCGTGATGCAACTTCTGCGTACGAAGGCGCCGGAAAGCGCACTGGAGACGGGGCATGTGCAGCGCTTGTCATTGATGCCACTTCCCCCTTGATTATCTCACGCAGGTTGGGAGGAGGTGGGCGGACAGACGCAATGATTGGGTTGCTTTAAATAAGGCCGTGGAGTTCTTTTTTGACAATTGTGCGGATAAGGGCTCGCAATTCATGCTGTCCGGTAAAGCGAGCGTCGCAGGAGGCGTGTGGAAGGCGCATGAAATAAAGCGTGTCCAGGCGTTGGCATATGGTGGTGACGTCCCGGACGGTACTTGGGTTCTGGATAATGAGAGCATCGAAGGCCACTGAGTTGATACCTTTCAAAAGGTGTCGGATGTGCTCCGCCTCCGTCATGTCAATTTGTGCTCAGCGACAGAGAGCCAGAACATCTTCAAGGTAGGACGTATGGGATTCGTTGTCCCCCTGAATGCAGGTTGCGAGATTCTGTTTCGCTACTGCAGAGCACCCTGCAGACGTGCCAAATACCTGACGGAGATGCCCTCTGATGGCCGACCAATAGGAGAAATCGCTCTCGTGGTTGTAATACCAGGTTTTAGCGACGCCATCAAGGTAAAAAGGAACGTAGCGCAGTTTGTGCACCTCGTCCCAATAATTAGACACGCTGGTTCGATCATAACTGTCAAGCCATTCTTTGACGTCTTCGCCGCGAAGGCTGGAAAATGCCGAAGGGTCTCAGTGAGAGGTACTCACGGTGTAGCGAAGGTTAAGTGGCTGAAAAGGAGTGGTTGCAGCAGCGGACGCGTTGGGTTCTGCCATCGCTGTTGCTTGAGGGCACAACCGTCGACCAGACTGGAGCTCCAGGGGTGATACGTAGAGCAGGAGGACGTGGGAACCAAAGCACGCTCCACCACTTATGAGACCACGTCAGGTACGGCAGTAACCAGGTTATATCTTTAATCCAGGTGCACGAGCCAAGAGAGACCCCACCCGCATGACATACGATGATGATCACTACAATGGTTTTGTCATACAGATGAAGATGAAGTACATAACGCTCACAATATATACGAAGTGTTTCTACGAATCCGTTTTTGGTGCCATCGAATAACGTTAGGTTTTTAGTCACAAAGAGCGACGCACGTATCTCTCGTATCTCTGAATTTTTTCACTTTCAAAGGTATTTTATAAAAGTATTGGTTCCAACTATATGACAAATTTGCTTATATGGCGACGAAGCAGATCACAGGGTTTCAGAGATAAAGCAATGGAAGCCATGCCCGAAAGATCATTTGCCAAAAGAATATGGGTATTAACAAAGAGGGTGACGGAACTTTATGTTGCCAATATACTTTATCTTCCACCATAGCTAGGCGATGGCGTCTTCATGTTTCGGCATTTTAACGTTTTGCTGTTTAGATTTTTACGGCATTCTATATATCTGTTGTGTTGAAGTTTCGGCCGTTCAATTTTTCGTTGTTCTGACGGTCGGCCTTCTTCGGCTTCTTGATTTTCGGCGTTTTCATAGGGACGCTATCAGACGACATCGTCCTGTTCTTGGCAAATTACTTTTGCATAACGAAACGTTTGTGGTAGAAATGTGAATGAGGAAGAAAAGTGAAAGAAAACAGGACTGCCTAATTTATCCTAAGACACACGATTGAACTGTTTTTCATAAAACATATTTGGTATAAATCTTTTCAGCCTCTGCCGTGCATTTCCATTAGCACTATCCAAACAGACAAAATGTATCTTTATACAACACAACTCAACATCTGTTTACACGCTTTTCGATAGAGCATCTTCTATTATAAAGAATAACGGCAGCAGCCTAAATACGGGATGGTGCGTATGTAGTGAACTAGCATATAACTGATTTCTTTCGTTTATAGAATATTAATAAAAACGAACGGGTAATATGCCACAGATGACACAAAGGACGTAAGTTGTACTGTTTTAACCACGTAGTATTAATTGTGGTATGTACGTGGAAAAAGTATAATGTACGAAAACATGATTAAAAAGTTTTCTTCTCGTAAAAAACAGCCAAACAAATTTTGAATAAGTCAATTCTTTTATTACGCCATCCGGTTTACTGTTTTCACATTTGGATCGCAATGATTACAATGCAGGAAAAGCTGTACAACTCAATTACATTCTGCATCCCATGGCTTCACCTGTTCGTTTTCATTGAGATAATATTTTAAGTAGCCATATATTATATATGGAAGCACGGTAAACTATGATGTCTAATAATATGATAAATTGTGTCATTTACCACCGCCATCAGCGCTTCCACCAAAATTTGAAGTTTTGTATATAAGATATTTGGTTATGTGGACGATTACTTAATTTTACAGCGAGAGCTGTTATGAGATCACAACTTGAGTCACGCGAGGCACCGTAGTTGTCCATCCTCGCCACCAGTGTTCGTAACCACTATGTCGCAAAATGAAAAAAAAACTAGTACTAAGGACACAGTGGGGCCCTATCCCGTGTCCCCTGTATACCAGCAAAGCATTCTACCACTGAGCCACGCCGGTGCTTGGCTCAGTGGTGCTTGGCTCAGTGGTTGCGAACAAGTCCCAAGCACCACAGGCTTGAAGTTTGGAAAGGAATTGCGTTATTATGAGTAAGAAAGCGTTTTGCAACTGCAAATGAACAACCAGGTGTCACAGAACGCGGACTGTATAACGAGTGTGTCGTCCAGTGCTCCAACCCACTACAAAAGCTTGTTCTTGATCACCTATTAACTGTGGCGCATACCCATTTCATGTATAATTCTTCATGGCCGTCAGCCACTGCATGAACAATAGGCCCGAAATTCCTTGCAAGTGTTTAGGGGCTACCACGCTTCTCAGAAGAATGTTGCAGTATAGCATAGCAACTGCCGGTCTACTACACGAAAATTGTCAATAATATTGCCGTAGTGGGTACCCAGAAAGTGTGGTTGCAGCAGTTACCCTATGAGTGTTTAGGAAAGCCTGAAAAGTGCCGCTCTTCCAGCTTTCGCAGTGATTGCTGCACTTTCCGCGCAGGTCTGCTGTTTTTTTCTTTAACAGCAAAAGCTGTTATGAGATCAAAACTCAGGTTACGTGTGGTGCCGGAGTTGTCCATCGCCACCGCCGGTGTCCGCAACCACTATCGCCGATACAGGTAGAAAAAGTGTACCACGTACACAGCGTTATAGCCCTGTATTATGCCAATGAGCCACGCCAGTGCTTCAGGCTTGTGCGCAAACTTGCCTTAGGCAGGCTTGATGTCGGGAAAGAAATGGGGTTAGTAGGAGATCTAAAGCGTTTTAGAAAGCCGAAGAACAACCAGGTGCCACACAATGCGAATATGGTAACGAGTGGGTCGTGCAATGCTCCAACCCACTACAAAAGCTTCTTCTTTATCACCTATTTTCTCTGGCGCATAACCACTTCAGGCATAATTCCTCATCGTCGTCAGCCACTGCAATAACAATTGGCACAAAATTTCTTGCAAGTGTTTAGCAGATACCACGCTTCTCAGAAGAATTATAAGTATAGCATAGCGAATGCCGGCCTACTACCCAGAAATTATTGTTATTAATGCAGTACTGGGTGCCCAGCAAGTTTTTCTTGCTGCTGTTACCCAATGAGTGTTTAGAAAAAGGCTCCAAAAAGCCGCTCTTCTAGCTTTCGCTGTGACTGTGCTACGCCCTCCATGCAGGCCTGGCGTTTTTTAGCACGACGAATAAGCTAGGTAGATTTTGTAGACGCGTTAACGGGTAAGAATCCTTGAAACATTAATGTACAACGCAACAGAATAGATTGTTTGTAGGATGCACAGCCAAAGTCTTCTATGAGGTACCACTCTTCTGAGAAAACATATACATTAAAAAATTGAGCCGTTGTCTCAATCGACGACTTGGCGAACATCTTAGGAATCTTGGTCTAAAACAAGGCACCAACATTATCCTCCATTGTAGCACGCCTGGATGCACGCCAGAGTTCACATTCACGAGTCAAAAGGAGATACCCAAGCGTTCATCGTCGTCTGATAGCCGAGGCTTTCGTGTTTAAATTAAGGGATGGCACAAGTGTTAGTAAACTGTCCATAACAATAAGCAAAGAAGAGATTGATTGTCTCTCATGTGTCTAAGTGCACTTTTACAAAAATGTAACCTTGTCAACTAACAGGTTCCGCACAACGAAATGTGACGAACGGCTTGAAAGTTCACGTGACTTTTATCTCCGCACCTTTTTCTTTTATATTGCAATCAAGCAATAATACAGTCAGTTGTTCGCCAGCGCTCCTTCAGTCGGCAATTTTTCTTCCTTCGTCGGTTCCAGTTTGCACTGGCTTCACCTTTTTTCGTTGAGCTTTTACCTTGACAAGTTAATGGGCTTGGCTGGTATATTTACGGGCAAAGAACGGGGGGATCGACGCTTGTACACTTAGTCAAATCCTGGCTAGACTAGACGCCCGCAGGCAGGAAATCGAGTCAAATTATCGCCGATTCTAGGCGGCTCCGTAGCCATGTTCTAGAGAAACCGACCCGATTTGCAGTGGCCTTCAGAATAGTCGGAATTTTAGGTATAATTTTTCCTTGCAAGATACGGCCTGTGGTTAGGCGTGATTTTCCGTAGGTGGACCGGCCCTGATGCAGTGGCGGAAAAAAAAGGTAATATTTTACGCTTTTCAGAGCGGTTTCTCACCGAGAATGCGGCGGATATTACGACTACAGAAAATTAGAAAATTATTAGTATCACATCACCTACAGTTTCGAGATTAACATGCAAAGTACGGCCGTGGAATCGAACTCAGCAACCGCATGCACGTGAAGCAAATGTCTTACCCATTGCACCACAGCGCCACTGCATGCGGCAAGTATTTTTGAGGAGATATATATCTACCAGGTAGGTTTTTGCAAACTGTCTTCGCAACCTTGAACTGTTTTTGTGCCATGTGCATGCATTTGATTAGCGGATAGTTTGTAGGGCTTAATGAATTTGAGACAACAATGGTGAGTGCTTTTGACTCCGACTTCGTTTCATGGTGCGCTGTTCCGCAAGAACGATTAACGTGTGTTTGTGCGTCGTTTTAGTGCTTCCCTGTGAACTGCGGGTGTTACGCTCACCCAAACTCACGGACGAGGCTGTGTTCGGCTGTCGAAACCTGTGTATGTTTTTCGCGCATGCGTGCGCTGTGGGAAATTTGGCTGATTTGTTTCGGGAGGTATATGCGTGTCTGCGACCAGCCTATTTTCAGCTGTTTGAAGACAACGCACTTTTGCACGTAAACGTAGCTTGGATATTTTAGAGTGCCTACTCTAACATTTGCATATCGTACGCGCGAATTGCAGCGAGCTGCACTCTGGGGCATCAGAGCCTTTTTAGCATTTTGACGATTACTTATTTCTGCAAATAGAATTTGTGCGCATTATTTCGCTATATAGAGTGCTTTTAACTAATTTTCAGTCTTTAACTGATCCTATTTATGGGGAGTGCCTACTATTACCTGTATTCAGCATCACATCGCTTTTCAAGTGAATGCCGAAACACGTGCCAAAGTCAAGTACGACGTACACAAATTAGTGACGGACAGGTCGGTCTCCCTCCAAATAAATAGTGCCTCTGCACATCTCTTTCGCGAATGTCGGCGTGCAGTTGGGGTCAAGAAATGGTTCAGAACGAACCTTAAAATATTTACTCTTACTGCTAGCCGTTGCTTTTTCGAAAGTGAAGATTTTTATAGCTGGTACATTATCTCCAAAGTGGTACTCTGGTTATCTTGGTCGTGGTTCACTTTTACAAATCCATGCTGGAATATGAGAACTGTACTTAATAATCAAAAGAGTGAGCAAATGTCGGTGACATACGCTCTCCTGTTGACTTCGATTGATTGATTGATTGATATGTGGTGTTTAATGTCCAAAAAACTTGATATGGTTATTAGAGACGCCGTAGTAAGGGCTCCGGAAATATAGACCACCTGGGGTTCTTTAACGTGCAGCGAAATCTGAGCACACGGGCCTACAACATTTCCGCCTTCATCGGAAACGCAGCCGCCGCAGCCAGCATTCGAACCCGCGAACTGCGGGTCAGCAGCTGAGTACCTTAGCCACTAGACCACCTCGATGGGGCTCTCCTGCTCATTTCTGCACCTGACTTCTAACTTCTGTACTTGATGTTCGTAATCAAATTACGCAACCACTAATGAAAAATCGACCAAAAGATTTTCATTTTTTTTTTCTGTCTCGCGGCCTTTGGTTTGTTTCTTTTTGCCATGCTTTCCTAAACTCATCAGCTCAACTTGTTTTGTAGAACATGAGCATCAACATACATAGGCCAGTGTTTGAGAATGCTGTCACGCATGCTCTAGTACTCTCTTATTTAGTGCATGACACAGTGTCATACCTCGACAAGTGATGAACGGAAAGTTGTTTCTACTCTTCTATTGAAGTCAAAGTAGTGATGATGGGACTGCACACTCCAGTGTATGCCCAACTGGAAAAACATGTATGATATTTTGAATAAAGTGTGCCGTAAACTGGAAAATGTTTTCGTTCCAGACCATCTTGTACAAAAACGACCATCACAAGACAGCGGGACGAAACGGCGACGCACAAATGCCACGGCATGCAGGCGACGGTGAACACGGCGGTGGCAGGGAGGGGGGAAGGGCGTTTCTTTCTCTTTTTTTTCCGCGCTCGCGCTTGTCGCTGAACGATTCTGCGTAAGTTGATGCCGGCTTCTGGCGCCTGGCTGGCGCGGCGGAGATGGCGGCTCTCCCCTTCCCCCCTTTTTTTCTCCTTTTTGCACCTGCTCTTACAGTCTGTATACGTGACATCCGTGCGGCGTGAATGTCACGGGTATTTTTTATTGCTGGGCTCTCTATAGACAGGATTTTAGTCAGTACGAAGGAGCGCGCCGCCTATGTGCCGTTCGTTATCCGGCACCTGACTTAGAGTGTACGTTGTGCGCTGCGCGTTCACAGTTCCGTTGTCACGGCGCATCGCAGTATAAATACAAAACTTTGTATATTGACCGCAGTTGCTATAGATGAAACGTGTTGCGATTATATTACAAATGTAACGTTTCAGATAAAAGTCCTATGCAGCGCTAAGATTGCACCCGAAATGTGATAACGAAAAGGAAAGCGAATAGATAATAAATACTTTACGTTCTTAAACTCAATGAATATGGCCATCAGAATTCTGAAATATGTGCACAGTGGGATGTGGAAAGTGTAAATACAATAGGCACGCTCTACGATGCATTTTACATGACTTGAAACAACCAATCTTGGAACATGCCAACAACTTGTCTTTGCCAACTCTAGATCCTTTCGCTCGAAGAACCTCGAAGAACCTTTCGCTCTCCATTTCACAGTTGGATGATTTCACGAGAGATTGCACATGCATGTTGGGTCAATATTTTTGTTTGGCTTGGGTTTTTATATGTTACGGGAGCACATTGAATGTGCGTAGAATCGAAAAATATGTTTCCGAAAGCATTCCCAGGGTGATAAAAAGTGTTTGATGGTGGCCTTGCAAGCGTCCTCTTTTTGCTCAACAGAACATTTCTGTATTTCACGGCGAGACTTCCCCCGAATTTTAAATAATGTCTGAGAAATATTTTTCTATTACGATATGTTACTGTAGAGTGTGCAATAGTAATCGGAGGTACACCCACTAGACAAGACAATGCCGAACTACCTCAGGAGGTGAACAATCTCATTTAGAGACGACAAACCGTGAAAGCCTCAAGTGCAACGGACGATATGGAGCTAGTGAAGCTTTCGAAGCTGATAAATAGGTGCAAGGTAGCCGACACAAGAAGGTATAACATGGATAGAATTGAGGAGCCTGTAAAAAGCGTCAGAAGCCTAAAAGCTGCGAAGGCAAACTTGAGCATAGGCATAGTCAAAATGGGATGTATACCTTAAAACAAAAATAAAATGTGATAACCAACATGAAGAGGATAGTTGAGGTAGCCGAGGAGTTCTACAGAGAGCTGGGCAAAAGCCGCTACAACCATTATAATATCGTAAGAAGAAATACTAGCCCACAAGAATTCGAGATTCTACCAACAACTACGAAGTAAGGGAAACCCTATAAGGAGTGCAAAGAGGCAAAGCCGCTGGTGAGGATAAGTTAAAAATCGAAGCTGCCTAAATATGGATGGTGCTAGAAATACTGGCTGCCTTATATACGAAGTGTCTCTCTCAGCAAAGGGTACCAAAATCTTGGAAGAATGCCAACATCAATTTATGCCATAGAAAAAGAGACACCAATGACTTGAAAACGTACAGGCTGATCAGCTTACTGTCCATTCTATAAAAACTATTCACAAAATGTTATGTATTAGAAATAAGGAGATATTAGAGTTCAATCAATTAAAGCCGGATTTCGTACAGGCTACTCCACAATAGACAATAATATTACTATGAATCAGGCAATAGAGTAATGTGCGGAATACAACAAACTCCTATAAATAGCTTTCATAAATTACGAGAAGGCGATTGACTCAGTCGCGACATTGGCAGTAATGCAGGCTTTACGAAATTTCGGCATCGGCAATCTCTACATAAACATATTGGAAGAAATCTACAGTAAGTCCACAGCCACCATAGTTCTCCCTGAGGAAAGCCTGAAAATCCTGATAAAAAGTAGTGTAAGGCAGGGAGAAAAGACACTTCCAATGCTATTCACCGCTGGTTTACGGGAGGTTTGCAGGGCCGTGGGTTGGGAGTAGTTACAGATAAGATTTAATGGAGAGTATCTGAGTAACCTGCTATTCTCTGATAACATTGCATTGGTGAGTAACTCAGGGGATGAATCACAGCTCATGATTACTTAACTGGGCACGAAAAGTAGAAAAGTGTATCTCTAAACTATTATGCACAAAACTAAAGTAACGTGCAGCAGTCTCTGCATAAAACAACAATTTGCAATTGATGGAGAGACGCTGATTTTGTAAAGGAATATGTTTACTTAGGACAGGCGGTAACCGTGGGGCCGAACCCTGAGAGTGAATAACCTAAAAAAATAAGGACGGTATAAATCACAGTCGGCAAGCATTCTCAAATCATGAATAATATTCTGCCATTAACCCTTAGGAGGAAAGTATATAACAGCTGCATCTTGCCGGTACTTACTTACGGAGCAGAAACCTGGAGGCTTACAAAAAAGATTATGCTCAAATTGAGGACGAAATAGCCAGCAATGGAAAAGAAAATGGTAGCTGTAACCTTGAGAGACAAAAAAAGAGCAAAATGGTTGAGAGAACAAACCGAGGTTAAATATGTAAAGTTGAAATAGAGAAGAAAAAAATTGTCAAATAGTACATACAGTGGAAATTGATGATATGCGATGCACGAATGAGGAATGTTTATATATGTCACATTAAAATCAACACAATGTTACGACGTGCACGTTAATTTTGCCGTACATGACTTCCATGTCATATTTATAATGTTCGCGCCTGATATTTTTGTTCGTAGTTCATTCACGTCACGTAATAAAATTTTGGTATATGTAAAGCTAGGGAAATGGCCGTGAGCGTTCTATGAGTGTAGCTAGTAGTCATGTTTTACACGACACGCATGTCATGATTATCATGTTTGGACGTGCCATTTACGTTCGTCGCCTATTCACGTTTCATAATACCAAATTTGGCATACGTGAAGCTAGCGAAGCGGCCCTCGGGCGTGCTATGAGCGTCACATGTAGTCATGTTTCACATGACACACGAATCACTATTATAATGTTTGCACCAGTCATATACCTTCGTCATTCATTCACGTCACGTTATACCGAAATCAGTGTATGTGAAGCCAGCGAAACAACCGCGAGCACATCATGAGTGTGGCAGGTAGTCATGTTCTTACATGACACGCATGTCATGTTTATTATGTCCGCACCAGTAAAACATCTCATCGTCCATACACGACACGTATTACCTAAATCGGTACATATGAAGCTAGCGAAACCACTGTGAGCGCATCATGAACATGGCATGCAATACGGTACTTACATGACACGCATGTCATGACTATCATGTTTACGCCGGTCATATACCTTCATCATTTATTCACTTCACGTAATACTAAATTTGGTATGTGTGAAGCTAGCGAAATGACTGCGAGCGCATCATGAGCGTGGCGTGTAGTCATGTTCTTACATGACACGCATGTTATTATCATTTTTGCGCCAGTTATGTACCTTAATCATTCATTCACGTCGCGTAATACCGAAGTTGGTGTTTGTGAAACTAGCGAAACGAGCACCAGCGTATCTTGAGCGTGGCATGTAGTCATGTTCTTACATGACACGCATGTCATGATTTACAGGTGAGGGCCTGTCACATATGTTTACCATGCAGTCATGTCATATACCAGTTTCGCGATATGTCATGAGAACTAAACCGTGAAATGCAGCAAGAACATGACGTGTACATCAGATATTCAGGACATACATTAAATGAGTTTCATGTTATGACTAGTCAAATATGCTTGTCATACCGTGATGTTATGTCATAGCAAACTTGGTATAGATCTTGTTATTCAAACAGCCAGGAGAGCAAAATGTCGTAGGCGGTTAGATAGATAGATAGATAGATAGATAGATAGATAGATAGATAGATAGATAGATAGATAGATAGATAGATAGATAGATAGATAGATAGATAGATAGATAGATAGATAGATAGATAGATATGGTCAAACTATCTGAAGTTAGCTAAGAAATCCTTCGCACTGAAAATATACAAAGGACGGTTGCGTAGCACGTATAGGCAGGTCATTATGGGAACTGACTCGATTCCTAGGGAAGGCAAGCTCACGCAGGGAAGACAAAGTTTGGTGGGTCAATGAGATTACAAAAATTGTAGGCATTCCGTGGAAGCAGAAAACACAAGACCGGGCTGATTGGCGGATCACGTGAGAGGCCTTTGCCCCGCAGTGGGCGTATACAGGCTGATGACGGTGATGATGGCAGTAAATTAGATCAAGGTTATTCTTACGGCGTCATCGAAAAGAAAAAAAGAAAAAAATGAAATCGCCCAAATTCAAAAAGTTATTGGTAACTGTGGTGTGCTTTGGCAGGTTTACTATTTTACACCGAAACTTCAAAACTCTGTCAAATATAAAAAAAACTACTTCGCAACACTCACCCGAAAGATCACTTCCCTAAAAAAATTAGGAAGCAAAAGTAAATCAAGAATTAGGTATTTTTAATGAGCTGATTTCTAAAAAATAAATTAAACGCTGGTATTATTTTGACAAAAACTTTTTGTCAAAGAGTGCTTGGGTCACTGAAAGCATGGTTTCAATATTTGTTCCTAATTTCTTTGTTCGCGAGACACATCAGGTCAAAAGATATTTGCCATGAACACTCAATTCACAATGCGGGCTGGCGGATATCAGATTGCATTGTGCGTAAACATCTATTTCTGGTCATGTTGCCACAGCAAATCCTTAGTCTGGTGGCTCACCTTCAGGAAAAATGTAATATCAGATTTTATTTGTGCCTGGGGAGTGCGGGGCAAAACGAAAATAAAAATAAATGGCCCGAATCTACATGTTACACTAGATATGTCGTCGAAAGACAATAGTCTTCCGCTTGGGGAGAGTGAACAAAACGTTTATTTTATGTTGTGAGCAAGACAATCGGTGAATGGTATTCTGAAGGCACTGCGTTAGAGTGCCTCGAGCGTGTAGCGGAGATGAACAAGCGCATCTAGTCACGTTAAACACGAGCGCCTTCTGGCAGTTATCTTCGAAAACGAAGGCGTGCGTGACCGCGGAGAAAGATGCGCGCCAGTCATGGAGGTGATAAGGTGTAGAATGCAAAGTGACGGGCACGTGCCACCACCGTGCCGTCGTAGCAAAGCGTTGGAAACACTTTCTTGAGCGTCGCGTTTACTTTCAGCGCAGCGCGTTAAACGCTACAGTCCTTAGAGTTACTGGTGTGGGCTTCGTCAAGTGTAAAGGCAGACCTACAAAACATAGATATGTTGTTATGGCGCCTCAGATATGCGCAATATTTGTTTTTTTTATTTAAAATTGCACAACTATGAACGCTAAACCTTGAGCAATATTTGTGGGCGCTGCAGATGGGGTTGGCCGTTGGGTGCCGTTTGAGGTATTGTTAGGGCGGACAAAAGAACAAATGCACAGACAGACAGACAAACAGACGGACATACAGACAGACAGACAGGCAGACAGACAGGCAGACAGAGAGACCAAAATTTTTCCGTCAAAGGTTTCCAAGAAAGACTATCGTCTTTAAAGGTGTGAAGTGAGTACCTCAGAGGCGCTACGCGTTGCTACCTTCTTGTGTGCAGGAAATAAGAGAACGCTGCACTTGTGGCCACCGCCCTCCCCTTTATGGCCAATGGGATTTATCGTTTACGCCACACCATTTTCTTTGGCACCTGGAATTAGGGAACAACATCAGGTGATGTGGAATGGCAGTTAATCGGTCAGGACTGTAAACACTTTCTATGTCCCGAAGGTGAATTCAAATGAGTGAGACGGTCATGATGACGAGTATCGAATCCTCAAAGGCGATGAAGTACTGGCACCCCGCCAATGGTTGAGCCGGAAAAAAAGAAGTGATTATACGTGTTCCCACGATTTTGCTGCATCCACTAGAAGCGGCTGGTGTCGGGAGTAATGGCTAAAGCTGGTCGCCGAGAGCACGCCTTTCTTATTGAGGCCTGCCTGACACCGCATTCAACGGACCTGCTTTCTCTCTCCCTCCCCACACCCCTTTCGCATTCCTCGACACTTCCCCTGAGAAAACACGCCGTCACCGTTCAGAGCGGTCTGAGTGTCTTCGGCAAAGTGCATTATTTGAGCCGACGACACGGAAAGACTTCCTGTTCTCAACGCTGGTGTTCGGTGTGTAGAAAAAGCAATATAGAGAATCAAAGCGTGAACAAAAGGTAAAAACGCCGATCGTGAAGCCTGTGAGAGAAAGAAGCAATTCAAGACACGGCTGCTTTCTCGCTTGTTCGAGAAGCAATAACGCCGTCGACGGGCCGTTGGCAACGAGCGCAGTTCGTGCGCATCCTTCGTTCGAAGTGGGAGTGTCGAAAACAGGTACAGTCGTCCATTAGGAAGTGGCCCTTTCTCAAATCGCCAGACTGTTCAGGGGCAATCTCGCATGCAGACGAACAGTAAAACGAGACAATGACCGTATAGAGAACAGCTCTTGCTGGCTGTTTTGAAAAGAACACACGAAAGCTCTATACTCATTGGCGCTCCCAGCTACAGCGGTGCAATGCAGTGTATGTCACCCACGGCTCTTGGTGCGCCCTGGACCGCTTCTAAGGCAATCAGAATTAACCCGTCCTCATTATGGGTAGACCACATGTTTTGGCCAGCTGACCCGCAGGGCGCGGGTTCGAATCCCGGCTGCGGCGGCTGCATTTCCGATGGAGGCGGAAATGTTGTAGGCCCGTGTGCTGAGATTTGGGTGCACGTTAAAGAACCCCAGGTGGTCTAAATTTCCGGAGCCCTCCACTACGGCGTCTCTCATAATCATATAGTGGTTTTGGGACGTTAAACCACACATATCAATCAATCAATCATGTTTTGGCCAGACGACATCACATCGATATGAATTATCCTGCTTCACCAAGATTTAGCAGTACAATCGTTGCATCCGTAACGGCTCTCAGTATGTAAGGAAGGTACACTTCATGCAGAGTTTGTGCGCCGAACTTATGATCATGCAAACTATGCCTCAGACGATGTGTTTACGTACAAAGCCCCACTAGCAACGCAACGCACGCAGTAATAGAGTCTGGCTAGACATGTTTTATTGGGTGTGTGCAGCAACTCTGCGTACACAGATAGTCAATGAAAACGACTGTCTGTGCATGCCGGAACAGCTGTGTATGTGCAACCAGAAGACTCTGTTTTTAAGTGTTGGACACCAACCAATACGCCTTCATACTTCTACAAAACGTTGATCGAAGCGTATAAATTTAACATCGTGCGTTAGCTGGCTGGTTCAACGAACCGTTCAACGTCCTATCATCATGACATCAGAAAAATGAGGTAAGGTGGTAGGCATTGTTAGAGCGCCAACGAATGACCATATGTATTCAATCATCAGTTACGAATGATACATTATGAGCACAGAAAGTGGGCTGTCTTTACAACAGTGTAATATAAACCTCTAGTGCTCTTAGGATGAGCACTGCATGAACAAAGCGGAAGCACTCATGTGCGTCCGCTTCGGCTTCGCAGTGGTCGTGAGAGAGAAAAAAAAACACAATATCATGATTTCAGCTTGCGTAATATATCTTACTGTTTGGCAAATTTGACGTAATCGCACTCATCTTTACGCCGAAGGCACATCTGAATGCTGACTAACGTCAAAGGTAGAGATTTCTCTTCTCGTGTAGCTCAAGTACTTAACTTTCACGAGACCCCGCTGAGGTAGTCTAGCGGCTAAGGTACTCGGTGGTTGACCCGCATGTAGCGAAGTTCGATCCCGGCTGCAGCGGCTGCATTTTCCGTGGAGGCGACAATGCTGTAGGCCTGTGTGCTCAGATTTGGGTTCAAATTATAGGTTTTCAGGAGGTCGGAATTTGTGCAGTCCCCCTGTATGGCGTCTCTCATATTTATATGGTGGATTCGACACGTTAAACCTCACATATCACTTACATGCATGAGAACATACCACATGCTGGATCCAGCGCAATTGTGGCCATTGTGAAAAATACCAAGGCATGGGTTCCCCAGTGATGGGGCAATCTTGGATCTCTGCGACAAAGAACTACGTGTTAGCGCTCTGATGAGATAATTGATAAGCCCAATGCGCCCACTGCTTATCAGATTGACAACCCCACCAGGTTGAAGCGCAATGCAAGTTCTGGGTACTTTGGAGCCAGTCCTATCAAGCCTTCTTTAAGATAATCGAGTGTATTGTGCTTAGACAGCCAAAACGTAATATGTTCACAGTTTTATCGTCTTCTGGGCGTGCGTGGTGAGCGCTGCTATGCGCGCAAAAATATTATTTCACCTCCTTCTATCTTTTGCTCCTTTTCCCCTTCCCTCGTCGGAGATTGTAAAGCGGGTGCAACCTGGTTAACCACCCTGCGTTCCCTTTGCCTTTTTATTTCTGTAGCCATTGGCGTATCAGCCGGAGGGGGAAGAAAGAGCAAGGGAGGTGCTAGCCCCATCTGAGAAAAGTTGCAGGGGGGGCTGAGCCCCCCCTCTTTCGACAGTGCTCAGTTGTGCACGTTGGGGAAACCAACACCAAAGACGAAGTTTTCGTTCACCACATTAATTCCTCAATTATATTGTTACGAAAAAATGAAAATGCTACGAGGGAATGTTACAGTTTAGTGAAATTTTCCCCACATTTATGATGTGACAATTTTCCTTGAAAGTTCTTTGCGGTGTGGTCCACCTATGCGACGATTTCATGCCTTCACTCAGGGCGTTGCAGAGCAAGGTAGTGCTAAACAGGGGCCCTATTACATTTCATCACTTCTTTCTTTTATTCTGCTGTAACTGGTGATGTATTTACGGATGGGAAAAAATAACATTTTTATGGACTGGTCAAACCATTTACCCCTTCAGGAAAATCATTTTCTTTCATTCATATGAAATGGCATAATGGCTGCTTTGTCCGAGATGCAGTGAGGCGATGATTTTGACGAATATTTTTGAATGTTTCAGTTTTGCCGTAGTGTCCGATCAAAACTATTCCCTTTGCGTATGATAATTTCAGCGATGGCGCTTCTCGTGAAGTGGCGACAAATAAAGCAGTAGTTTTGAGCAAAGTGGGCAACTCAGCTTTTATTGTGCACCAAAAGTTGACCTACTGGACCTGGAACAAGCTGAAATACCGTGGTTTTTATCACTATGGAGCTTAATTAAGAGTTAAGAGTTGGGATAGTTGGTTGTCTTTGAACTTGATTTGTGTTTTACAGCTCATACCGTTGGAAATAAACTTAAGAGAACCGCTCACTCGCGTCTCATTGACGAATGAGGTAGATTCCCCACCCCCACCCCCTCGCTTGCAAAAGAGTTAGTATTCCAGCGTCAGGCTCCAATAGGAGACCACCTAGAGAACTGTGAGAGAGTCGGCCTGTTATGTAAACCGAAAGTGTGTTAAAATAGTAAATAGTATGTCAATGAAAAAAATGCACAGTTCGTACTCTCCTATACGTTCAACATGGTGTGACGCGCCTGAGTTTATACACTTCACTAAAAATATCTTTGAGTACCGAGATATGGTATTTTTTAGATACTTATACATTCTCCAAAAAACATTTTGTTTACAAAGGTTCGCTCACAATCTTCATGAGAGCTTTTGTGTGGTTGAAAATGTCTTGGAGTTTTAGCAGCAATGGCAGCCTCTCTACAGCCACTCACACTCGTTTAAGTGATATTAGCAGGTTGCTAACAGAAAGCATTCTGTATATAAACAGATATTGCTGCACCGTCGGCTGTTCTTCATAACCAGCAGCTTGTCTCACTATGCCGAGGAATTTCTGGAAGAATAGGCTCGTGTTATACGTTGAAACTTGTGAAAAAGGTTATTTACCCCTAACAGACCTTGCCCAAAGTTTCCAACAATCACGTAACAATAACCATGTGAAACTAGAGAAATGGTACTCAGGAGATTTATTTGTAGAGCTTCACGTGTAGGTTTGCTCAAGAAGCAGATTCTCCTCTACTTGGGCAGTTAATCTAGATAATTGCAGCAGCTGGCTAGCTACATCAAGTTTTCTGTCAAGGTCTGCAAAGTCGTCACATTTCAAACACAAAAATAAATATTACTAAAATAAAAGAACCCTTATCTTACAGCAAAGGCTTGGCTTATTTATATTGCACGCGCTCTGTCCGCCGATAGCTTAGACAGTCAAAAAGGCTGTTCATTTGCCTTGTGAACTCTGATGCTGCTAAGGAATTGTGGAGCTCCTCTAACTAACCCTGCGTGCTGTCAAATTTCCTTGCTTCAACAGTAAATTTACTGAATGGCTGGAATACAGAAAATCGCTTCTGTTTAAATTGCTTTTAGATAAAATGCGATTATCCAAATCAATATTCTGTTACAAAAATATTTCCTACCTAAATTGTAAGCTTCATCTTGAGTTTCTGAAAGACTTTTAGTGATGCAGTAAGATTTTGTGAGCTTTGTCACTGCACGAGGACCACCCTGTTATTCTTGCCATTCAAAAGGGGCCGTATAATCAAAGTGGTACACTTTTTGTCCCTGTGGAAGCTGCACAGAAACTCCAATAGTTTTAAGGAGGCAGTGAAACTTCATTTTAAACAAGCAAAACTCATTTTTAGCTTAACAGAAACTTGCCAACCTTTTATAGATTGTTTTGTATGCACTTGAATATATGAAATGGGTATAATACTGAACATATCACTCTGGAAGGTTCACCTGGATGCTCGAATGAGGTTTTTGTTTTTCCAAGTTCACCGCATATATATGAAAATAATAAGTCAATCAAGGTTAGGCAGTTTATTTTACATGTGTACATAAGATACAAATGATGTATTTTGGTTTCCAATTATCTCTAAGCTGACCGGTAGCTTGTTGAGTTGTCATACATTACCACGTAAATAATAGCCCAATTTAAAGACTGAACACGCTGACAGTACACTGAAGTAACAGCTTCACAATGATAGACCCTAGGACAGCACTCGACGTACAGGATGTGCCTATTGTCTGAGACCAACCTGCAAGGAACTGTCGGCAGTTTGGTATTGGTTGTGAGCGGAAAATCATCCGATACGGGACCGAAAAAAAGGGAACGATGCAAATAAATGCATAAAGGAGAAAAAACCCTCGAGCAGATTGGGGACCGAACCATGGTTTTTGGGAATCGAGTGCGGAATGAATTTTGGTCGTTTGCGTGGAAGCGTACGTTCTAGCACACGGCCACGCCTCTGCTAGTGAAGACAGTGAAAAGAACTTTCTCTGCTTGGAAATGCAGTGAAAGTAGTTTTTATGCCTCAGAAGCACACACGTCTTGTATATATGCTTTGCACTGAAACACGTAACATTGCTGTAATATTGCGTTGTCAGGCGTCCATTTCCAGGGGCGCCGGAATGTGTGATTACCATAACGGCTCCATGGTTAAAAGCCGGTACTTCACTACAAAAGGCACACACGCTACTGCGCCTATCGCCTTAAGGTGGCGTAGTGAGTGCACAGAAAATTCGAATAGGTTTCATGGACTAAGAGTTTAAAGTACGCACTTCGAACTGGATGTCTCTATTGCGTTCAACTCCCAAAAACGAAGCTTTAGGATCCCCTCTCATTTTTACTTCCAGTCTGCATTCTCACTTTCGCCCCGCCTTTGTGGTCTAGTGGCTAAGGTACTTGGCTGCTGACCCGCAGGTCGCGAGATCGAATCCCGGCTACGACGGCTGCATTTCCGATGGAGACGGAAATGCTGTAGGCCCGTGTGCTCAGATTTAAGTGCACTTGAAAGAACCCCAGGTGGTCTAAATTTCCGGAGCCCTTCGCTACAGTGTCTCTCATAATCATATGGTAATTTGGGACGTTAAACCCCACATATCAATCAATCAATCAATCAATCAGTCAATCAATAATCAACCAATCAATCAACTCTCACTTTCTTCAGAATTGTTTGGCACCACGCAAGCCGCTGTCTGACGTCCCCAAGCTGACACTGCAGCGTATACCGCATTTTCTGCTGCGCAGCAGCTCCTGTAGTAGTGGTCTCTTTCCAGTAGAGGTCTCTTTGGCACGACTCTGATCACTGCTGGCGTTATCATAGGCTACAGGAGCTATGGAAATGTTGAAAACACCAACAGTATGTTTATAGTAACCCTCACGGGTGCGTGTCATATGCAGTAAACCACACGCAAAGGGATTACAAACAGCCGCCTTTGCATAAACACGCAGATTTCGTTCCGTCGTCTGATGTCGCAGTACCCAACGTGTTCGTTGGGAAAGCAGGAACTTCGACCGTTCCCTTGCACAGGATGGTGCGCTAGGCTGCTTCAGTGGCGGTTGAACAATGGTGGTTCACGGTCGTGACTTTGGCTTCGTAAAATAGGCCGGCAGGCCGTCAAAAACACGAGGAATGGCATTAGGCCTGAGCCACGACTTTTCCTTCGTCAGCGATACCGCGTCATTACGAAATCGTCCATACGGATGACGTCCGATGAGTCATGGTGCCTCTCGCACAAGCGTTTGGATTTCAAGCTGAGGTCATACATCTTTCGTCGTGGTGTGGCACACTTGCACTTCTGAAGCAGTTCGCGAACACTCGGCATGAGGAACAGCGATAGCTTTCACTGATTCCCTTGAAGCCGAACTGCACCCCGGTACCAAGCTCCTGAACGGCATCGTGCCGCTTCAAGTGTGCAATACTTGAATTCGGCTCTCGATCACACACACGAAATGGACGCTCGCGCATGTGCCGTTTCGCCGCAAGCAACCCGAAGAAGCGAGACTGGCGTGGTCTGTAAGCTGCACTGGCGCTGCACCACGGCATCTTTGTGTGATATATGAAGCTCGCCGATAGCGTGACGCTGGTGTTTTGTGACCAGAAGAAATATTGAGGCACTAGGCTGAAAGGAAGAAGGGAGAAAGTAAAAAAAGGTATAGAGCACGTTTGTGAATCATGATACGTGAGCGTGGGCAGCGCAGTTGGGTAGAGAGCTAGGCACGTAGCGTTGCGGCTCGAGATGCCGTGGACGGGACTTAAGCAATGCACGGGCCATGATTCTCGGCCCGGGCACTGCCTGGACCCAGAACTCGTTAGAGTTTACCACCATGAGCACCGTCAAGAGAGTTAACAAAAGACCTGTGCCCAGCCCGAATTCAAGAAAATGTTTCACCTATCCAGCCCCTCCGGCGGCCAAACCACCAATCGGGTTGAATACGTACCCAAGCTAATAATCTAAGTTGTGCTACCCGAGCATGTAATCGACAGCAAGGTTTTTAAGTGGAAAAGATTTATGCTTTGTTCGCGCATGCTTCGCTAACAATAATGCTTCAATTACGGTGATTTCTTTCAGAAAGGGTACATGGGGAAACAGTTGAGCGAACATGCAGCGTATGCAATGAACGTTGCTTCGGAAGTGGTGTATTGCACTAATTTTCATGCAAATAGACCCTCCCACCAGACCCCGTCAAGACATCGGCCGTCAAGACATCGTCAACGGTTTATAGTAGCAGATGTTTTAGCAAAGAGAGCAATTGGCAGCTTGTGTTCTGTTTCAATAGTGAGTGCAATGAGGAGACAGGAGTCAAATAACAGAACGTTCAGTGCACTTTGATTGTGCTGTGCAATAATATTGCTACTATATTATATATTGATATTCTAGGGGGCGAAGCGCGTGTGTGCCTGACGAGGAAGACGAAGAGTTGTCTCAGCTCGATTGCTGGTGAACCGGGCACGCCATTACCGCTGGTTTTGAATATACCTAATCCCCAGCCTCGTCGTTATGGCGTCTCTTCTTTTTTAAAGCATGCATTTAAAGCATGGTAACTACGAGGGCTATCGTACACGGCACCTAATATGTAGTACTTATCCTGAGCATAGTGGCCTCTTGCCAAAGTAAAAGAAGTAGAGAAAGAAAAGCAAGTTCATGAATTTTGTTGTAATTATACTAACAAAGATGAACATTCTAACGAACCGGATTTCTAACGAACCGGGGATTTGCGGCCGTGTACTCGATGTTAACGGTGGCTGTTTACCTTGTGTAGGTGGACCACGCAACTGCTGTACAACGCCGAGCCCAGCTATCGTTGAAAGACGCTTGATCTGCGCATGCTGCACCAGTTCTTCTGATTGCGAGCAAATAGCGGATCACCAATCTAGAGGCCTTGGATCTGGGCCTGTCATCTGAAAATATCGCGCGTGCGTTCTCCCCTTCGCACTGCGCTGTCAACGGCATCGACAAGTGCGGCACCCCGTGGTCCATGGTTACCTACAAGTAGCTGCGGCGACGACGGACTTGCGGGATTTGCGGCCGTGTACTCGATGTTAACGGTGGCTGTTTACCTTGTGTAGGTGGACCACGCAACTGCTGTACAACGCCGAGCCCAGCTATCGTTGAAAGACGCTTGATCTGCGCATGCTGCACCAGTTCTTCTGATTGCGAGCAAATAGCGGATCACCAATCTAGAGGCCTTGGATCTGGGCCTGTCATCTGAAAATATCGCGCGTGCGTTCTCCCCTTCGCACTGCGCTGTCAACGGCATCGACAAGTGCGGCACCCCGTGGTCCATGGTTACCTACAAGTAGCTGCGGCGACGACGGACTTGCGGGATTTGCGGCCGTGTACTCGATGTTAACGGTGGCTGTTTACCTTGTGTAGGTAAGTGTGTAGCACCTTTTTTCACCTCGATTATTACCATTGTCACTGGCTGCAAATCCCAACTTTCTATTATTTCTTGTTTGCTATGGGTGTTGATGTGTGTACGTATCGCGCGCGCATAGGACGCTTCCTTGCGCGCCACATACAACTCAAACAGCAATTCGCTGTCTGGCTCCGTTCAACGGCGTTTTTTGGTTACTGGAGACCAGGATGCCGTCTACTTGTAGTTTTGTTCAGTGTTGCACACATACTGCTTTGCGCTGGTGACATCGAAACAAATCCAGGGCCTGACAAAGTAGAGCAGCTATTAGTTTTGGTGAAAGATATAGGACAGACAATTGACAAATTCCAGAAAGAAACTTCAAGCAAGTTGAAGGACCTTCAAACGACTATTACAGATACAAAACGGCGACTTTCGAAAATAGAAGAGCGACTTGACGTTATAGACGTCTTACGTAAAGACGTTACAAGCGTGAACGAGGTCCTACAAGAATCACACGCCCAGCTGAAAAGCCTTGAAACGAAACAGACAGAGCAAGCAGATTTACTGGTCGACGATCTGAATAACAGAATGCGAAGGAATAACCTAGTCTTCAAAGGTATTCCGGAGCAGACAGCAGAAAAATGGAAGGACACAGAAAAAATAGTATCTGAATTTGTCACACAGCATCTTGGAATTCAATCGGGTGAAATAGAACGTGCCCACAGAGTAGGGCGAGTCACAGATGATCGAGTTCGGCCGATTGTAGTGAAATTTTTGAACTTCAAAGATAAGAGTAGCATTCTAAGAAACGCCTACAAGCTACAGAAATCTTCCCCTCGAGTCTGGGTAGAGGAGGATTTCTCGCCAAGGATACAGATGATAAGAAAGAAACTTCGCGATTTCGTAAAGGTAGAACGAAAGCCTGGCGAAAAGTATAAGCTGCTCTTTGATAAGGTTCTCCTGGGAAATAGATTGTACGGATTAGGGAATACTAATGACAGCACAATTGTTCAAATACCAAGGCACGAACCACGTGTAAACACGGCTTGACGCAGGAATCGTTGTGCGCATACCTTATCTCTCGTTGTATGTAATTTTCGCAGCATCTTGAACAAACAAGATCAACTTGCCACAATCGTTGAATGCTGCACTGCGGATCTAGTTCTCGGTACGGAGACGTGGTTAAATGCTGATGTATCGAACGGCGAACTCGCTCTGTCTGCTGATTTCAATATTTTCAGAAAGGACAGGTCATACCAGCGGGGTGGCGGCGTAATGATTGCCGTAAAAAGTCATTTTAAGGCGCAACTATTAGACACAGACGCACACTTAGAAATTTTGTGGATTGTACTGCAACTGTCAGCAGGTGAAACTTGTATTGTCGGGGTATGCTATCGTCCGCCAGACGCTTCTATCGAGTTTGTCGATAATTTGAATGACTCACTTAGTTTTGTTCAATGCAAACATCCAACATCACCAATAATATTAGCCGGTGATTTTAATTATCCGGGAATAGACTGGCGGACATGCACACCTACGGGTGGTACAAGAAGAAATGAATGTATTGATTTCCTTGATACACTTTCATTATTTAACATGACTCAAATGGTCTCTGTCCCTACACGCGGAAGTTCTGTTCTTGATTTAGTGCTCACTACTGAACCTGAGAATATGCGCGTCCACGTACTAGATTGTATTAGTGACCACAATGTTCTACACTGCGAGGCCATGATAAAAGTGGTAAAACCAGAAAAACAGATGAAAGTATTGTACGACTACAAACGAGCTGACGTACTGAACATTCTGTCCGACCTGTCGTCTTTCTCTGATCACTTTCTCACCAGCCTCCATTCTCGTGACACGAATGAAAACTGGCGAATCGTTCACGAGAAACTCATGCAACTAAAAAACCAATACATTCCTACAATTACAATCACATCTTCGACTCACAACTCATGGTTCACCTCGCATGTCAAGCGGTGCATCAACAAAAAAAAGCGCTTGTATTCTAAGGCAAGATTCTCGGGCACCGATGCTGCATGGGAAGAGTACAGAAACTATGCAAAGATATGCGACAGAGAAATAAAAACAGCTAAAGACAAATTTTTTAATGAGGATCTACCTGCGCTGCTAACAAACAATACTAAAAAATTTTGGAAAGTGGTAAATCCTAGGAAATGTTCGGGACAGCCAATTCATCTAACTAAAGACGATAAACTGTTGTCACCGTCAGAGGCTGCAGAAGAACTGAACTTATTCTTTGGATCTGTTTACACTGAAGAGGAGCCCATTTCGGCCGATTTAAAATTTGACTCCATTAACGCCACAATGAATGACATCGTGATCACTCCGGAAGGTATCGAATCGGCTATTGAACGTCTTGCAAACAATTCATCCCCTGGACCAGATGGTATATGCCCGAAGTTACTTAAAATTACTAAGCCAGTCATATCCCGTATTTTTGTAGCTTTATTTCAGCAGTCAATTGACACTGGATGTGTGCCTGACACATGGAAAATCGCTCGCGTGACGCCGATATTTAAATCCGGTGATTCATCGATGCCATCTAATTACAGGCCCATTTCACTCACCAGCATACCCTGCAAATTATTAGAACACATCATATCATCTGCAGTAATGACGTACTTAACCGAGCAAAATTACTTTATTCCTAACCAACATGGTTTCCAGCGCGGGCGTTCATGCGAAACACAATTATTCGAATTAGTTACTGACCTCCATTATGCCGTTCATGCGTCTACAATAATTGATGCCGTATTTATCGACCTTGCCAAAGCATTTGACAAAGTTCCCCACAGTCGTCTATTAATGAAGCTAGACTGCCTTAAGATAAACCGAAACGTTACCACTTGGATAAATAACTTTTTGTGTAATCGTTATCAATTCGTGACTGTAAATGATTGTTCATCTACATTGATTCAAGTTAAATCCGGGGTACCCCAAGGCTCTGTACTTGGACCGATACTGTTTCTCATCTACATTAACGACATTTCTAAAAATCTGGCATCTACTACTCGCTTATTTGCCGACGACTGTGTGATTTATAGAAAGATTACTAACCCAAACGACCACACTGCTTTACAAAAAGACCTTGATAGCATCGCTACTTGGTGCGATCAATGGCAAATGAAAATTAACGCTTCCAAAACAAAAGTTATAACTTTTACGAATACTACCCAGCCCCCGATCAATTCCTATCTCATTAATGCAATGCCAATAGAACACGTTTCATCAATAAAGTACTTAGGCGTCCATCTTTCCGCCGACCTGTCATGGAATGCCCACATTGACGCAATAACATCTAAAGCATCTAAAACACTTGGATTCATTAGACGCCACTTACATCAAGCTAACTGGAAGACAAAACTTACAGCATACACCTCACTTGTTCGGTCTAAAATAGAATATGCTTCATTCATTTGGAACCCACATCAAATTTACTTAATTAACAAACTTGAATCCATGCAAAATAAAGCTGCCCGATTCATAACCAGAAACTACTTGCGTCATTCGAGCATCACTAATATCAAAGCATCACTGAGCCTCCCATTACTAGAGAAAAGAAGAGTGCTGGCCCTGCTATCCCATTTTCACAAACTTTATCATAATCATTCGTCATTTGCTACCACTTACATATTGCCTGCCCATCACTATTTTCCGCGCCTAGATCACCCCTTCAAAGTTTTAGTTCCATATGCGCGTACAAACATCTTCTATAACTCGCCTCTGTTGTGCGCACTCCGTCTTTGGAATGACTTACCACATGATGTTGTGTCTGTAAGAAACTTCGACGCCTTTGTAGAAATGTTAAAAAGCTCACCTAATATTGTATGAATACGATAGTGTTTCATTGTTATTTGCTGTGCTTTAGTGGTGTTACCAACTGTTTATTTGTTCAAATGTAACCTAACCCTCATCCCGTTTACTGTAACCCCCCCCCCCCCTATGTAATGCCCGGCAAGGGCCTTTAGGGTATGTGAAAAAAAAAAAAAAAAAACCGCGTGTACAACATGTAGATTTCAGGGATACGCAGAAGGAGACGAAAAGCAGAGAACGACCATTTCTCGAAGACGTCATTTCATACATCGTGCTATTGCTAGTTTAGAAAGCCTGTATATTTTTGTGGCATATTTCATGTTTTTCGTCAGAGAGAGAGAAATAACGTTTATTTGCACCCGTCTAGAATGACAGGGGAGGAGGCTTCGGACTCGGCCCCCAATCATCTCCCTAGCCATCGGCCGAAATCCCTTGGGATTCGGCGGCGGTCAGGGTGAGACCGATGACTTGACACTGTTCTTCGGCGTCACGGCTGTGTAATAAGGCCTCCCAAGATTCAACGTTTCTACTTGGATCATTGTAGAATGGGCAGGTCCATACCATGTGCACTAAACCCGCAGTGCTGTTGCACTGCGCACATCTCGACTTGAACACTTCCGGGTGTCATTTACTGTACAGGTGAGGATTCGGAAACACCCCGGTTTGCAATTTTCGCCACATAATTTCCTCCTTTTTGGCTCAGATGTTTAGCGGCCTCTGGATAAATTTTACGGTGGAGTTTATAGCGTGCGGTGATTTCCTGCAACGTTCGTGGTTCGTCTCTTGCGGAGAGGGGCTGCTCGCGCGAAGGCGGCGGGTCAGCGCCGGTCGACCGGAAAGTGAGCCCTCGGGCGATCGCATGCGCCTTCTCATTCCCCTTCAGAGCTTGATGGGTCGGGGACTATACTAGAGAGATTCGCCCTGCGGGTACTGGTCCTTGTCTCAGAATTTTGCCGGCTGTAGCCGAGATCCTGCCCATATTGTAGTTTTTGATGGCTGACTTAAAGTGGCTAACAATCACTCGTGAGCCTTTTTGAGCTATTGCCAAAGCAATCGTAAGTTCTTCTACCTCTGTGGTGGTTGTGTTCTTAGAAGTGCAGCACGGGACCACGTCCCTAGTCTCGCGAACCACTACCACTGTGTATGCGTCCTTTCTTTAGTACTCTGCAGCGTCCGTTGATTGATCGATTGATTCGTGGGATTTAACGTCCCAAAACCACTATAAGATTATTAGAGACGCCGTAGTGGAGGGCTCCGGAAATTTTGACCACCTGGGGTTCTTTAACGTGCACCTAAATCTGAGTGAACGTGCCTACAACATTTCCGCCTCCAACGGAAATGCAGCCGCAACAGCCGGGATTTGATCCCGTGACCTGCAGGTCAGCAGCCAAGTACCTTAGCCAATAGACCACCATGGCGGGGTCTGCAGCGTCCGTGTAAAGGACGCCAGATCTACCTTCAAGTTTCACCTGCAGGGCTACAGCTCTAGCTTTGCGTCTGCCTTCATGAAACACTGGATGCACGTTTATCGGCAGCGGTATAACTTTTAGTCTTGCCCTAGTTGATTTAGGTATGCTAGCTGTAGTCTGGAACACTCCGTGGGCTCGAACCCGAAGCGCTCCATGATTTTCCTCTCAGTTCTACTTCTCAGAAGTCTTTGGGGCTGTGACATCATGGCGGCGTCTATAAGCTTATCTAACGTGTTCGAGACACTCATCCCAAGAAGTTTAATCGTAGAGGTGCACGGGGGAATCCCAAGCGCAGTCTTGATGCCTTTCCTTATGATGGCTTCAATTTTATCTTTTTCTGCTCTACTTTATTTACCATAAGAGGCAACGTATAGTACACGGCTTATCACGAAAGCTTGAACTAATATTAAAAGATTGGCTTCCTTCATCCCCACATTCTTGTTTAAATTGCGCTTAAGTAGATGGCACGTCTGGTGCGCACTGGCTTTGAGTCTCCAGATATTTTAAATGTTTTTCCATTTGCTTGTATGCGCATCCCTAGAATTCTAGTACTCTCTACAATTGGAATAGCATTACCATTCACTCGTAAAACGATGTCACAACCCCTTCCGAGGGGATTGTTTGCTTTCCTTTTTTGCGATGGTAGAAAAAGAGCCTCTGATTTTTCTGCCGAGCATTTTAACCCTAGTGGCTCAAGATATTGTTCGATAGTATCTATAGCCGCCTGAAGTGTGCTTTCAATATGTCCGTCATTACCCCTGTTTATCCACAGCGTCACATCGTCTGCGTATATTGTGTGATGCAGATTTTCGATTCTTTCCAACTTCTCAGGAAGCTTAATCATCGCTATATTAAAAAGAGTCGGAGAGAGTACTGACCCTTGTGGCGTCCGTTTATTCCCAATTTAATTTTTTCGAGCGACTGCGCTCCCATGCTGATAGTGGCTGTACGATTTGAGAGAAAGCCCCTCACGCAGTTGTATGTTTTGACGCCTATGTTTAGCGCACTTAGGTTCTTAAGTAAGGCTCCATGTTTGACATTGTCCTTACCCACAATTACTTTGGTGTCAACAGTCTTTTTGTCTATTATCTCCTCCTCTAGCTGCAGCATAATATCGCACGTTGATAGGTGGGATCTGAAGCCTATCATAGAATCAGGGTACAGGTTTTCATCTTCCATGAACCTAGTGGGTTTTGTTTGGATGACGTGCTCCATCAATTTTCCTACACAAGATGTCATGGAAATGGGTCTAAGATGTTCAAGACTGAGCTTTTTTCCTGGCTAAGGAAGGAAGACCACATTGGCCGTTTTCCAAGCTTGCGGTATTTCTCCCTTGTCCCAGCATTTTTGCATATAAGCTGCAAGTTGACGAATGGAGCCGTCATCAAGATTTCTAAGCAGTCTGTTGTTGATTTTGTCCGGACCGGCAGCCGTTTTTGTTTTGAGTCGGTTAATTTCAGCCCTGACTTCTCCAACCGTGATGGGGCTGTCTAGGTCCGGGTTTTCTGAACTAGCGCAGTCAGGGAGCTTTTGAGATTCTGCGCAGCAGAGGTAGCGATCCATAACCTCCGGTAATAATTCTGTCGTCTCACCGTCATATTTGTACACAAGCTTTTGAAGTTGCTGTCGGGCCTCCGACTTCGCTTGTTTTTGGGTCTAATAGATGCCGTAGTAGCTGCCATGTTTCAGCACTGCCAATTTCTCTATCCATCTGATCACAAATACTACCCCTCTTTTGCTTGGTAAGTTCCAATGCGTAATCTTTGATCTCTCTATTCAGTGCAGCAACTTCCTTTCCGGTATTCCTGTCTCCTCTTTTCTGACTGATTTTTCGCTCTAAGTTTTTCTTTTTCTTCCACATGCTTACAAGATGTCTATCAACATCTTCCTCATCGCCAGCGTCAACCTCTTCGGTAGCGTCCAGAACCGACTCCGATTGTTAATATCATTTATGGGGTCCTGTTCCGACCTGATATTTCTAAAGGTCACCCAATCTGTAGTTTTAACTTTTCTCTTATTCATCACAAGCGGGCCATTGGCAACGATAATCTCTAAAATTATATGATCACTACCTAGGTCATCCACGGTATTGCACCACGTGACGGTGGTGGCACTGCTGGCCAGGGTAAGATCTGGCGTCGTGTCTTGTGATACGCTATTTCCTTTCCTCGTTGGCTGCGTTGGGTCCGTTATAAGTATCAGCTCATGTAGTTGAATTTCGTTCCACAAATTACTGCCCTTGACTTGGGTGAATTTATAACCCCATGCCGTATGATGCGCATTAAAGTCGCCCAAAATCAATAGTAGACCATTTGCTGAAATAAACTTTGTTTTTGTAAAAAGATCACTGAAGTTGATTTTGCGGTGCCTGGGGAACTATACACATTAAAGAAAAAAAGACTCTTGTCTTTCCGCTTGCGAGGCACGAGTTCGACTAAAACATGATGGATCTGCGAATTCCCTGTCTCGTGCTGCAATGTCCTAATGTTTCTCTTTAGAAAGGTCGTAATTTGGGTATCATCACCCGACCCGGCAAAAGATTTGTAACCTGCTAATTTTGCATTTTACCGACACTCCTGGATCGCAATGACCTCCGGCCAATCGTCGTTGGTAAGAAAAGATTGTAAAACCACACCTTTCCGCGAGAAACGCCGACAGTTTCACTGCCAAATCGTATTACTGCAAGGGTGAAGAGCCATCATGTTTTAGCTTGAGTGCTTGGAATAGCCATTCTATCTGTCGGTCCCTGCTAGCAAATTCAGCCTTAATTTGCTCAATAGCGTTGCCTACTTGTTTCATCTGGTCTAGTACAGCTTGGAGCATACCTTGTAATGACTTTGTTTCCACCTAAAGCGCTTCAATTCGCTCCGTGATTTCCTTCAATTTCGGTTTCTTTAGCCCTCTTCTTCTTTAAAGGATGTTGGCTTGCTACCTGAGGTGTTTCCAGCGCCTGCCCTGGTTTACTGGTTAGATTAGCCTTAATCTCATCAAGCTGTTTGCGTAATTCCACATTTTGCTTTTGTAATATCATGTTTTGCTTTTTAAGAGCATTAATCATCTCTGTATTAGCATCCCGGAAACCTTAGTTACCCAACCCACCTGTAGTTCTGTGGATTTTGACTTCTCCTAGGCACAATCACCACTATCATGGGGTGCCTTGTGAAAAACTTCCGGCTTCACCAGCAGTGGCAATAGAGGGAAGTATTCCGAGCGCCCTCCCGATCTACTGCGATGCTCGAATTTGCGCCTCGAACGATCTTGAACCCCGTCTCTCCTGCTGTGCCGCTGCGTGTCCTCTTCGGCCTTGCGTCGTTCTTCTTGCTCCCGCGCTTCTTCAAGCTTCATTTCCCACTGTTGCTTCTTTACTATATAAGATGTCCGAAAAAGTTCTTTGCACCTTTTGTTTCCGGTTACATGCTCCTTGCCACACAGATGGCACCTCGGTGTACATTCATGGTCCTTGGGTGGTGAGGCCACCTCACAACCTCTGCATTTTTCGTGCGGGCTGTCATATACGTTGGATCGATGTCCCAGTTCACCACACCTGTAACACACTTCATATCTCTTCTTGTAGAGAAAAAAATTTCATTGCGGTCTCAAAGCAGATCATCCATCTCGGCACGTAGTCGTCAACAAAGGTGATCAAAGGTCAACGAAGGTCAACGAAGTGGAGCTGCCCATTCATCGCCCACCAAGAATAGAACGATTCTCTTTGTGTGAGAAAGCCAGTTTCGATTCCCTCACGGTGAGTCTGATATCAAGTCCACGTACCACTCCTTTTCCACAGCTTTCAGGCGCGGCCATATATGTGCTCACCTCGTACTTCTTACCGTCGAGCTTTGTGGCTTTCAGGTCCAAAATTGTCTTGGCAACATCCTCTCTGTGCGTGCTGTATATCAATGTTCCTTGCTTGTCGGTGACAACGATCCTTTCCTCCTTCCGACCTTTCTGCCATGGAATGCCTGTTGCCATCCTTACTGCTCCACCATAACACAGGTGCTGAGAGTCTGGTGAGTGTTAGTTCTTCTTTAGGCCTGATAATAACCTTGTGATCTGCGTTCTTAAGACGCGGTAGATGCGACACTACTGACCGCTCCGCGAGCTTTTTCCCGCCGCTTTATATGAATGTCTTCCGCTTACACCATGCTTGTCGCCATTGAAGCCGGCCGGCACCGTCCTGCCTTCTTTTCCGCATCCACTGCTGGTAGACGCATTTGCGTTCTCATTGTTGACTCTCCTGGAGCTCTGACAAACGTCTCGACACTTTCGTCACCCAGTCCGAGCTTTCCAATTCTTCTTGATTGGCATCTCTACCATCAATAGTCACTTCCATCGTCATAGTGCCTCCGCAGACGCTCTACGAGCCGACGCCTGGAGCCTCGAATGCCGACAGACAGAGAATGTTTTGAATATTAGCACGTTGACTTTGGTGAGTTTGTACATACTCAAACAGGCTTCAGCAAATTTTAGAATACGACAAGCAGACACACATCACACAGATGATTGCTGACTGTCAACTGTGTTTATTTGCACTTCAACAAGCCTTTTAAGCGCTAAAAACCTGCTTGTAACAACCAATACACAGAGGAGCAAGATAAATGACAATGAAAACGGAACCCAACAGCCATCAGCAAAATAAAAGAGAAGAAAATACAGATACCAACAGCGGCAAAAAAATATCAACGATAAGACTTACGTATATAACACAAGGCTAACTGATCTTAGGTCCCAAGACGGCACGATGATTGATACTTGAAAAAACACAGCATATGCACGGAATGTTTGATGACGAGTGAGGCGAAGCGTTCATCAATTCCTCTGTATGTGCGCCCATTCGTGCATACATTCGCGCGTCCGTCAGTGCGTGCGCCCGTGCGCCCATGCATTCGTTCGTCCATCCGTCCATCCGTGCGTACGTGTGTCTGTCTGTCCATCTACTTGTCTGTCTGTCCGTCTGTCCGTCTAGTGAACACTTCAAGTACCGCAATCTCACTTCGTTTTATTATATTGTTACGTAAGGTGAGGTAACTTAAGGGGTTTTTTTAAAGGGCACTGAGACAACGATCACAGTAAAAGCAACGTCGTCACCTTCCCTTCCCGCGCTTCCCTTGTTTTTTCTGGTAGCGACACTTTTTATCATTCCTCCTGGCTGAGACGAAACCCTCTGGGTGAGACATTCTTGTGTCCTTCGTGTAAACGGCTTTAGGCGGGCAACATGCGTCACCTCTGTCTTGCATGAATGTCGGCCACTAGTGGCGACATGTGCAATTTCATATATGACCTTGTTGAGACGATGAGGTATCACAAACGGACCGGCGTTGTGTGCCAGTAGCTTCCGGCTGAAGCCATGTCTGCGTATTGGGGTCCACACCCACAATAGATTACCGGGGGCATAGGTTAAATGCCGGTGTTGACTGTCGTTGCGAATTTTGAAAGACTCTTGCGCTGCCAGTGTTCGTAAGCAGGCAAGTCAACGTGTCTCTTCCGCACGACACAAAGTTTCCACAATAGCGAAATCGTCATTGGAGGACAAAAGGAGAGATAGTGTCCAGCGTATGTCGAGGTGAGCAAGCGTAGAGCAGATAGAAAGGGCTGTAGCTTGTCATTTCGTGTTTCGCCGTGTTGAAGGCGTACGTGACGGATGGTAAAACTTCATCCCAGTTTTCGTGGTCAGAGTCAGAGTACATTGACAACATGTTGATGAGCATTCGGTTTGTGCGCTCGGTCAGGCCGTTAGTTTGTGGGTGATACGCAGTTGAGTGTCGCAACTTGGAGGCACACACATGAAGTAAAGATTCCAAAATATCAGTGGTAAATTGTCGTCCACGGTCACCTATTATCAAGCGAAGTGGCCCGAGCTGGAGGATGACTGAATGCAACAGAAACTCTGAAACCTAGACTGCCGTGGCGTCGTATAAAGCAACCGTCTCGCAGTACCAAGTCAGGTAGTCGGTGCATACAGTAATCCACTGATTACCTATTGAGAAGCGTAGAAATGTTCCCATCTGATCAATGCCGACCTTTTCAAAAAGAGAACTGGAGGCCTTTATGGGCTGCAGGTAACCCACTGGATTTAAGGTGGGCCGTTTGTGGCTCTGACACTGCGTACAGCTTGCCACGTAGTTTTTTATTGTCTTGCTCAATTACGGGCAATAGAACCGCTCTTTCTTGCGACTAAGTGTTCTTGAGTTTCCTAGATGGCCAGATGTATATTCAACCATCTGCGTGAGACGCTAGACAGACGTTTGAAGGGACTCCAGAACAAGCAGCAGAAAGCGGGCGCCCGTCGTGGACAGGTTTCTCTGGTAAAGACGACCTTTTAGGACGCAGATTCGGCCTCAGCTTATGTACTTTCTTGCTCCAGGTAGAGAGCTTTCAAGCTTGAGTCATTACGCTGCTCAGCGGCGAAAGTCATGGCATCGGTAAAGCCAGACGACAGAGAAGCGATAAGGTGGTCCAAGTTATCGGCTTCACAATCTGTCGTCGGTAGTGGCATCCTGGAGAGGCAATCAGCATCATCGTGTATATGGTCAGTCTTGTATGAAATGGTGAAGACATAGTCTTGCAAACGAATGGCCCATCGTGTGAGGCGGCCGGATGGGTCACGAAGGTTTACCAGCCAACACAGTGAATGGTGATCTGTGACGATAGTGAACGGGCGACCATAGATGTATGAGCGAAATAGTTGCGCGCAAAGACTACCGCTAGGCATTCCTGTTCAGTCACTGTGTAGTTGCGTTCAGGCTTGCTTAAAGAACGACTTGCATACGCCACCGCTTGTTCCTTCTTACCATAACGCTGAACGAGAACGGCGCCGATACCGATGTCTCTTGCGTCTGTGTGAATTTTCGTGGGCGACAAAGGATTGAAGTGCCGAAATATTGGCTACGAAGTTAACAAACACTTCAGCTGGTGAAAAGCGGCATCACACTCGGAGGTCCGCTGAAACAGGCTGTTTTTGCGTAGAAGACTCGTCAAGGGGTGAACGACATTGGCAAACCTGGGTACGAACCGGCGGAAATAAATAAAGCTACGCAGTTGCTTCACAAATTTAGGACACTCGAACAATTCAACAGCCGCTGTCTTTTGTGGGTCAGGTCCAATGCCATCTTTATAGACGAGATGCCCCAACACCAATGTTTGCCGCTCGCCAAAGTGGCACTTTTTTTAATTCAAAGAAGACCAGCTTTTTCAATGCAGTTGAGCACGAGGTCTAAGTGAGTGTTGTGCTCCTCAAACATACGTCCAAAAATTACGACATCGTCAAGGTAACACATGCATATATGCCATTTTAAACCATGCGATATAGAGTCCATAAATCTTTCGAATGTCGCAGGAGCAATACATAATCCGAATGGCCTAACGTTTAACTCGTTTAACCAATGTCGACTTTTCTTTGTCAGCTGTGTGCATCAGAATTTGCGAGTAGCCTGATTTCAGGTCAACAGATGAGAAGTACGACGCGGAATGAGGCAGTCTAGAGCGTCATCGATGCGTGGCAGTGGATAGACGTCTTTCTTGGTAACAGAATCCAGTCGGCATTAGTCAACGCAAAATCTCTACGTACCATCCTTCTTCCTCACTGAATGACGGGAGCAGCCCACGGACTTGCGGATTTCTGTATTAAGTGTGAATACACTTTATAAGCGACCCCAAACCATCCACCGCCGTCAGCGGCGTCCGCAGTCTTCTCTCTATCTTTAAAAGAAAGAGGACTTGGTGGGCCACAGCGCGACGCTCTACCGAATAAACCACGGACGCGACGCTGATATCGGTGTCAGTAACGCGCCTTATATCTTTAACGCCTGCTGCGCGCGTCCCCCTCCCCCTTCACTCGCTCCTCCGCTCTCCTCGCTCGCTGCAGCTGCGCGCGCACCCCTCTCTCTCGCGCGCCCGCCTTCTCTCTCAGTCTCCCGTCGAGAGCGGGTCGTGCGATGGATGTCCCGGAGGCAACGCTACCATCAACAACGAATGCAGTACAACCGAATGCCAGCACTGCACCCGTCGTTGGAAGTGATGGTACCGCGGTGGTTTCGCCGACGTTGGAAGACAAGGTGGCGCTGCGAAGGGCTCGTGAGACCGAACGTAAGCGGGCGAAGCGTGCAGCGGATGCCGAACTGCGTGTTCGCGAGGCCGAGTGCAAGCGGGCGAAGCGTGCAGCGGATGCCGAACTGCGCGCTCGCGAGGCCGAGGATAAGCGGGCGAAGCGTGCAGAGGATGCCGAACTTCGCGCTCGCGAGGCCGAGGACAAGCGGGCGAAGCGTGCAGCGGATGGTGAACTGCGCGCTCACGAGGCCGAGATGAGGCGTCAGCATCGAGCCGCGAACGCGGCCCAAGAAGCGGAACGACAACGCAAGCGTCAGGCGGAGAAGGGCGATGAAGGCCGGCGTCACGACGCCGCTCGCAATCGTAAACGGCGAGTGGACGTTCCCGAAGCCGTTCGAGCCAGTGAACGTGTCGCGCGGGAGAGGGTGCGAGTCCTGGACTTTGCTCGTTCGGACGCGCGTTTCAAACGCGACTTTGTGGATCGCAGCTTCGGTCACAGCTGCGCCGTGTGTGACCGGCTGTGGTTCGATAACAACCTGAGCTGCATTTCCGGCGTGAGGAACGAGACCAACAGGTTATACGCGTTGCGGGTTCTTTGGAATGAGTTCGGAAGACGGTCGGGCGAACACCGATGCGACGACATGGATGTGCAAGACCCGCGGCTGGCTCCCTTCGGTGCGTTCCGGGAGTGTGCGTCTTGCCGAGAGTCCCTGCTGGCTGGGCGGGTTCCGCCGTTGAGCAAGAGCCACGGCTACGTAAACTCCCCCGTGTGAACAAATTGCGATTCCCAGGAACCATTACACCATAAAGGCACCATAGTGTGATTAATAAATATAATAGTGCGAATTGATAAATACCCCTCATAGCATCACCCCGTGCATTCGCACTTAACCATGTTCACCCTCGGGGAAATTCTTGGGAGTTTTTTATCTTTTCCAGCATTTCTTGGACTTGCTCGACGATCATCTTGCGCTCCGATGGTGCCACTCGGTAAGGTTTCTGCCCTAATGGGATGTGCTTACTCGGTGTGGATCTGATGACGTATCCGGGACGCTGGAATTAAAGGCCTTTGGCTGTTTTTAGAAAAATCAAACACCTTCGAGTGCTTAGATGGAACGTCGAGCAGTGTATGACGTTCACTTTGGTCAAGTGACTTGCTGACCATTTGTAGCAATTGGGCATCCTCTAAACCTTGTGAGGCTAGATGTTCAGTTTGGCTTGTAGCATCAACAAGCGCAACCAGTGTCGTAGATGATTCGGATATAAATACTGCAAGTTTCATGCCGCCTAGCAAAACTGCAGGCTCCATGCAACTTTTCATTGTCCACACACTTGCCCGTCCATCAACGACTGACTATATACAATGGAGAATGAGAATGTTCTTTTTAAGGCATGCCAAGAGGATTGGTCCGAGCGTGGCTTCAAACGTGCCACAGTTGTTACTGGAGCATGTCATCGGAACACACACAACAGAAAATGCAGGAACGACTGTGTCCACGGAGACGAAAACAGATGCATTTATCTGGACAGGAATTTTCCAAGAGCGCCGTTGGGAAAGTACCGTGTATGGAAAAGTGGCCACTTCTGCAGTCTATAGTTGCCCCAAACTCACACAAGAAGTCGACACCTAAGATAACGTCATGTGTACACCGCGGAATAAGCACGGTGTCCACAGCTTCGCAAAATACCTTGCCACACAGCGAGACGCCCACAGTGTAATATCCCATCGCACACAACGTGTCACCACTTACACTTCGAAATGTCACACCATGGTTGAGGCAAAACATCACTTTTGGTACTAGTAGGTTCTTGAAATTTACACTCACCACTGAGACTGTCGCGCCTGTATCCACAGGTGCCATAGTAGCCACTCCATCGACAACTACACGAACTCTGTTCTTTTACATAAATGCTGACGGGGGTTTATCAGTAGACAGAGCCTGTGATCTCGCGCCATCACCCTCACTGGTCGCACCGACTAGATTTCCGATGGCGGTGTCCGTATGCGTCACCATGGCGACGGCGATCGTGGAGTACGTGGAGCTTGTGGTGGCGTCAAACTTCGATCAGTGGCTGGCGAGGGGTAGCGTGAGCCGGTAGGTGCGCGTGGTTTCCGGGACGTGGAGGGCGGATGGTCAAAAGGTTGGAGGGACATGAAAAAAGGCTGTCGCTAATATGGGCGGTGGTCACAAAAACGTGCGATGTGACCCGGGACGCCACAGTTGTAGCACATCGAAATTAATCGAGGTGCACTTGGCTGCTCAAAGTAACGACTCCTCTCGGAAAGCATGGGGGAGTGGTAGGCGCTTTTCAGGGGCACCGTAGGCAGGCGATGTTTCGTAACCAGTCGGGCAAAAACTTCTTTTGTAATTTGGAGGTGGTTGACGTGGGAATCCGGCCTTCCATGTGCCTTAATATTCATAAGCGTCTGCTGCGTTGATCGATGGTTGCCAAGGCGGAAGAGAAACAGGAGTACACACACGTTCTGCTTCGCTTGCGTACGCATCCTGAAAATCAATGGGGCCATGATAGGTCTGCTGACATCGAAGCAGCTATTCTCTGACAATCTGCCATATGGTCAAAGCAAGTTCAATAGGCGGCACTGTTTCAACACTAGCCACAGTGGGGACGTTGTACAGACGGCCGAATTTCGGAGAAATTTGTCGCATTTTGAGCGGTTCAAAGATACGACAGTGCTTCATCACGTCGGACACAGAGTACACGCTGTCTTCCCCAATTAAGATATTGTACATGTCTTCGGCTATACCCCTGAGAATGTGTCCAACCTTGTCTTTTTCAGACATCCTTGCACTCACGATCTTTCACAGCTTCAAGATTTAGTCTATGTACGTCCTACATGTTTCTCCACAAAACCGTGCTCCCTAAGAGAATGTCTGCTCCACGCGTTTCCTCTTCGCGTCAGAATCACCGAATCACTTCTGTACTTCTTCAACAAAATGTTCCCAAGTCGCGTCCTCGTGGTTTTCGTACCACATGAGGGTAGTATCAGTTAACGAGAATACAACATGTTTGAGCTGTTCGTTCGAGTCCCAGCCATTACTTCTGCTCATCCGCTTGTAGTTCTTGAGCCACACGTTGACGTCTTCTCCTGACGTCCCGCTGAAGTTTGGTGGCACTCTGCAGTATGGCACGGAACCTATCGGAGTTGGCATCGAAGCGTTGGATGGCCATTACGATCGGCGAAGGCGAGAGTACGGCGAGGCGATGGTTGCGACGAAGTCCTGGTAGTGAAGCTCCCGTCTTTGGCTGTGTCCAACCCAGCATCTTCCACCAAATTTTTACGTAAGGTGAGGTAACTTAAGGGTTTTTTAATGAGCTCCTAGACACGATCACATGATGATTATGATGGTAATTCCACAGCCATTGCTCGTACCCACTCAGGGGGATCAGACAAGAATCGATGACTTAATTCAGTGAGACTTTTCTTTTTATATCTAATATTAATACCCCCCACCAGGGAAAAAAAGAAGAAAAAAAAGTAGAAGCAACGTCGTCTTCCGTCTGTAACCGTGCTTCCCTTGTTTTTCCTGGTAGTGATATTTCGTATCACTATATTGAGCATATATAAGTAACGCCATCCAGCGGATTTTCCAAGGACTAAACGAGATTATGTATCACATTTCTGCTGTCAGCGCTTTGTTAACACCACGAGCGTGATACAGTGCCTTGCTACGATTTTCATACCTTGTGGACTTGCGGATATGTGCCGCAGGTTACGCATGCATTAAGACAAGGGGGACGCACAAGCAACGCTATAAAGAGCTTCACCCCTAAAAAAAAGCACCGCCTTCAAAATAAAAAGCTCAACAAGCGCAGAGCATAAGTGTGAATGGTAAAATTGATGAACGGTTAATCGACATAAGGGACACGAATAATAAATCATAATTAACAAATTTCTGCTTCTCGATCAATTGAAACATTTGATTAAAGGTATTTGTTTAATTGATAACGACAACGACCACCCTCCCCCTCTACAACACCCCTTGGCCCCTGCGCATCAGTCCGAGGCGAGCGATGCCGAGATGCGGGAAGTCGAGCACATCTCATTTTTTCTCTACAGTGAATATTGGTGCGCTAGTAGAACGATTGCACAGCCGCCTGCAGCCCTGCTTCATGGGGGCAGAAGTGAATTCGCCCTGGTCTTCGTCGCCTATGGCGTCCACCTCCAAGCTCCATCTACGTCCATCTACGTCATCGGGCGTGGATGGACGTTGCAGTCTGCTGAACGGTGGTGACCAGGTTCGCGGTGACATCAATACAGATGTCGTAGGAGATTACCGGTGTCGCATGCGTAGTAGCATTGAGCATGACGAGGTTCGAGCAGCCTGCACTATGCAGGATGCCAAGAAACTGCACGGCAGGAAGAAAATGGTTGTGAGCAATCCACATCGTTCTGGTACCACCGCACCTTGTGGCCGAGTCTTAGAGAAATACTTACGCAAGGAGCGGATACTCCCGTTGGGCCCTGCGGCCTTGCTACTGCGCTGCTTTCAGCGCCGAGGGTGGCTGGTCAGACCCTATGATGTCTTCCGCATAAATAAAATAACAACGTTTTTTCTTTCCAAAGCAATAATTGACAACAGCAACAGGAATCAGTAAGAAATAACGCATATTACAGTGTGGATCTTGAACCACATCGGGCGCAGGAGCTATGTGGGGCGACACCTTTCAAGGAGCCTATAAAAAGACACCCGCTGGGCTACTCGGTCACAGGGCACAGTGGCACCGGAACAATGTGGATCGCTCACAACCATTTCATTCTTGCCGTGCAGGTGAGAAGAAACTAAATGTTTTCGTTCAAGCAATCCCTTTTTGTTGGTGCTGCTGTGCCCGCGGCCAAGTTATTTACTGCATGTCGTCACTTTTTCACTCAGAAATATTCTACTCCTGGGAGGGGACATTGAATCAAAGCCTAGTCCTGATCTTACTCACATTTCGAAGCAACTCAAAGAAATAGCGAGTGACATTAAGGATAATGAAGAGAAGCAGCTAGTTGAAATCGAAAAGAAAGTAAACGCTCTTTCGAACCTGGACGACAAGGTAAACTCTTGTCAGGAATAACTGCAAGACATTAGCTGTGTAGTTCACTTACTTGAAAAAAAAGTTGACGAACTAGAAAATCACAGCCGGCGATCCAACCCAATAATTTATGGACTAGCTATTGCAAAGGGTGAAAATTGTGAAACTTTTGAAATGACTGTAAACAAAGACTGTTTCAGAGTATCCTTGAACTAGAGAATGCACCTTTGGAATAAATTCACAGATTAGGCAAACCACACACGAACGAAAACCGCCTGGTTATCGTGAGGCTTTTGAACTCGAGAGAAGTAAATTATTTCAAGAAAGAGGTATAAATTGAAGAACACTAATATTTTATTCGGTGAAGACTTTTCTCAAAACATTCAGAAAATAAACGAAAAGTTTGGGCAAGAGCGAAGACAAACCGGGAGAAACATAAAAAAGTTACCTTATCATTTGACAAGTTGTACATTGACGGGGTGGCTTATGTCTGGAATGAAGAAAAAAATGATGAAGTGTCCATTAAAAATCGGGCTGGAAGAGAAAATTGCCCAGTGACAAGAAGTCACACGCTAACAAAAAATTTGGTTGGAAAGACAACATAGTGGAAAGCAACCCAAGTTCCCCTTTCAGAGATAACGTCATTAGTTTTGCTCTCGAGGGTTCACAACAAAGAAAATAGTTGCGCGTCACCAACATGAGCACTCGCAGTGTTATAAATAAGGCAGATTCACTGAAACTTCAGTTGATGATACACAACCCTCACGTTATTATCATAACGGATACTTTCTTGTACCAGATGACTTAGTATTTCAGCCATGTTATAGTATTTTGTAGGGACAGGGCGCACAGGGGTGGAGGTGTGGCTGTTGTCACTATGGAACCGATAGAAGCAACACTTTTTGATGAAAATTGTGACATTGAGTGCCTGTGCATTCAGTTGTCATGCTGAGGGCATTCGTTCGTAACGTTCGCGTGTTACAGACCACCAGATTCTACGCCCGATTGCATGTTAAAGTATAAAGAATACATGCCAACCTTTCAGCACGAAGGCTTTTTTTGTAGGCGATTTTGATTTGCCTAGTATTAACTGGGACCGACTTCGGGCACGCTTAAGGAACGACAGAAATGCTAACATCATCTGGATTGTTATGCTAGAACACGATTTACTTCAAACAGTTATTGAACCTACCTGTGTGTAAGGTTCCTCTAGCGCTGTTCTTGACCTGCCATTTGTAAATCGTGACTTTTCGGAATACGTCATTATTCTTGATGATCACACTGCTCGATCACAATGCTTTAAAACTTATTATCGAGCAGATGAAGCAAGCATAGTAGAATACAAAAAATGTGTCTTGGTGACATCACTGATACTGAGAACAACGTATCCACGCTCTGGGAAATGTTCCTGAAAATGTGTCGTCACTGCGTATGTACTTTTTTGCCGAACAAAACAAAGAAAGTCAGCAAGCTAACGCCGTGGATGGCGCCTAAAGCATTGCAATTGAAGCGTAAACTAAAAAAAAGCAAAAAGAAGGGTGCTTCGCCCGAGCTTATCTGTGCAATAAAAAGCAAACTGTCAATTGCAGTCCAAAGACCAGAGAAATACTACTTCAAGATGGTACTACCCTGTTTCATCAAAAATGCACCAGAAAACATTTGGGGATATTCAAGTGAAACTAAAAGACCTGTCAGTGAAATAATGACTGATGGAACCACTACAAAATACATGAATAAAATCACTGAACACTTTAACAATTTCTTCCACAGTGTTTTTTCGCAGACGCATGTAAGTAAGTTGTTTCATTCTACTGTTTTCGAGGCGCACGAAGTGGACTTCATTCCATACGATGGCATTGTGTCAATCAATGCTCCTAAACCTGAAGACAACGAATTTATGTGGCCAAGATGGTATCCCAAATATGCTTCATAAGCGCTATGCGGAAGTGATTGATAGATTTCTGCTTCAACTGCTAAGATCTTCTTCATTGCCCTCTCAGGTAACCAATGACTGGCGGATAGCTAGGGTGGTGCCACATTTCAAAAAGGGAAATTGTTTGTCTGTAGAATATTAGTGACCGATATCCCTGACTTCTTGCTGCAAACATATGGAGCATATCAATGCCAACCACATCACAAAATTTTTATAAAGATATTCAGTACTAACGAATTGCCAGCATGGCTTAAGTAAAGGCCACTCCTCTACAAAAAAACTGATAACTGTAATTCGTAGTTTTGCGAAAACATTGGACAATAATGGTCAAACTGATGCTCTTTTTTTACATTTCAGCATGGCTTTTCACAAAGTAATTCACGTGAAACTTATTCAAAAATTCAAATATTATAATCTTCCTAACATTATGTTTTGTTGGATAGAAGCTTATCTTTCGGATCGTGTGCAATTTGTTTCTATTGAAGGCAAAAACTCAAGCTGTGTTCCAATATGATCCGCTGTACCACAAGGTAGCGTCCTGGGGCTATTGTTTTCTTGCTTTAGATTAGTGACAACGTCACCACTGTTACACCTGGTACACATGTAAGCTTCTTCGCAGATGGCTGCGTTTTATTTCGCGAAATAACTACAGTACCCGACCAAATGGACCTTGAGATAAGCTTGCAAAATACACAAGCGTAATGTGACCGATCAGGCATGGCTTTAAACAAAGACAAATCAGTCTCTCTTCTTATAAAAAAGAAGAAAAGCCCGCTAAAGTACACTATACACTGGCCGCTTGACAGCTAAAATAGGTAGAAAATTGCAAATACGTTGGCGTAACATTCTCAAGCAATCTTTCGTGGAATATAAATATAAGTAACAGTTGTTGTTCTACTTTCCGTAAACGTTTGTTTAAAACACAAGCTTAAAAGTTTACCTGCCAGCATTAAATTTCTAAGTTACATTACTTTCATTAGAGTGAAGTTAGAGTATGCCTACATTACATGGTACCCCTACACTGAACACAAGAACAAAATATTAGAGAAGAAAGCTGTTCGCTTCATTTACCCTAAGTTCAAGCGCACCGACTCCCCCACACAGCTAAGGATAACAAAAGACATTCGCCTTCTCGAAACACGTTGGCAGATGCCCCACTTCGATTTCCTACAATTAGAAATTAATCCTGAATTATCTGTAGACCATGTGTTATATGTAACACCTGTGTCCGCTAGGCGTACACGTCACGATCACGTATATGCATTAGCCCCTCATTTTGCCTGAAAAGACACTACAAACAGTCATTTTTTCCAAGGACGGTGTCGGAGTGGAATTATAATGATGTTGTTCACGGACCTTTATAAATTACTACGCTACCCGCATTCAGTACAGTGTTTTGAGTTTGTATATTGTTTTGACCAATATTGTTGAATTTACAACCCTGTAGTATTAAATGCGAAGTATTTTTAGCGAGTTCAGCGACTTTGAGACTATCTATCTATCTATCTATCTATCTATCTATCTATCTATCTATCTATCTATCTATCTATCTATCTATCTATCTATCTATCTATCTATTCGCGTATGACTTTAAGCTCTCCTGGCCGTTTTGATAATGGCATCGATACCAAACTTGGTATGGCATAACATCACTGTGAGAAGAACATATTTGACTAGTCACAACATGAAAATCATGACATGGATGTCATGAATGTCATGATTTACATTTCATGGTCCTGCAGCTGTTTCGGTGGTTTCGTTCATATAGCATGTTGCAAAGGTGCTATTGCATGGCATGATAGCATGGCCAACACAAGCGACAGACGGTAAGAAGAAAAATCATGCCATGCGTGTCATGTAACAACATAACATGCCAAGCTCATGATGCGCTCGCAGGCGTTTCGCTGGCGTCACATATACCAAATTTGGTATTAAGGTCTGTGAATGGATGACGACGGTATGATACTGGTGCAAACATGGTAAATATGAGATGCGTGTCCTGTAACAACATGAGTACATGCTACGCTCATGATGAGCTCGTGGCCGTTTCGATAGCTTCACAAGTACCTAACTCGGTATTACGTGACGCGAACGGACGACATAGATAAATGACACATACAAATATGAGAATTGCGACATGCGTGTCTTGTAACAACATGACTACATGTCATACTCATGATGCGCTCGCGGCCGTTTCGCTAGCTTTACGTATGCCAAATTTGGTATTACGTGACGTCACTGGATCGTCGACTGTCGCTGGTCGCGCTGGTCACACCTGGCGTCAGACTATGAGTGCTCACGTTTCGGTAACGTATACAAATAGCGTTGCTGTGCGAAGCGTGCGTGCGTGTCAATGCTATATTGGAGTATACTGGGCCCCTCATGATGCGCTCACGGCTGTTTCGCTAGTTCCACATATACCAAATTTGGTGTTACGTGACATCAATGAATGACAAAAGTATATGACCGGTGCAAACATGACAATCCTGACACGCGTGTCATGTAAGAACATGACAACTTACCACGCTCATACCGTGCTCACGGTCGTTTCGCTAGCTCTACATATACCATATTTGGTATCACGTGACTTGAATAAATGACGAAGGTAAACAACACATCCAAACGTAGTAATCATCACACTGAAGTCATGTACGGCATCACTTACTTCCACCTAGTAACGTTATGCTGATATTAAAGGTACATATCAACGTTTCTCATTCGTGCTTCGCATATAATCGATTCCCACTGTACGTAGGATCTGGCAATTTTTTCTATGTACGTCACATGTGTGCCTTCCTGAGTTTTGATGGGAAAGTTCGCGCATTCTTTTTTTACTGTATTAAATTTTGGTATTGCATTTTGCTTTCGTACGTAATATGAGTGCCCTTCCTGCAAGGATTGAATGGTGGTCTGCATGTTGAAGATAATAATAATATTGGGTCCGTACTCTTCTGGTTCAGTGCATGTAGTGCTTTCTTGGTGTTTGAATTTTTTGTCATCATTGTTTTTACATAATCCAATGCCTCATTCCCTTTTAGTCTTACCCCTTGAAAAGTAGTTTCAAAGCCCTGTTACATGTGTGTCTTATTACTCAGATAAATTAGATGGTTCCAAAACTTTGCAGCTGGCTTTCTATCATTTCTGTGTACTTCCACCATTGGTAGGGCTCTCTTTCTTCATATGTTTTTGCTTAACAGAGTGAATGCTTCCCTTCTGCAGCTGAAAAAGTTATCCCATCTTCTTTTGGCATCATTTTCGGTTTCATCTTTCTGTTTAGTATACCTGTGTTCTCTGGAGGCTTCTTGACGTCTTACTATGGCTCTCTTAACTTCCGCGTCTCACCAGCTTTTGGGATTGTGTCTTTTTTTTCTAGTTGAGTTGGCTCGTATCTTTGCAAGCTCTAACTAAAATCCTCGCGTTAGATTTGTGTACGTCAACTCTGTTTTAGTATCCTCGGTGATTATTTTATCCATCCCTTTAGTTGCTATTTATATTTGCCTTTCTGAATAAATATTACCTTGTTGATGCTCATAATGCATCCTTTCCATTTTTATTTCTCTTCGAAACTTAGCTTGATACGTTTGTGATCAATACCCATGATTTTGGACCTATATTCAAGCAGGACTGATAGTTGGGCATCGTTACTGCCCGTAAGGAATATTCGTCTATGGTTATCACCCTTAGTCGATCATGTATCTATCGTCGACTCCAGCCTTCCCACCACTCATGGTATCTGCCCTTCGCATTTGTCGGTGCTGTTGCATGAATGAATCATGACTTTCACACATATTTATTAGCATTCTGCCTGTCGAGTCAGTATATTCATATATATATATTCTGTGTGCGCATTCATACCTACTAATATAAGCACCTCGCACTCTTCTAGTTCGTCAATGCCATTTTCTATGCACTGCGACATTTCTTGGTCTTCCTCTCTACCTTTTGTTCTTTCCACAAGTATACAAAACTCCTGGAGCGCCATCTGCCCTGTCACTTTCCCTTTCAGCCATAAATTTTTCCTGCACTCCTGCTTAGCCCTTTGCGAGTTTGTACTTTTAAGAATGAATGCCCCGATACCGCCCCCTTCTGTGCTGCTTTCTGTTCAGTTACAATATTTCCATGCGTAGTCCGGATCGTTAGGTAGTTGTTCCATGTCCCTAAGATGTGCTTGTACATGAAGGAGGAAATGTAGGCCCGTGTGCTCAGATTTGCGTGCACGTTAAAGAACCCAAGGTGGTCGAAATTTCCGGAGCCCTCCACTACGGCGTCTGTCGTAATCACATGGTAGTTTTGGAACGTTAAACCCCACATATCAACGAAAAAAAAAAATGTGTGCTTGCACAAACCCATATACCATCAGCTTGTATTCCTTTAGCTGTTCTTTTATCTCACCCCACTTTAGTCTATTTTTGCCACCCTGTATGTGAATATACCCTACGTCTGAATTGACTCGGCACTCGTGGCTATGTCGATTTCTGTCCCGGACTTTACGTGTCTTAAATATTGGTGCCACGTTTGAATCGTATCTGCCTATACAAGCTGTCAAAGAGTCCCCTGGTTGTTTTCCTCGCTACTAGCTATCTTTAAGCCGAACGTCCCGTGTGCCTCCCGAAAAAGCTACTGCGCGCCCTGCAAGTCGCCAACCCACCTCATGACGACCCCTCACATTGGAGTGAATTATTTCTCGTTTAAAACCACCCCACATATGCACCTCTCAGTTCATTTCTACAACCTCAAATCCTTTCTCTCGACCCATCTCCCATATATTCGCTTTGACACCCGCTCTTTTCAGGTTGCCGCCACGCACCGGTACACCCGGCATCGTGCATATCACTACGTGTACCTGAGTGGAGGGGAAATGGCGCGCATGTCACTGACCCATTCGCCAGTGTGGTCGCTAGTCCTGCCAAATGTTCATTGAAGACATCGTTTAAAACGCCCCCAAGTATTACGAGGTGTTTCCCATCAGCTTAGTTGTGAGTTTTGCACTCGCTTGCCTCATGACTGCTTCCAGCTGATGTCCTGGGAACGTCACTACTGAAACCCTCTTGTCACCTCTTGCCCTCTGTATGATTGCTTCTTCTCGTCGATTTAAATTTGAGTTCCCAGCTCTTATCACGTGCTGTGAATTTTCAGCTAGAGAGTCCTGCACCTGGAGGTTACTTGCACGTGTGACGCCGGCTGCTTTCTCCTCTCCCACCACTTCTTCGCAGAAGCTGGGTCTTGCGACTCTTGAACTGGCTGAGCCTGTTTTATCCGAACCTGTTTTTTCCTTCTTTTTCAGCGTTCTGGGTGCCAGTGCCTTACCGTGCGCTTCGTCGACCGCTCCTTTGTTCACCTTCGCTAGTGCCTCCTCGGCGGGCCTGAGATTTTCTCTCATAGTCCTTCTTTTTTTCTAGCTCTGTCGCCAAAGCAGTCTCCAGCTCGTCGATTCTCATCAGCAGTTCACTCTAGGCAGCTATCAACTTCCCCATTTTCCTCCATCATTTTCCCCATAACTTTCCCCACAACGCCTGCACATCGCGTCCGCTTTCTCTGTATCTGCATCCGCAATAGCCTTCATTTTCAAACCTACCCCACACCCTGAAGATTTTACAGCCTTTTTTGCCATGCCTTTTTGACAACAATTGTTCCTATGAATTGTCCCACTCGATAGCCACAAAAAACGGCGTACGACAAATCCTGCCCTAAGCCGAAAAAAGTCCAAGCTCTACTAGAGAAATTTGCGAGTTCAGTGTACATGTACCTTCATCACGGCGTGGCAGGAAAAAAACAAACACAGAAACAAGTAAATATCTGGTGACTGATTCCCCAAAAAGCCGTACAATAACATAAGTGTTTTGAATGTTTACCCTGCTGCCTTATTGAGTACAAAAGCAAGCTCGAAACATGCAAAAACACTTATTTGCGCAGTCGTTCGGGAGCACTTGAAAAACACGTTCATCCACCGTGCCAGTCACAACTGAACTTTAAGAGAACCCTCACTCAATGCCCCCTCTCACAGTAGCCGGGTCCCTATAACCAAATATGATTTACCTTTGGTAGGGCAGCCCAACAAAATTTGCCACTGCCGCCAGAAAAAATTGAACTATCTTGAAGAGAGAGAGAGAGAGAAGACAGAAAAAATTAAGTGAGACAGAAAGATGAAGGTAAGGAGACAAGGAGATAGGAAAAGGTGACTGCTAATTTCACCCGAGTAGGTGAGCTCAGGCGTGCTGTCTACAAGAGGCGGGCGCCAAATGGGTGTGTCGTCTCTGCAGGGGGTCCTTAATGTTCCAATGACCCAGCGTCAGCTCAACTCTCCGGATCCCCTTTTACCGGACACGGCTAAGCCATGCAAGGCTAGGCGTGGGAGAAGGTCGAAACCCCCTCATGGGCCTCAGTCCGTGGTGACGCCTCTCTCCAAACGTCTTCTTGCGCAGACGCCCCCGCGAAGCCCAGTCACAATTGCGCGTTTATGTTCACGCTATAGGTTTTTTGTAGCAATTCAGATTGGTAGGTGGTCACTTAGGTCTTAGTATATTGTGCCTGCACTGTAATAGCTGATATTTAGGCTTGTTATACATACGTCCAGTGACGTGGAGCTAGTGATAGTAATATAGGTAGAGTCAAAAATAGCCCTTTGAGATGCATATGATGCTACAGGATTTTCGAAATCAAGAGCACACACGGCTTTAACTATCATATTGGTATTTACGTCAGCCATGATAAAAATGTTTTTTAAATTTGATGAAAACAATGCAAAACTTGCTCCAGAACGACTGAGAAAACATCGCTTATATCCACCTGGATGTCTGTATACCACGGCAATAAAAATATTTTGTTTCTGTTGATAGGTACTCTAAGTCACCGTTACTCAGAGACAGATGATCAAGCGTTTGAAAAGAATAGCGCTGCTGAAGGTATATCGCAAGCCTTCCACCCCTTTCTGTGTGACCTAGGCGTACTACAATATAATTTGTGAAGACGGGAGAAATATCTATATTAAACAGACATGTCTCAGTAAACAATATTGCATTGATGTCCGCGTCAAGAGTACTCATAAATACAGCAAACGCTTCCTGTTTGTTCTTGATACTTGTTTTGTTTTCATACAGTACAGTAAAGGAGGCTTCCTTTGATATAAAAACTGTTCTTTGCAGAATCGACGTTATGAAGTCGGCAAAACTTATATCGGGGAAAAATGTTCTTCCTTCACGATACTTTACCTAATGAGGTCTAAATGAACAGAGCTTGTTATTCGGAATAGATCACACGTTTTGTGATGTTATCTATGAGTTCGGAATTCGCCCCAGAAAGAAAGAAGCAGCACGCAGGTGAACAAGCACTCTTACAACGTATTTACACACGTGAACTGCATAAAAGAGTAGTCGAACACAGTTAAAAAGCCCATTTGCCCTCCGCTATGCGCGAGAGTCAAAATATGCTCGCACTGTTCAGAGTTGATGAACAGGTAGCTGATGATATCATCGAGTCGAACTCGTCGAGCGCCCTCTGCCGTAGGTCGGTGAGCGAAGATGTCGCGTAGAGGCGCGGCAGTTGATCCCGGAGTTCCAGCCCATAGGAACTGCTCTGCGAAGAGGTACTCTGCCCCGCGTGCTCGTGGCCGAACTCTCAGCGTGCCCGTCAGTACAAAGCGGCAAGGCTCGGCCCGGCCTCGTGCCCGGCCTCGTGCCCGGTACCTGGCTCGATCTTGCTCTCGTGGTGGAACAGGCAGGCGCGCTTATGATACACAGAGGCAGCAGGAAGTAGGCCTGTGGGTTTTCACGTGGACCAGACGCCCAGCGAAGGACGCAGCCCTGGAACGCAGCCCTGGAGAATCAGGAATTTTTTTTCTAGGCCAGATGTTAGTGGGAAACAATTTCATAAAGCGTAGACAACAGATCTTTTTAAATGTCGAGCCCGTTACGACTACGGCTATTCGCAACCGCGTGGCACGTGAAATCGCACGCTATTCGGTGAGCCTGCTCATTTAGATTACAACCAAGCGCAATAACCGAGCCATCTAGATGGGCCGAAAACAACGTGATGTGGTACCCTGAGACGACAACCGTTCCGGCTGTTCTCTTTTCGTACTCGTGTTTGGTAGTCAGATCTGTGGGAAAAAGCTAACAGCGCTGCCTACCGCTGACAAGAAGGACGTACAATCTACTTTCTCGGGGCGTACTGCGTGGTGGTGTAGCGGTTACGGTGTTTAGCTGCTGCCCCGAAGGCCAAACTCAAATTCAATTTTCTTGTTTGACAGACCAAACTGGAAGGTCGACAAGGCTAAAAGCCGTGAGAACGGCTTGACAAAGGCCCTGGTGACCTGTACACAGACATGTCAGTAGTGCAGAAATGATCAGAGGTCCGCACATAACATCAATCACGTGACGACTGAAAATAGCGCTAAGAAACGAGGACACAAGAAGAGGACACACAGCACAGGCGCCAGTGTTGGATGTGAAATTTCGACAGTGTTGAATCAATCACGTGTTCCATCTCTGCCACGGCAATACCCTTTAGATGGCGGTGGAGATGCTTAACAGCTCATCCGCCTATGATTCAGCTGACGACCGATAGCAGCCGTTGCATTCTGACGACACTTCGTGTTATACTAGATCTCGTGACAGTGCCTGGGTCTGGACACTGACTGGGGATTAGCCGGAAAGTTCTTCCACTATAATTTGGGCCATAGAGCTATCTTGCCGTCGCGAAGCAATAGACTAAGGCTTGTCGCCAACTCTCAGCGGAGTGGGCACACCCCATGTTTGTGTATGTGGTCCACTTTAGGCCGTTCTATACACGTTAGAAAACTTTTATAGAACTTTATTATCCTGTAGTTCACGCTTTAGTTCATGTTTAGGTCATGTTTCAGTAGCTTATATTTTCGTCTGTGTATACGCTTTAATTTTTTTCAAGCTTTCGGTTCATTTTAAAGCACCGGGATGGTACTTTCAGAGAGGAACTCAAAACACAGCCTTGTACCCGTAGTTCCTTATTTTTGATATGTTCAGATTTAGCCTACGAAAACTGTTAGCACATCTTGGCGCGAAGTCATGTTTCGAAGACTTCTTAACTGTTTTTGACGATAATGTTGTGAGCCCACATGCTGAGATTTTGGTGCACGATAAAGAATCCCAGGCTGTAGAGATTTCCTGACCTTTTCACTATGGCGTCTCAAACATTGATCTCATAGTTTAGGGGCATCAACCCTCACAGATCTGTCAATCAATCAGCAGTATGACCACCATCTTTTTATTTGTGAGCTTAAGTTACATGATGAGTATGTTAGTAGGCCTTTCTAAAGTAATGATTGGCTTGCACAATTGCATGTGTTGCACCTTCGTTATTAGGCACTCCTGAGTGCCTTTAGCCGTTGGGGCATAGTCAAGATATGTATCATTATATTGTAAACTCCCATACAAGCGAAGTACGGTAGATGAACCAAATATTCTGTCACACGTGCGCGTGCATGCGTGCGCTTGTGTGTGGGTGTTTGTTTAAATGTTGGCAGAACGTGCGGTGGTTCAATATAAATGTTATTCTCTCACTTGAGTATATCTTAGCAGACGTACGAAGGGTCACACTGTAATATGCTTGAATGCGGCATATTTGACCTCGGAACTGTGTCTAGCTTTCACCATTAAAACGAATATCTTTCTAGTGAAAACTATGGTAGTGATCAACTCCGCCGAGATCTGTTCCTGCCGGTACACGTATGATCACCGCTGCAGCAATTATCTCGTCTCCGAGCCAACTTAAAACACTCGTGGCCGAGATTCCTACCCAAAATCTAGGAGAGTTTCAAAATTTTGACAAACATTGCGACACGTTTTCCCATGAGTTAGTATGAGGCACTCGTCAGCGGCATGTTGTGTGTAGCGCAACTAATGCGGCTGCTGCAGAGCGGAAGTTCGGGCTTGGACTCGGGCAGATACCTGAGGCTGCAATAAAGCGTCTCTTCACCGGACTGTGGCTCTTCCTTCGCGCTGCCACCGAGCACTCGAGCCATCAAAGGTCAGACATTCCGAGCCTCAAACATCTGCCCTCATTAGCTGGTGTAGAAGCTAGTCGATGAAAAGGAAATTAACTGGCGCAGCCGACAGGATGGAGAGCCCGCACCGAGGAAGGCGCTGAAGTCCGGGAAGCTGACAAGACGCTCACCGCTTTTCGCACCTGCTGGTGCGCTGCGAAAAAACGCATCAAGATGCTCGCTGCTTTGGGACCTGTCGGCGTGCTGCAAAAAGCAGTATTGGAATTCAGCACGAGACTAACGGTCAAGGTTTGAGCCATAAGTTGGGCAGTGCATGAGCACTGCGCGTCATCGAACGAGAGCAGAGCAGCAGGGATAGTCGGCGCGGCTGACTTTAGACAACAATAGCGGCGGTCTTGTGGAGCATCCAAAGCATCAAATAATTCGTCGCAATCAGGGTTGGCGACCAGACGCAGTTCCAATCAAGAAGCGCGAGGGCCGGGGCAGGAGAGAAGAGGAGGATGAAGTGAAAAAATAAAGCAGATTAAGATGGACGCCAGTTCCATACTGAAGCTTTAATGCTGTTCCGTTATTTTAAGTAGGAACACTACATTATTTTGGCGCAGCCGGCCATCGAAGCCATCATGTGGGTGACGTTCTTCATAGACGAGACCTCCGAGGAGATCATCTTTTCGAAGTACCAAGTTCAAGACGAAGCAGCGGTAGACCTACCTCGTGAGCTCAGCTCGGAAGAACTCGTAAACCTGGTTGTGGAAAAGGCAGCCGTAGACACTACTGAACTACGACGGAAAGGTGCTGTGAAAGTGAACTTGCGTGTGGCGACCTTCAACGACCTAGTTCTTGAACCAGCGCGTCGAAAACACTCAGGATCACGATCTTCGACGGAAGAGGTGAGCCTCGTTTTGAAAGCTTTTCAGCTGCAACAGGAACAGATGATTCAACAAAACCAAATAATGACATCTCTTATAAGCTCTCTGAATGCTGAGAGACCGACACCTAATTTCGTAGAACCTGATGCTTTCGACGGTGTGTCTTCAAATCCAGAAAGTTGGCTTGATTTCTACGAATATGCCGCTGGAAAAAACAAGTGGCTCTCTGATGAGGCTAAAATCACCAACATGCGCGTTTACTTGAGAGGTGTTGCGCGAAAGTGGTATGAAACATGCATTCTGGAAGACAGTGACGACTCTTGGAGCCAGTGGAGGAAAAAGTTTTTGACTGCATTCCGAAGCAATCCAGTAGAAAGATGGAACACGGCGCTTAATTTCAAGTCTGAGCAAAGCTGCCTTGTCGAGTACTTCTTTGAGAAACGCCGTCTTTTAAAGCTGGCGGAGCCTTTGCTTCCATCTACGGCCGTAGTTGCCTTAATAATGCATGGATTGCACACTAACGTGTTGAAGCAAGTGCAAATACTGTCACCAAAGACTCTAGATGACCTCCTCGCGTGTCTTCAGAACATACCATCAGCTTCGGAAACAAGCATAACCGCCGAGTCAAGCAGCTGTTTCAGTCGGAGTAAATCGGACTGGTCAAGCCGCGCTCAGCGAGAACCGAGCCACCTCGCAACTCGCACAGATAACTTGCCCTGGCGTGTTCCAAGAGGTCGAGTGAATAATATCGACACTGAAGCTCAGGAGTATTCGACAGAAAAAAAACTAATAAACGAGGGTGATCAGTCCCACCCGATGACTCCAAATGAGACTGTTTATTTAAGTTGCTCTAGCCTACTTCACATTCCCGTCAAAGTAGGAAACAAACATATGATGGCTCTGGTAGACAGCGGTGCTTCTGTGTCCATTATAAATGCCAAGCTGGTGGATGCAAATCGCTTGCATAGTGGAAGAATTCTACGAGTACAAGGCTATGATGGAAAAGTAACGTTGCATGATCAGTGGGCCTTGGTAAACATCGAGTTCCAGGGTCAGCAAATAGAGAGCGAAGTGTTGGTGATAGAGGGGGTAACGTACGACTTTTTGCTATCAAGACCAGATATAAAGAAACTAAAGATCAACGTGTACTGGGACGATGTGGTTCTAGTAGAAGGAGTAGCAAGGAACGAGACAAATCAGGGTAGACAAGATAATCTACGAGTTGTCAAGTGCGCGGAGGATATCGCAACGACCTACCCTGAACTTGTATGCATAGGAAGCTATCCTCAGGCGATGAAGTCCCACAAGGTTCCTTTCGAACTCGCTGACAAGACCGTCATCCGGAAAGCACCTTACAATATGTCAAGGGAGCGAAAGATGTGGCTCAAGAAAGAGTTGCAGGAGATGCTAGATGCTGATATCATACGACCTTCGGTATCACCCTTCGCTTCTCCCATAACGATCGCACCGAAAGAAGACGGAACCTTCAGATTATGCACCGACTACAGGGTTCTCAATCGTCAGACAGAACTCATACCATTTCCTATGCCGAAGATCGACACAATTATAGATGAGACCGGGGGTTGCCGACATTTTTCCCGCATCGATTTATGCAAAGGTTTCTGGCAGATCCCACTAACCGAAGAAACAAAAATGTACACCGCTTTTATCACGCCATTCGATATCTACGAATACAACCGGCTCCCTTTCGGTTGGAAAAACTCGCCAGCGTGGTTCCAGAAGATCATGAACGACGTCCTAAAGCCATTCCTTGGTGTTTTTTGTAATGTGTACATAGACGACATTATAGTCTTCTCCAAAACAGAGGCTGAGCATCAGGACCATCTGTCTCAGGTGTTAAACGCCTTGAGCTTGGCACATCTCAAGGTTAATTTTAAGAAGAGTGTATTCTTTCAACAAAAAGTGGTGTTTCTTGGAAGAGTCTTCGATGGGAACACCAAAAGCACAAAACAAGAGTCCGTCGAGAAGATCTCCCAGTTGAAGAAACCATATGACGTCCATTCACTGCGTGTGTTTTTGGGATTGGCAGGACATTTCCGATCTTTCATAAAGGACTTTGCTGTCAAAACTAGATGCCTCACGCGCTTAACGCAGAAAGAAGTTCCCTTTGAATGGAGTGACGAATGTGAGAGAGTCTACCGTGACTTGGTGCACAGAATTTCTTCTGACCCCGTTCTGCGTATACCAGATTTCACTTTACCCTTTGAATTGAACACTGACGCCTCACATTATGGGACTGGTGCAGTGTTGTATCAAAAATGTATTGAAGCATCTGGCCGAGAAAAGCGACACGTAGTCGGTTACTACAGTTACACTTTCAAGCCGTCTGAAACAAACTACACTACTACGGAAAAAGAAGCACTGGCGGTTCTGAAGGCCGTTGACTACTTCCGCACGTACCTGGAAGGTACGAAGTTCACTTTGTTCACCGATCACCAGGCACTCACTCATCTCTTGAATATGACCCAAACTAAAGGGCGTATCGCCAGATGGGTGAATTACTTGCAGCAATTTGACTTTACCATCTCGCACCGACCAGGACCGCTTTTAACCGATGCAGATGCTCTATCAAGATTGATGGTACAAAACAACACAGAAAAATCTGAAGAAATCAATGAAGTGAAGCTGTGGGAAGGCTCAGAACAACTGGTTTTTACGGAAGGTCGGTATCAAGTCCCACCAACTCTTGTTTCCAAAGTGCTTTACTTGTACCACGATAGCCCAGAATCTGGAGGACACGACGGCTTTTGGCGTACCTACAACAAGTTGGTCAAGAGGTTTACGTGGCCTCACATGAAGAAAGACGTTAGTCAGTACGTTCGTTCATGCCATGTGTGTCAAGTACACAAAGTCAAGTATAAACAGCCTACGGACACCATGATACTACCTTGCCACTCGAACGTGCCTTTTGAAGTAGTTCACCTGGATTTCGCCGAACTTAACAAGAAACGGGAAGGAGTCAGAAAAACGCAAGCTTTTCTGCTGGCCATAGATGAATGCACCAGGATGGTCGCGGCACGAGCAGGAAAAGAAGATGCAAATAGCGTCATAACCCTTCTCGAAAGGGACATGTTTAGAACTACGCGGACAATCGTATGCGATAACGGCCCCGCGTTCAAGAGTGAAAAGCTAGTAAGATGGGCTCGAGATCACAATGTATCGATCAAGTTCTGTGCGCCATACCATCCTGCGGCGAATGGGCTTGCAGAACGTGCCATACGGGACGTGAAACAATACATCAAGATGTACGATAGTTTTCCTGGGGGATGGAAATGTTCTTTAGAAGCAGCCGTAAAACATCATAACCGATCCTACACAAGTGGCTTGGGGTGCAGTCCACAGTACGCTTCTACAGGAGAGACCCCTATTCTGCAGGCAGACCGTGAGTTGGGACTCTTGGAAAACCTCAAGATTGTCGAGGAGAGGCAACAAAAATCACAGGAGGAGAGGTACCGAAAACGAATGAAAAAGAATTTCGACAAGAGGCATCGAGCAGACATGCCAGACATTCAAGTCACCGACCTCGTACTAGTGAGAAAAGGAATAAGAGATTCCAGTGCCAAATTTTATGGGCCTTACTCTGTGACCAAGACAGCCACCCAGAACGGAATTTTGAAGACTGTCTGGTACACTGGTGAACGTGGATCTGTTGAATGTGCTTCAATTGGGAATGTCTTCAAGTATTACCCCAGGAGGGGTAATTAAAAGAAAGCGGGAAGGGTGAAGCGGTATGAGCCTTTGGACAGAAGATGAAGAAGCGCGAGGGCCGGGGCAGGAGAGAAGAGGAGGATGAAGTGAAAAAATAAAGCAGATTAAGATGGACGCCAGTTCCATACTGAAGCTTTAATGCTGTTCCGTTATTTTAAGTAGGAACACTACAATAGAAATGCGATAAAATTGGACAATGTTAGTGATTCAGATCAAACGCGCGAGTTGCAGCTTGAGATTGAAGTGTTAAAGCTCAAGCTTAAGCTAGAGAAAATAAAGTCGTCACGTGCCTTGTCAGAGGAGCAGGAAAACCGGAACCAGCATTTTAGTGTCACACGGTACGCGAAAGAGCTGGAAGCAGTCCTAGCAGACATTCCAATAATTCCAGCCTGGTTCAAGGATGTGGACGCTATTCTTGCGGCATTGCGCATACCCGAGCAAATAAAGAGAACGATTTTACTATCATTTTTAAGTGACTAGTTGCGTACGTTCATTGGTAATAAAGCAGAAGCAGAGGTAATGCCGTGTTAAGATTTGAAGTCAAGAATATTAAAGGAGCTGCAGATGACTCCGAGCGAGTACCGTCGTATGTTTGTGGAATTCAAAAGAGAAGCACGTGAGTCTTGGAGCCAAGTGACGGCACACATGGGGACTATGTTGACATACGTCTTGAGAAGTAGAAAGGTGGAGTCGTTTGAAGACCTTTGGGAGTTGTTTATAGTTGATAGGCTGAAGCAACTAATGCCAAGTTATCTCCGCTCACTGCTCATTCAGCAGGACGGGAAGGGTTCGTTGAAGGTGAAGGATATTGCGGAGTTAGCCGTCAATTTCGAAGAAAGCCTCGACCGCAGCAGGTAGGGTAGTTACCATGGTGAGAAAACAGAAAATTTCAATTATGGGCCACAAGGCAAACTATTTACTAAAGCGAATTTCAGCCCTGATTTGGGAGCGTGTTCTTGCTGCAGAGGACGGCGTCACTTGCAGAGATTGTGTACTCTCACGTGAGATTGCTGCTAATACAGCCGAAGTTTCATGCATACCTTCCAAGAATAAGCGGCCATTTGAAAGTACAGTCACACCATGGCGACACTCTCTCGTTGTGCAAAACTCACTGATAAGAAATCCGCGGATTGCGATTCTCGTAGGAAGTAAGCCCTCTTTCGCACGCGTTTATTCAGGGGTGGATATAATGGTGATAAGGGCGAATGATGTATCCGCTAAGATTTTGCGTGAGCGTAGTGGCACAATAAGGCAAACTGACGCTTTTGGGCACGGTGTGACCGCACGCCTGCTGCATGTAATTCTCGGTCTCAGAACTTCGTCAGAGAGCGTTGCTCAGCCGGTGAAAATTATGATGCGCAGCCACTGATCAACTAACTACGAGTATATTCGTTTTGCTAACTCCGACAGATGACGAGTGTCTGCGTCATCACCGGCAAAGGCTACTTAATCGTCTAAAAGAGCGTTATGCGAGGGGAAACTATGTAAGACAGAAAGTTCGACTAGAGGAGTATTACACAATGGAGCCAGAGCATGTGCCTCGAGGTTGTAGCCCTAGCGCACAGTGGAGAAACAAGACGGCCGAGCAAGGGGACCATTAACGACAAAATTAGCGTCACTTGTCGAGCAGGCACAGTTGAAAAGTTTCAATTCTGCTGCGCAATACTGTACTAATGTGGAAATCGAGCGGCTTGGTGAGTTCGGTGGAAATTATCTCGACAGTGAACAGGAACGCCATGAGTCACTTGCCAATGTGCCGCTTCAGGTGAAAGAGGGAATCGCACGTCGAGGTAACTGGTGGACAGTCGCTGTACCATGTGAAGCAATGACACAAAAAACAGACCCGGCAGTCACTGGTGTTAGAAACGTGCCGAGAAGAAGTGTTAGGGCACGACAACACTTCTCAAAAAAGAAAACGAAGAAATGCGTTAACATATCAGAAAAGAAAATGAGAAAGTGCGTTAAAAGGCGGCTAGCATTGGGGAACGGCAGTGGAACGAGTGGGTTCTACGTCTTGCATGTTCCCCGTACCCAAAAAAAAGTCCTCACGCTAGGACCATCACGTGTACGACTCACGAGTAAAGTGAAGACGTAAGTTCTTTGAAGGATCAAACTACCAGGATTTTCTTTTGAGTTCTTGATTATGTGTTGAGGCAGTCTTCTAGCGTGATCTTCGTGATTGAGAACTAATTTCAGTAACTAGATTCTTGTTTTTTCTTTAGTTGTTAGGCATGGTGTGTTACCGAAGGGAAGGTGAAATTGCGAAAGCTTTTCAGTGGAAAGTCAGCAAGTTAGCAGAAACGGCAGTTCGAGAGGCCGAACACTCTGCTGTGGAACTCGCAGGTGCAGATTCCGTTTGATTGAGTCAAAGAGGCTCTCGCGCCGATCCTGGGTAGGTAGTATCGGAGCCAAGCAAAGTGTTTTTTTTTGGCCCTGGACGTATCAGAAAAGTCAATTGGAGCTTGCCTTTCCCAAAAGATTGGTGAATGTGAACGATCAGTCGCAGTCGTCAGTAGGAAGTTAAGCCAATCGCAACGGGAGGCATCCTTGGTTGAATGAGAGGTGAATGTGACAAACAAATGGTTTGTATGAAAGGCGCGCTGGACAAGGCTGCTGGTGCTCTCTCGCATCTCGGATGATCACTAGGTTGCTTGATTGTAACTCTTTGTGAAAATAGGCTGTTTTGGCTGCCTCATATGGTTGCGCTGTTTTGTTGTTGGTATGCAGCAACTGAAGTAGTTTCTGTGAATTGAATGACTGTACAAGTGTTTGCATCGCACGTTTAAGTGTTATGCGTGTTGTTAAGTAGGTAGAAGAGACTAATAGCTCTGGCGTGATGCGAAAATGGCTTGTTTGTTCTACTAGTCATTTTGCTGTTGTTGAGATACGAGCTTGCCTCTAAGTAGTAGAACAGTTTTCTGGTGTATTATATGTGCTGTGTAGGAATGGTTTTGTAGATGAAATGAGGTAGCGTTTTTAAAGGGACTTCGTTATAATTTTTGCTCTTGGCGCGATTCATTGAGCCTAAGATATACCTATAGCTCTGGGTCCATCGCTCTCTTTGAGTGTGTTATGCGGGTCCTGGAGGGCGCACGGAGTGGGTCTCACGTGTTGGGACAATGAACGTGTGGTGTGGAGAAGGTAAAAGACAATATGCCACAGGACTACGCACGGTGCGTGTACCCTGTTTCAAGCTATTGCGAGCTTGCTGGCGCTGTGCATTTCATTCAGAGTGCGTCTTAGTTGTTGAGCATCTTAGATTGTTTTCTTTCGGAGGACCATTTGAGACTTAGTATTATGCGTCGCTTGGTCTATTTTGCAGTAGGACGCGAAATCTCCTGTTAAGATTGAAGTGAAAATCGGTTCACGCATGTGCGTGCACCAAGAGAGAGTTTATTTTTGAGTGATTTTTTGTTTTCTTTTGTAACGCGTTACTGGACATCGAGTATCCAGTAACACTCTTGAGGTGGGAGGAGTTGGTATGAGGCACTCATTAGCGACGTGTTGCCTGTAACGAAAATAATGTGGATGCTGCAGAGGGTTGGTTCGGGCTTGAACAAGGGCAGACACCTAAGGCTGCAATAAAGCCTCTTTTCACTGGACTGTTGCTCTACCTTCGTGCTGCCACCAAGCACTCGAGTCGTCGAGGGGCGCCCATTGCGAACCTCAAACATCTTCCCTCCTTAGCTATAGTACAAGCTAGACGAGGAGAAAGAGTTTCACTCCACGTGCACATAATAATCACTGTAAAGGAGCCCAGCAATGATATTGTGATATTAGGACCACTTAGTTTCTAAATCATGTCAGCGCGAAGCGACGAAAAAAAATGGTGGGTAAGTGGCGGGGGAGGGGGCTCACGCGAAACATACAGGTAAATAGAGTTGGGACCCCCCAAGCCCCGCTGTCTACGCCACTGGTATCATTATCGGTGCCGTTCACAAATTGCTTTCTTCTGTTGACGAATTTTTCGGTTTGTGGACAAGCACCAGTGCTACATCTTTGGTAGATGATGAACGGATGGATGGTGGTGGGACATTGCGGTGTCTTAAGCTGCTTCACCACTATAAGCAGCGAATGTTTTTTTCTATCCTAAGCTGAAAATATTGATGCCCGTCCAGCCAGCTCTACTTCAGACGCACCATGTCAATGTCCTGTTCTGTTCACGCTGAACTCGCTAGAAGGGGCATGACGTGAATTACAATTTCGCCCCATTACCAGAGACAGTGTGAGCTTCATCAACTCTGAACCTTCCTGAATTGTATGAATTCATTTTGTTTGGCAACTGTGTCCAAGGCAAGTTGTATCCACAGACGCTGAATAAATTGATTCATTGAGTTCTTCAAGTGTCTATGGTGAGCTCCCTCTTGTACGGAAAGAAAAAAAAAACACTGTTGCTACGGATTTAGCAACTGAGCTAGCCTGGTCGCTAATTATAGGCCCAAGTCCGATTACTGTTGTCCAACATATATAAAGTGATAAAACACGGGTCTTCGTGCAGATTGGGAGATACTTACAGCAACGCAACATACTGTTTTTAAAATCGCTATCTCAGGTGTATTACTGGTGCTGACATGAGTACCTGGCCTTAGTAATACGAGATGACCCAGAAGACCAACAATCACGCTCCTGAAGAGTATTAACAAGCCCTGCATGCAGGCTTTAATCTTTTTTATGGCTGCCTCAAAAAAGTTCTATACAAATTTTAGTGAAAAAAATGACAGCATATCCATGGAGTGAATGATGAGTGGGGCGATACGCTAGAGGGCCCCATCGCTGAACCATAAACTGTTCGCGAATATCACCCACTACATCATGAAAGACGTGACAAACACCGTATGTATTTATACAAGAAGTGTTATTATTCGCTATATGTCGCTTGATTCCCCTTTCATTACAACAGCTTTATGGTCAGCGAAGTGGTGGATCCGTGATGGGGCGCAGCGGGATGTTTGCAAGGACGAAGTAGTGGGCAGTTTGCAAAGGTTTCCAGGAACAAAAGACGGTGACGTACATTGACACAAAGGATGGACCGACCCACGCCTTCATGAGCTTCTCCACTAAAGTGTTTGTTAGCTAAAGCTAGGACGTAATCTTCCAAATAAACACTCCGGCCTCGTTAACAGCTTGCATGGCACCTAAAATTGTTTTTGCTGTGGCAAGTGCTTGTGACTGCTTTCGCGAAAAAGTGATGTAAAGAAACTGGAGGAGAAAATTTCTGCGAAACCGGGAAAGAAAACTGTAGCGAACATTTTTCTTTTCTTTGTTCGGTTTATGCCGGAGTGCTGCAGCAACTCCTACTGTGTTGCGTTGCGCATTGTATTTTGTTACGCCCGGGAGTCGAAACCGAACGTCAATGGCTCTGCAAAGGCAATCTGTGACAAACCAGTGAGCAAGCCCACCTGACACCATCATGTCAACGGCGTCATGAAGTGTCGGCGCCAGTCTGTCTTGAACAATGCTCGGCGAGCTCCTTCAGCCCACGGGCCCTATAGCAGCCCGATGAAGCAATCGGCACCATTCAGTCAGGCGAGTCTTACGCAATGCGTGGCAACATCACTCGTCCTTGGGTGCAACCCAGCGCAGCAGCTCCGGATTGGAGGATCATGACGCCATCCAGCGGCGGGTCCAGATTTGAGGAAGGTGACGCCACCAGCGGTGGTTCCGATTGGATGTTGGTGATGTAATGGATAACCCGGGGCCTATGAAAAGCCAAGCAGTGCGTCGACAAGCTGACCTATGCGTCAGAGAGAAGCCGACGTATGTGCCAGAGAGAAGACACCTCGACCCAACAAGTCCCTAAGCTGTCGGCCCCAGTGCTGAATATGTGAGGCCTCTATTTCTATGCTGTACATAAACCTTGCCTTAACTCACCGCCGTCTTGTCCGCTCGTCTATCAGCTCTGCGCAGAAGCAGTCGCGAGCTGAGAAACATACGCTATCGAACAACCAGTGACATTGACAGCGGCGAGTTTGGTAACAGTGGCGCCGTCGGGACCATGGCACCTTCAGGACCTCGTAACAGTGGATAGCAGCTGCGGGATCAGACGGCGTTAGTGACCTCGATGCGGTAAGTGCCTTATGGTTTCCCCTCAGTTCACCAGACTACTCTAGCACAGCTTATAGAAGATAAGAGAAGGGCTGTGTGAAGCATTAGTGACTGAGATTTGATCGTTTCATGCCAAGTCGGAGGGCTTTGAAACCAAAGTTAATGTTGAGGGTGGCTTATAGTGGGAACAGCAAGTAGATTCTTAACAGGGGCAAATGCGAAGAGGCTAGTGTGAGTGATGGAGAACCTTAAAGTGAAGGGCCTCATCGAAATTTGTGAGAAACTGGGCCTTACTTTGGGCTGTGCAAAACGAAAGCAAGCTGTCATTGAGATCACGAAGAACGCAGGAGTAACGGTAGAGGAAGTCGACGAGGCCTGGGTGGATATCAAAACACGCCGCGAGAAGGCTGTAAGGCGAGAAGTTTGTGAACGTGAAGCTGAAAGGCGAGAACGCCAAGATGAGACCAAGAGGCAGGAGCACCTCGAGTTGAAACGAATAGAATTGGCAATCCTACAGTGTTCGCAGGCGCCTAGCATAGCTTCTGCGACAGTTTAGGTCAGCGGTCAGAGAATTCGGCATCAACTGTCACCGTTCGTAGTAGGCGAGGACATGGCGAAGTATCTCGTCAAATTCGAACATGTAAGTGAACGAAATGCTTTGGAGCGGTCTGTTTGAACGCAGAACCAGTTAAGTCTTCTTCCCGGCGAAGTGTCCGACATGATAACGTGCTTGTCGAGGGAAGCGTTTTAGAGTTATAACAAAGTTAAGGAAGTGGCTTTGAGACATTATAAGTTGTCACCCGAGGCTCTCCGGCAAAGGTTCAGTACGATAAAAAAGGATATGAGTCACACGTTGACTTCACGTATTGTCTTAAAGCCGATTTATTTCAGTGACTCAAGAGCAAAGGTGTTTATGACGGTTGCGATAAGGTAGTAGAATACATTGCGTTGGAGCAATTCTACCACTGCATTGAGGATTACGCCAAGCTTTGTCTGCAGGACAAACGCGACGAAGTGCAGCTTAACAAAGCAGCAGAGTTAGTTGAGGAGTAATATACTCGCCGAAAGTTGCATAGCAGGGTAGTGCGTGTTAAAAAGAGTGAAAGAAAAGACGGCTTTTCAAAGAAAGCTGATCAACAGAAACAAAAACCGCACCGTAATTTCAGGAAGGACCCGGCTCTGATGAAGGAGACTGTAGGGAAAGCGTCAACGGAAGCGGAGAAATCGAATCAGGTTCCCTAAACAACGCACTGATACCACACATGCATTTGAATCACAAAAGCTGCTAATCTGCTACAATTGCAAAAAAGGGAAGGCACCTCGCGGTAAACTGTAAACAAACGTTTGCTTTCCAACAATCCGAGAATCTTAAAAGAACATGCGGTTGTTAGAGCCATATCTTCAGGAAATTATTGTGAATGGGAAAACGTGTCGAGGCCTTCGAGACTCAGCGGCAACTATAGATGCTGCCCGTCCTTCGTTGGTGTCTTTCGACGATTTTGCAAGAAAAAGTGCGTGGATCAGGCAAGTGGCCGAGGAGCTGAGTGCTTGCTCAGCAATGGCTACGGTTGTCATTAAAGGCCTGTTCGGTAAGCTTCGCACCAAAGCGGCTGTGTCTGCTGCGCTTCCCGATCTGTTTCCTTATATTTTTTCCTCTGAGCAGCTTCTCAAGGATCAGGGTAAATAGTTCTTTTCCAACTTCGCGTACATGGCCCTCACGTGGTCGCAAGTGCAGAAGCTTTCGCAGGAACTTGATCTCGTTCAGTGTTGTGAAACACAACCTTCTAAAAAGCCTGATCGGCGTGACCTTGGCGGCCATGGTGCCTCGGACACGAAATCATCTCTATGAGTCACTCGAGCCGCCCATCGCGGTAGCCGTCTCTGTCGGCGGAGAAGACTACACGAGGCCATTGAGCGAGAGCGAGAGGGTTGCTCCGCTCTCGCGTGTAGTGAAATGTTGGAGTTAGCTGTCGAGGGTAGATCAAGAAAGGCTCATTTGAAAGCAGCGTTAGGACCTTTCGATTAAAGCATTAACGGAAAGCGTACGTTCGGAACAAACAAAAAGATTGTTTCTTGTTTTGAGAGGCAGGGCTCCTGTATCGTAGCTACATAAATCTGCAAGGTCGCAAGTATGGGCAGCTCTTGGTGCCGCAAAAGGATCGTCACCAACTATTGAAACTGGCGTATGAAATTGCGTGGGCAAGACATCTCGGCATAAAGAAGACCAAGGTTAGCATTTCTTTTAAGTTTTCTTGGCCGAATTGCTGGACGGATATCGAAGACTTTGTACTCTCATGCGACACTTTTCAGAGAGCGCAATATTCTACAGACAAAGGAAAGGCACCCATGAATGTTGCGCCAATTATCACAGAACCTTTTCGGCACCTAGTAATTGGTATCGTCGGGCCATTGCCATAGTCCAGGCAATGTTTTCAATAAATCGTGATGGCCGTCTGTGTAGCCACAAAATTTCCAGAAGTGAAACCACTTAAGGAGCTCAATTTTCCTCATGCCGTGGATGCACTGTTATCTATAATTGCGCGTCAAATTTCCTTCTGAAATTGAATGCGGCAATGCTAGTGGCTTCACCAGCCACCTTACCTCTACATTTTTGGATAAATGTGGAATAAAAGTAGTGCACAGTTCGATTTATCACCTGCAATCTAATCCAGTAGAGCGTATGCATGCCGTTCTGAGACGGATACTCAACGCTCTTTGCTGCGAGCACAAATTCGACTGGTATGCGTGTATTCCTCCCGCTATGTTCGCTTTAATATCAGCTCTTCATGAGAGCACTGGTTTTAACCCTGCAGAGCTTGTGTATGGCAGGAGTTTGAGAACACAATTGTGATTGCTACGCGTGTCCTGTGAGATATGAGATGAGGACCCTTTTGTAGTTTCGTATGCCCTCGACCTTCTTCAGAGGCTTGGAAAAATGAAAAATGCTGTGGAAAGCCACATGAAGGCTGCAAAAGTGTTGTCGAAGGAGTACTACAAAAATCGGTCAAGAAACGCACCTTTGAAGTGGGTAGTCTGCTAATGCAGCTGCGGCCGTCCAAAAGCAACACGCTTGAAGTTCATTGGGAAGGGCCTGCCAAAGTAATATTGAAGCATTCTGACACCAATTATCAAGAGAATCTAGGAAGGCGGCCGAACAAAATTCAGCACAGTAACTTGATGTAACCATACGCAATGTAAGCATATGAAACCATACTTGGCAGCAGTGACGGCACATCGGCGTAACGCTACAAAACTGTTCCCTGCACTGCAGATATCCCAAATTTCGCTGGTCACCGTGAGCCTTGGTCTGCTTGCATCATTTCCCTGACTGCTCTTTCGCCGAAGACGTCATCGGGAAAAGCCCTGCAAAAGCCGCTTTCCGGGCGCTAGACCCACACTTGGCAGCAGTGATGGCACATCGGCGCAACGCTAAAGAACTGTTCCCTGTACTGCAGATTGGTGTACGGATTATGCACAGTTCCTAACTGAATAGTTTATGCTGTCGCGGCTGCCTTTCTGTGTTGCTCTGTACCTGCTGCTCACTTGTTCACTTGTTTTAGCGTTATACATTGTTTCAGCTGCTACAATTCTTCATTTCGAAAGACATGACGAATTCTACGAATGAAAGAGAAAGTGGATTCGAAATTCGGGAACTTCGTGCTGAAATGAAGTCATTACCTGACAGTGTCATGTTTATGAGCGATGAATTCGAAAACATGAAAAAGCGCTTTAGGGAGGCCACAGATGAAAGGGAAGCCTTGAGGAGGCCTAATGAAGAGCTACGTGCTAAATGCAAAGAGAATGATAACATCATTCAGCAATTTCAGAAGAGAGTTGTTCAACCTAAGCAATACTCGCGCAGGTCAAAGGTAGAAATTAAAGCGCTTATACAACATGAAAACGAATGTGTTACAGGACTCGTTTAAAAATTGGTGATTTACTTGGTGAGCTCATAGCACCTTCTGATCTTGAAGTTTGTCACCGTGTGCTCACCCGAGAAGCTGGAAAGTCTAACATAATTATTCAGTTCAAGAGCGTACAGAAGAGGGGCACTGTCCTTGAAAAGGCGCGGAAGGGCAAGGTGTGAAATAACCAGGTTGGAATTCCTGATGATGCCACAGTATTTGCTAATGAGCATCTCTGCCCGGCGTTGAAGCGTTTTCTTTCACTTGCCTTGTCAAGAAGGCGTGAATATCAATGGTGCTCTGTCTAGACGTGAAACGGAAAGGTACTTGCGCGCAAAAATGAGGCTATCAGTGTAATCCATATTGTTTCGGAGGCTGAACTTCAAAAGATCGCGTAGAATACGGTATACGAAATCTTAAAGTTTTCATATTTCTTTTGACTGCACAATGTATCGAGAATTTAGCCTACCATCTGAAATATCCCTGCCTTCACACGTGAGAAATATTTTTGCCCTTCGTGAACTCACGTTCACTCGCTCATAAGGAAGATATTCTAGCAAGGTTTCTTGCCGAGTTTACTTTTTCAATTGACGTTATTATGTTCTCTGAAACATGGTATCAAGAACCCAGTGAAAATCTTATCATAGATTCGTATAGCCACTTTTTTGTTAATCGCACATGAAAACGTGGTGGTGGCGTTGCACTGCAAGTTAAGCGCGGCATACATTGCAATGTGCTTGAGGAATTCACCTGCACCACGCCCCATTATGAAGTGCTCAGCGTTAAATCTTACAACATTCTGTTTGTCGTGATTTACAAACCACCTACTGACAACACGTCTAATTTCTTAGAATTCACTGAAAGACCTTTAGAGCAGGCTTTTTTTCACAAGTACAAAGTTCTCCTTGGTGGCGACTTCAACATTACCAAGCTCGATGACGGCACTTCGACCCGTGCAACTGTTAACCTAATGGATTCAGTCGGTTTCTGTAGTGTTATCACAGCGCCTACTCGTGTGACGGCATCTTGTCAATCGGCACTAGATAATTTCATAGTTAACGCTGGTACACAGATTTATACAGCCGGGACCATCAGCTATGATATCAGAGACCACTGCTCAATATACGTAGTATGCTCATTTTATGCTAATGAAAAATTCTTGCCTGATACCACGTTCAGTTATAGATGTCTATCTAAGGAAAATATTCAACAATTTCGCGCACTTGCACTGCTCAGAGACTGGTCCTCTTTATATACCAAAAAAGACGCTAGTGAGGCATACGGCGAATTCCTGTCAATTTGCACTCATCCTTACAATTTACATTTTCCACTCAAAAAGGCAAAGTAAAGAAACGTATTAGAAAGCCTTGGATGCAGCCTCAACACGTTAAGATGATAAGTAAGAAGAATAGATTATTCAATGAATTTTTACGCACGCGTGAAAAAAGTGATCTCGTTGCATTTCAGAAGTTACGAAATGCAATAAACAAAGAGCTGCGAAAGGCTAAACAAAGAGTTCGGCAGCAGTGCACAAGAAAGGCGTACCTCTGACGCTCAATCTACTGCTTTTGCAGATTTCCCTGCCAAGTCGGCCTACCGAGCCTCGTGGAAATACTGCCGTTTCTTCAACGAACAAGCAAGACACGCTGGCCCCCGGACATCGCTTCGGCGTTTCTGCGCAGCCATTTCGGCGCATGAGCCTATCAAGTCAGCTGACACGGAGGGAGTGACGGCGAACAGTAGAAAAGACGGCGGAATCCTGCGGCTCGCTTAGTTCGGCAGCAGTGCACAAGAAAGGCGTACCTCTGACGCTCAATCTACTGCTTTTGCAGATTTCCCTGCCAAGTCGGCCTACCGAGCCTCGTGGAAATACTGCCGTTTCTTCAACGAACAAGCAAGACACGCTGGCCCCCGGACATCGCTTCGGCGTTTCTGCGCAGCCATTTCGGCGCATGAGCCTATCAAGTCAGCTGACACGGAGGGAGTGACGGCGAACAGTAGAAAAGACGGCGGAATCCTGCGGCTCGCTTAGTTCGGCAGCAGTGCACAAGAAAGGCGTACCTCTGACGCTCAATCTACTGCTTTTGCAGATTTCCCTGCCAAGTCGGCCTACCGAGCCTCGTGGAAATACTGCCGTTTCTTCAACGAACAAGCAAGACACGCTGGCCCCCGGACATCGCTTCGGCGTTTCTGCGCAGCCATTTCGGCGCATGAGCCTATCAAGTCAGCTGACACGGAGGGAGTGACGGCGAACAGTAGAAAAGACGGCGGAATCCTGCGGCTCGCTTAGTTCGGCAGCAGTGCACAAGAAAGGCGTACCTCTGACGCTCAATCTACTGCTTTTGCAGGTGAGGCTAGTCCCATTTGTTTCTCTGGCATAGGAGTGCACTGCTGCCGAACATAGCGTCTTTGCTGTTGTTGTGCATGACATTTTGGAAATGGGAAGTAAGGGCTCTGGAAAAGATACTTCAGATTCTAAAGAGATACGTGACCTGTTCAGGGCGTTTGAGAACTTCAAACGTGATTTCCGGGTAGAAATGAAGGAACTGAAAGAGGGAGTGTCTTTTTGTTCTGATGTATGCAATGATGTTAAAGACGTCGCAGAAGATATCAGGACATTAAGGCAGGAAATAAAGGAACTGCTTAGTGAAAACAGGAAACTAAAGACAGAGAATGAGCGCCTGTCGAAGAAGTGTGATGAGCTAGAGCAGTATCAGCGTTCAAATAACCTGGAGATTAAAGGCATACCACCTGGTAGTGATGCTCTCAGTATTCTTCAAAAGATTGGGGATAGCGTGGGTGAGACCGTTGACACGTCAGATATTGACATTTGTCACTGGGTTCGCACGCCAAAACCTACAATTCAGAACATTCTTGTTCGGTTCGTCAGGCGTGGAAAGAGGAATGATTTTCTGGCTAAATGTAGAAAGAGGAGATTAGACACTTCAATGCTTGGTCTTAGACCAGGGGCTGCTATTTTTGTAAATGAGCACCTAACTCAAGCTAACAAGGCGCTGCTTTCAGCCGCCATCCAAAGGAAAAAGGAAAAACAATGGAAGTTTGTCTGGACTTCTGGTGGTAGAGTGCTTGCCCGTAAGGATGAATCTTCTGCTGTGGTTAATGTGACCTGTCAAGATGACATAGAAAAAATGTGCTGAGTTTGTTGAGTGTATCTTGCGTGTACCAATGTTGTTTTTCGTTGTTCACTATGAGTGTTTTCAGTGAAACTCATAAGTATTACAATGTTCTTGATTTAAAATCGTGTTATCCACAAAATAAAAATTTCCTTTCTGCTTTACATGTGAATGCCAGGAGTATTAGAAGTAAAATAGACGACATAAGCATTTTTCTAGACACCGCGGCAATAAACTTTGATATGCTCATGTTCACTGAAACGTGGTTAACCGATGATAATAATGTCCCAAGTTTTCCTGGATATCGATCTGAGCATCTTTGCCGCGCGGACAGAAAAGGAGGCGGAGTTGCAATTTATTTAAAAGAAAAATATACCCATGAAAAACTAGAACTGTCGGTAATCACAACAGATTTTGAATGTTTGGCTATAAAGGTTGATAAACTTGTAGCGATTGTCATTTATAGGCCGCCTCAAGGGCATAAAACACGTTTTTTAGAGTTTATAGACACACTCCTATCTTCCCCATTACTTTACAACACTTCTTATGTTATCATGGGGGACATTAATATCAATCTTGCTGCAAACGATACGCCCGCCGTACATTTTGAGACACTGCTTTCTGCGTTTGGTTGTGTAAATCATGTATGTTCCCCTACCAGAGTGACCAGGGACAGTGCAACATTACTCGATATATGCGTTACAAATTCGAACCCAGCGGAGATCATAAGCGGTATCGTGTCAAGTGATCTTAGCGACCATTTGCCAGTTTTTTGTTACATACCCTTGTTATTGAAACACCAAAAGCAACAGAAGGAAACCTTCGTCCGACGCAACATAAATAGTGAAAGTAAGAACTTATTCTTTCAGCTCGTCAAAGCAGTAGATTGGAATGATATATATAAGATAAAAGATGTTGATGAGGCCTATAATGGTTTTTTGAATGCATTACGTCACTGTTACAACACGGCATTTCCTAGGAAAGAAGTCTCTTTTCGAAAGAGAAAAACTTGCCGGAAACCTTGGATAGACTGCTCGCTGTATAAACGTATTCAAATAAAAAATGGCCTTTTTAAAAATTTTTTAAGCCTACGAGAACCCGAAGCATTTGCCGAGTACAAAAAATACCGCAACGCACTTACATCAGACTTAAAAAAGGCTAAACGAGAATATTATCAGAAAAAATTTCAGAACATATGTGATAACCCAAGAAGGGTCTGGGAAACAGTGGATGCCCTTACTGGGAGAAAGAAAGCAAGACATGACGTCACAGAAATGCAAGAGGAAAACGGGGTGCTGCGTGGAGAGAACCTAGCCAATGCTATAAATCGTCATTTCGTCAATGCGGGCGCGTATAGTGGTTTTTCTGAAAGAGAAGATGACTCGTGTTTCGAAGAAACAACAGCTATGCAGAATTAAATCTTTATGCTTCCTACTGACAGTGCTGAGATAGCTAACCTAATAAAAAAACTTAAGAGCAATGTGACGCCAGGGATAGACGAAATCACCGCAGCTGAACTAAAGTTGATATGTCCGCTAATATCCGAGGCGCTTGCTTACATAGTAAATCTTGTACTGAAAACAGGCGTGTTTCCGGCACAGTTAAAAGTTGCAAGGGTAACCCCAATTTACAAAGGAGGTGGCATTAATAATATGTCAAATTATAGACCCGTTTCAGTACTCTCGACATTATCAAAGGTTTTTGAAGGCGTTATTCACGACAGGTTGTTATCCTTTTTCAATAAGTATGGCATCATCACAACATGTCAGTATGGTTTTCAGAAAAACAAGTCTACTGAACAAGCGTTAACGATTATTAAAGATCAAATAATTACAAATATGGAAAATAAGAAATTTACGCTTGGTTTATTTTTGGACTTAAAAAAAGCCTTTGACTCAATACATTATGATATATTGTTACGGAAACTATCACGGTACGGCATACGTGGGGTCACCCTTAAGCTATTACAAAACTATTTGCATAACCGGTACCAACTAGTACAAATGAAGACAGCCACATCAAGTCGGCTTCAGTTGACCCAAGGAGTTCCGCAGGGTTCTATACTGGGTCCTTTGCTCTTTTTGCTTTATGTTAATGATATTGTATGTATACCCGCCTCACCACAGCTTATTATGTATGCAGACGACACAAATGTATTTTTCACATCAGATCACTTAGAAATACTAGAAAAAAATGTAAATGAATATATGACGTCACTCTCAAACTGGCTTAAACAAAACAAGCTACAGTTAAATGCCAAGAAGACGACATATATTATATTTCGCCCAATAAATAAACATGTTAAATATGACATAAAGATAAGCTTTGATGGGAACATCATAAAACGAGAAAAACATCAAAAATTTCTTGGGGTATGGTTCAGTGAAGACTTAACGTGGAATGTCCACGTTAATCATTTAGTTAGGCAACTTGCGGGAACGGTAGGATGCCTGTACAGAATTGGTTCCCTCATTCCTCAGTGGCTGAAGAAAAATTTGTACAATGCCCTATTCTATTCGAGACTCTGTTACGGCGTACTAGTATGGGGTACCACAACAGCGAAAAATTATAACAAACTTATAATGCTACAAAAGAAAATACTTCGCTGTTATGAAAATTACCAGGGTAGAATAGACCGTTTGAGCACTTCAGTGCTCTTTGATAAACATGAAATCTTAAAGGCAAACCAAATATATTATTTTAAACTGCTTCAAGAGGTACACAAAAATAAGTGGTATAAACAAAAAGAAAATGACCAACGTTATCCTGCAAGAAGAAACTTACAGCGTTTACCGAGAACCAGGACAAATTACGGAAAGCAAACACTGCATTACCAATCAACGCGAATAGTAAATGAATTCCAAAATGGCTTGCAGTTTGACGTCAGCCTAGGGACATTTAAAAAACAAGTTAAACAAATTTTGATCAAAAGAGAAATAACTTATCATCACTAATCTATATTGTGTAAAAAGAGTAGGTAGAATGTTAATGTTAAGAAAGTAAGTAGTTCATTATGGTATACGATGCATCCATTTTATGTTCCTGCATCTGTATTATGCTAAGTGTATTATATGTTGCTTGTTTTTTTTTTTTTTTTTTTATTTCCTGTATTTCTTTTGTTAACGCTCATGTGGTACATGACATGTTAGTTTTTGTTGCTTGTTTGTATCTGCAAAAAAAAAAAAAAAAAAAAAGTGCATCTGTGACGAACTACAGGTGCAGAGGCCTTTGTCAGGCGTATGAAACGCCTTTTGCTTCTGTATCCTTTTTCTTGCCTTTCAAGAAATAAAATAAATTACTACTACTACTACTACTACTAAAGCCTACAGCTATGAAACCCTTTTTGCTTCGGTACAGAGGAAAAATAAAAAAAAACGTAGAAAATAATCAACGGTGCCATTAGAAAAAATGTGAAACAGCCTTTCCATGAAGTCATCCTAAAGAATGAAAAGGTGACAGGCGTCGCTTTAACTGAACGCTTCAATAATCACTTCGTGAAAATGATGACGTCATCGGATAGAGCGGTCACTGGCACAGCTGTTAACAGATGTATGCATAGCATTTTTTTGAGCCGACTGATGACGCTGAAATTCCCAGTACTTTTTTAGGCCTAAAAAACAGCAATGCTGTTGATGCAGATGGCATTCAAATCAGACCAAAAAAATTTGACATTGACGTCATCGCAATCCACTTTGCATTTGTGTTTAATCTTGTTCTAGAAACTGGCCTTTTCTAACTGCTATGAAGAAATTCATGGTTTCAGTGATTTTTAAAGGCGGTAATTGAAAGGACTTGAGGAACTATAGTCCTATTGCTGTTCTGTCCACCTTCTCTAAGGGTTTAGAGAAGGTGATCTCAGCTAGAATAAATGACTTTTTTTAAGATTAACAATCTGTCTGACTGTCAGCACAGATTCCTCCCAGACAGGTCAGCAGATACGGCATTGTTATGTCTAAAAGAGCTAATAATTGATAACATTGATGCAGAAAATCTAACTTTAGGTATATTTTCAGACTATGGCAAGGCATTCGATCGCCTAATTCATGAAATTTGAATTAGAAAGCTAGACAGCTACGGTATTCGGGGCATGGCAAACCTGTTGTTTCCAACATATTTCTCCGGGTGGACTCAGTGCGTTGCAATTGAAAGTTTCTGCTCTTCGTATCGCGAAATTAAATTGGGAGTACCGCAGAGTAGCGTATTGGGACCGACATTATTGAATGTCTATGTAAACGACATTGCTGAGATTTTTTGTGATGCTTGATTGATTGATTGATTGATTGATATGTGAAGTTTAACGTCCCAAAACCACCATATGATTATGAGAGGCGCCATAGTGAAGGGCTCCGGGAATTTCGACCACTTGGGGTTCTTTAACGTGCACCCAAATCGGAGCACACGGGCCTACAACATCTCCGCCTCCATCGGAAGTGCAGCCGCCGCAGCCGGGATTCGAACCCACGACCTGCGGGTCAGCAGATGAGTACCTTAGCCACTAGACCACCGCGGTGGGGAAAATTGTTAGCCATGCATTCATTATGCTGAACGCGAACGATGCAAGTTTGTTTGTCTCTGGCTATGAAGTTGATGATCTGTCACAAAAATGTCGCAATATTCTTTCTAATTTGTCGTCGTGGTCTCGTAATAATGCTCTAACAATTAACAGCTCTAAATCGAAGTCCATATTTTTCAAGGTGAGAGGCAACCAACTTTGTTTCAATCATGAATTATTCGTGGACGGTGCTCCCATTGAAATTTTGAGGAAATACGAAGTATTAGACGTTATGTTTTCAGAACACGTGAACTGGACTGATCACGTTGAACTAATCTCAAAATCGTTTTCATCTGCCACTGGTGTGCTGTCTCGCTGTCGGCATTTTTTTCCTGAGAAGGTAAAGTTGCAAATACATTACGCCTTGTTTGAACCGCATCTTCACTATTGTGCGCTTGTATGGGCCACCACCACGAAAGCTAATATTCGTACACTTCGTCAACTTCAAAAACGCGCGCTTCGACAAATAGCCAATGTACCCTATTTTCATCCCTGCGCGCTACTTTTTCAAAAATATAATATAATACGTGTAACAAATCTTTACAAATACCGTCTTTTATATTCATTTTGTTTCGGCTCCGACAATATCAAATCCTTCTTAAAACATACGTCAAGACTCGAATACAAAAAACTGACTCGAGCGCTCGTAGCCACGACAGGTGGTTAGTACCATTCAGACGCCCAAATTATCTTCTGCAGTCACTACGACTTAGCCTACCTTCGTTGTTAAATAAAGTGAAAGGGGAAAGATTTTATCCAAATACTTTGACTCGCAAACAAATTAGAGAATGCTTTGTAAATCGGAATGAACATATTGTCACGAGTACCGTCGTATGTTTGTGGAATTCAAAAAAGAAGCACGTGAGTCTTGGAGCCAAGTGACGGCACATCTGGGGACTATGTTCACATACACCTTGAGACGTAGAAAGGTGGAGTCGTTTGAAGACCTTTGAGAGTTGTTTATAGTTGATAGGCTAAAGCAACTAATGCCAAGTTATCTCCGCTCACTGCTCATTCAGCATGAATGGAAGGGCTCGTTGAAGGTGAAGAATATTGCGGAGTTAGGCGTCAATTTCGAAGAAAGCCTCGACCGCAGCAGGTAGGGTAGTTACCACGGTGAAAAACCAGAAAATTTCAATTATGGGTCGCAAGGCAAACTATTTACTAAAGCGAATTTCAGCCCTGATTCAGGAGCGTGTTCTTGCTGCGGAAAACAGTGTCACTTGCAGAGATTGTGAGCTCTCACGTGAGATTGCTGCTAATACAGCCGAAGTTTCATGCATAACTTCCAAGAATAAGCGGCCATTTGAAAGTACAGTCACACCGTGGTGACATTCTCTCGCTGTGCAAAACTCACTGATTAGAAATCCGCGGATTGCGATTCTCGTGGGAAGTAAGCCCTCTTTCGCACGCGTTTATTCAGGGGTGGGTATAATGGTGATATGGGCGAATGATGTATCCGTTAAGATTTTGCGTGAGTGTAGTGGCACAATAAGGCAAACTGACGCTTTTGGGCGCGGTGTTACCGCACGCCTGCTGCATGTAATTCTCGGTCTCAGAACTTCGTCAGAGAGCGTTGCTCAGCCGGTGAAAATTATGATGCGCAGCCACTGATCAACTAACTACGAGTATATTCGTTTTGCTAACTCCAACAGATGACGAGTGTCTGCGTCATCACCGGCAAAGGCTACTTAATCGTCTAAGAGAGTGTTATGCGAGGGGGAACTATGTAAGACATAAAGTTCGACTAGAGGAGTATTCCACATTGGGGCCTGAGCATGTGCCTCGAGGATGTAGCCCTAGCGCACAGTGGAGAAACAGGACGGCCGAGCAAGGGCGCCATGAACGACAACATTAGCGTCACTTGTCGAGCAGGCACAGTTGAAAAGTTTCAGTTCTGCTGCGCAATACTGTACTAATGTGGAAATCGAGCGGCTTGGTGAGTTTGGTGGAAATTATCTCGACGGTGAACAGGAACGCCATGAGTCACTTGCCAATGTGCTGCTTCAGGTGAAAGAGGGAATCGCACGTCGAGGTAACTGGTGGAAAGTCGCTGTATCATGTGAAGCAATGACACGAAAAACAGACCCGGCAGTCACTGGTGTTAGAGTCGTGCCGAGAAGAAGTGTTAGCGCACGACCACACTTCTCAAAAAAGAAAACGAAGAAATGCGTTAGCATATCAGAAAAGAAAATGAGAAAGTGCGTTAAAATGCGGCTACCATTGGGGAACGGCGGTGGAACGAGTGGGTTCTACGTTTTGCATGTTGCACGTTCAAAAAAAAAAAAAGTCCTCACACTAGGACCATCACGTGTACGACTCACGAATGAAGTGAAGACGTAAGCTCTTTGAAGCATCAAACTACCGGGATTTTCTTTCGAGTTCTTGATTATATGTTGAGGCAGTTTTCTAGCGTGATCTTCGTGAATGAGCGCTAATTTTAGTAACTAGATTCTTGTTTTTTTTAGTTGTTAGGCATGGTATGTTACCGAAGGGCGGTGAAATTGCGAAAGCCTTTCAGTGGAAAGTCAGCAAGTTAGCAGGAATGGCAGTACGAGAGGCCGAACACTGCCGTGGAACTTGCAGGTGCAGATTCCGTTTGATTGAGTCAAAGAGGCTCTCGCGCCGATCCTGCGTAGGTAGTATCGGACCCCAGCAAAGTGTTGTTTTTTTTTGGCCCCGGACGTATCAGAAAAGTCAATTGGAGCTTGCCTTTCCCAAAAGATTAGTGAATGTGAACGATCAGTCGCAGTCGTCTGTAGGAAGTTGAGCCAATCGCAACGGGAGGCATCCACGGTTGAATGAGAGGCGAATGTGAAAAACAAATGGTTTGTTTGTATGAAAGGCGCGCTGGGCAAGGCTGCTGGTGCTCCCTCGCATCTAGTGCTCCCTCGCGAACGGGAAGGATTTTGTGGTGTCCACTCAGCTACTGTCAGGTAGTCGGCGATGTCACGTGGCCGCTCCCCTGGCTGCGGACGTGGTGAATCGACGGCGAAGCCACGCAGTCCCATCTGTTGGTACTGGCAACGGCGGTAAGTGTGCCTGGCATCGCCGCAGTGGTATCACAGTGGGCGGTGGTCAGGGGTGCGCCAAACGTCGGTTTTCTTCGGCCCACTGCACTGGCCCACTGGCGAACGTTATGTCGTCGGTGTGGGTGGTGGCGTCTGGCGACGAAAGTGCAATTGGGCGGCGTTTTTGCGCGCGTGGAGGAGGGGCGTGGCGGCGGGCTGCAGCAGCATAGCTCATGACTTGCGGCTGCGACTCTTTAGGCTGAGGAACGCCTAGCGTCTGCTGGATCTCCTGGCGTACGATGTCCGTGATGAATTCCCTGTGAGGCTGCGCTGAGGAAAGTAATTTTCGCAGCTCCTCTTGCGCGATCGCTCGGATCGTCTCACGCAATTCAGTGGTTCCTAGCGCTTGAATGCCGGCGTAGCTTGTAGACGAGAAGCTACGGTTATATTGCCGCGTGCGCATCTTGAGCGTCTTCTCTATCGTAGATTCTTCTGAAACGAATTCGGCGACCGTCTTTGGCGGGTTTCTGATCAGGCCGGCGTAGAGCTCCTGCTTTACTCCTAGCATGAGCAGACGGACCTTCTTCTCCTCGGACATGTCGGAGTCAGCGTGGCAGAAGAGTTTAATCATATCTTTCATGAATAGCGCCACGTTTTAATTTGGCATCTGCATCCGGGTTTTGAGGAGAGCTGCGGCCTTCTCCTTGCGCAACACACTTGCGAAAGGGGTGAGAAACCTGGCGCGAAAGACGTCCCACGTTATAAGGCTTCGCTCTTGATTCTCGAACCAGGTCCGAGCAGCATTTTCTAAGGCGAAATCCATATGCCGGAGCTTGTCATAGTCTGTCCAGTCATTGAAGGCAGCGACGCGGTCGAACCTTTCGATCCAGCTTTCCGGGCCTTCCAGTGGCGAACCGCGGAAAGTTGGCGGCTCTTTGGGTTGCCGGAGCAGGAGTGGTGCAGGTGGAATTGGCATTGACATGGTCGCCGTGGTCGACGTCAACGTCTTGGTTTTCTGAGCCTTGTCCCGTAAAATCCCGTACTCCGGTGGCAGACCTTGTTGCCTGCGGCTAACTCACTGCTCGTTGCTGGCGTCGGTGTCTTCCCGGCGTAGGCTGGGTTCACGGCTTGACGGAGGCGTCCGGTAAATGGAAGAAACAGCACCTCCACCAGATGTCAGGGGGTCGTGACGTGAACGAATTGAGCACACTGCGAGTCGAAAAATAAATTGTTTATTTGGGCGAACCTGTGCCCAGTCAACGAAAAGTCGGACTACAGTAGCAGTCTTGGACTGATAGCGGCGAACGGAGCGTCAGCCGTCGATCAACAACTGACAGCGGCGAAGTGCGTCGTCATTTATACTCTTGCCATCGAATGTTCTAGCGCTATCGCTGGCGGTGACGAGTATTTCAGAATAATCTACAGAGTTCACAAAGTGGGCGTGATCTTAACAAAATGATCTACTACAGTCCCGAAGCTTCTCTAAAACTGTGTTCGCTGAGAATTGTGTAGTGTATTGGGGTGATAACAAAACTTGAGGAATAGAACGTGGCAATATAAAAGATATTGTTATTACATTTTTGCATTTTCGACTACGTGCTGTGGTTCAATATAGAAAGTATCATCATAAATCCCGACAAATTTTTCTGTATGCACAAGGTGACTAAGATTTTGTTTCTGCAGAATTAGAGTCGTATTACCCAACATTCTTGCTTGTGGCAGAAAGTCGTTGCTCTTTAGATGTGTGGTCTTTTTTCGTGATAAGCTACTTAACGCATTTGAAGCTCATGTATCAAACAGAATACTAAAGAAGAGAACAAATTAAAAGCCTTGGTTTAATAAAGACATTCGCAGGTTAATTAGAAAAGCACGAAGTTCGTACACAAAATTTGGCTATAGTAGTACCACGTTTAATGAACAAGAGCTTAGGCATGCAAACCTGACACTGAAATCGGCAATAAAAACAAGGAAAGATACTTTTTTTGCCAAATTAAGCGATATGTCAAAGCAAAACCCGAAAGAGTTCTGGAAGAATGTTAAACAAACTAGAAAAGACGATATTAGTATTCCTGCTCGGACCACTGAGGGTGATACTTTGTGCACAGATGAAGAAAAAAGCTGAAGCTTTCAACCACTATTTCCAATCAGTTTTTACTCAAAGCACACCTGGCGACGCGGGGGCGCTTCCAGTCACGCGGCCTTCCATGAAAGACGTGGAGGTTGATAGTAATGGGGTTGATTGCTTGTTACGGCAGATAGATACAACTAAAGCAGTTGGACCAGATGGTTTATCACCATTTGTTCTTAGAAACTGTCGCAGCGTAATTGCAAAGTATTTATGCGTTATATATGAAATTACACTAAATACTGGAGTTGTCCCACATGACTGGAAAGTTGGAAACGTTATCCCGGTTCATAAATCAGGTGATGAAAAGCTTGTCGAAAACTACAGGCCCATCTCGCTAACAGCAATCTGCCCTAAGTTATTTGAGCACATCATATACAGTGAAACAGTTAAACACCTAGAGTCAATCAACTTCCTCACTCCATCTCAGCATGATTTCAGAAATAGACGCTCATGCGTAACTCAACTAGTCGAATTTCAGCATTACATCGCACAATCTAGAGACAGTGGCGCTCAAGTAGATGCAGTGTTCCTTGACTTCCGGAAAGCCTTTGATACCGTCCCACACATTGTGTTAGAATTTGCAATGCTCTCTGCAAACATGAACCTTGAAGTTATAAATTGGGTAAAGAACTATCTACTCGATCGACAGCAGAACGTAGTGCTTAACCGATCAAAATCCTCTGCGGTAATCGTTACGTCAGGTGTACCACAGGGGACCGTATTAGGATCTTCGCTTTTCCTGATTTATATTATTAGCATAGTCGATGGTATTACCTTTCCCATTAAGTTATTCGCAGATGATTGTGTAGTGTTTAGAGTGATTAAATCGCACAAGGATACTGAAATTCTGCAGCATGATCTGTACCGAATATCAACATGGTGCCGAAAATTGGAAATGAGTCTAAACGTCCGTAAATGTTGCTGTGTATCATTCACCAACCGATTAGTAAACTGAACACAACATACGAAATAAATAATTCAATAATTAGCAGTGACGCCTATTATAAGTATCTGGGCGTCTATTTTTCCAACAATTTCAAGTGGAATAAACACATTGACATCACTGTGACCAAGGCAGGCCGGATGCTATACTTCATTCGCAGAAGTTTTAGGCAAGCTTCACAGACCGTGAAACAAACCCTTTATCTCATGTATGTAAGACCTATTCCAGATTATGCTTGCGTAATCTGGGATCCCCATCAGCAATACTTGATTGACGCATTGGAAAAAGTTCAAAACCAAGCAGCCAGATTTGTTAGCAACAACTATAATTTCTTTGCAAGCATCACAGAAATGAAACGAGCATTGGAATGGGAGACACTGATGGTAAGGAGGCAGAAACTGAGGCTTAAATTTCTTCATTGTATATATTATAGTTTAAATGTCATTAACCCTATTGATTATCTGTTCACACCAACGTTCGTCTCTAATCGTCAAGACCAATCATGAAAAATATTAGAATACCGCTACAAAACCCACTCTTTCGGTAGTTCTTATTTCGTAAAAACAATACAGGAATGGAACCGTCTACCGGATGATCTCGTCAATGAAACTGATAATGAATCCGTTTTTTCTTCCTTGTAACAACTCCTACAATATCACTGCCACTAAGAACGGTTTGCTGTCTCGAAGTGTGTGGGTGTTTACAAATGCATGACTGTGACGTTGTTTTCGCTCACTATTGGAGTGTTTTCTTTCTTCTCATGAAATATTTTCAGTGTTGTTGTTTTTGTTGAATTTATTGTTATGATTGAACACTATGTAGCAAAATTTATATGTGTACTTCCCCTACGTAATGCCTCAAGACAATGTAGGTGAAATGTTAACAAATAAATAAAGTAAATATTGTGCATCATAGTTATATTCATTACAGTGCTTTTCTCAGTGCTGTAAATACTATTGTTTTTGATGTATCACAATGTACTGTCACATTTCTTCTCAAATATCTATTACATTTCTATGTTACTTTTAAGTACCATGCGTTGGTAGGAAATCACTGTTATTCAACATGTTGCAAATTTCTAGTTTCAATTAAAATGGCGTATTATATTTGGGTATATAGACACGTAGCTAGGTATATGTTGTACGATATTTTGCCTGGTGTTCTGTCGGGTAACTAAGGGCATTTGCTTGTGTCGTGTGTTGTCTGTCGTCGAACCATTCTCGACAAGTTTCAGAACCATCGACAAGTACTGAGACCCAAAATTGTTAGACGACACGAGCGAAGCTAGTCGAAAAGTTTCGGTGACAAGCCAGTGGCGCGGTGATCCGTAAATATTTAAATATGTTCCCGAAACTTAGCCTTCCCCTGGCCACATCCCTCCCTGGCCCTGGAAGCGAACCTAAAGGGACTGAGCGAACGAGCGCACCCGACTTCTGAGGTACATGGAAGCCACTCATCTTTCCGGCGCATTATCTGGTGGCGGGGGTGCTGTTACGCCTAGGAGTCCACACTGAACACATTGTCTCTGAAAAGGCAATCTGTGTCAAGGCCAGCGAGCAAGCCCACCTGACGCCATCATCTCAACAACGTCACCAAGTGGCGGCGCCGGTCTGTCCTAAACAACGCACGGTGAGCTCCCTGAATAACGGGCCCGATAGCAGCCCAATAAAGCAATCGGAGCCATCCACTCTGGCGAGTCTTACGCAATGCGTGGCCGCATCACTCGTACTGGGGTGCAAGCCATTGCAGCAACTCCGGATTGAAGGATCACGATGCCATCCCATGGTGGGTACCGATTTGAGGAAGGTGACGCCACCAGCGGCGGTTTTGATTGAACGTTGGAGACGTAATGGATAACCTAGGGCATTTAAAAAAGCCAAGCGGTGTGTCGACAAGCAGCCGACCTATGCGTCGGAGAGAAGCCGACGTATGGAGCAGAGAGAATAAATCTCGGCTCTTCGAGTCCCTAAGCTCTCGGGCTCAGTGCTGAACATGTAACGCCTCTTTTTTTATGCTGTACATAAACCTTGCCTTAACTCACCGTCATCTTGTCCGCTCGTCTATCAGCTCTGCGCAGAAGGAGTCGCGAGCTGAGAAACATTCGCTACCAAACAGCAAGTGACCTTGGCAGCGGCGAGTTTTGTAGAAGGGGCACCTTCGGGACCATGTTGTAGTCGCGCCTCGTAACAATGTGTAGTTCGCATATATTGCAGTTTTACTGTTAAGCAGGCGTTATTACGTTTCTTATATGTTTAATTCTCGTGTGCCCTCTTTACACAAGTTATTACACCTGTTCTTCCACATCTTGCAGTTGAATGAATCGATCCCTTCATGCCCACATTTATTAAACATTAACAAATTAGGCTTTTCTTTTGCAAGAAAATCACTTTAAAATAGATGTTCTAACTCCTCCAACGATTCTCACTGTTTATTTCAAATGTGTGCAAAGAAACACAGAGGTATCGTTGGCTTCCCGCTCTGACGGTGCAGCTTGACCGAAGCTAACTGACGCAAGCAAAGGACGCGTTGAAAAAAGCGAAGAATGGCCTCAGAGACGATCACGCGTATAGAAGCGGTGTCAGAGGCTATGTTATATTTTTAATCATTGAAAATTGGATTTCGAGACATCATTTTCTCGACTCCTCAATCACGGAGGCTGCGAAAGTTCCCAACGACCGTTTGGGAACTGGGTTGTGAACCCAAATCAGCCGCAAGAGACTATGGGAGTGTCCTGTAATAAAGTTAAGGTTAGGGTTAAGGTGAAGGATGTTGTAGGTAGCCGGTGGATATAGCCTTGCATATTTTGCAGGCAATTGCCTCGCCCGGTTTCCTTTTTGCTAATTGTAGCTAATGTCTTTTGTTTGTTTTTTAACTAAGCAGGAGCGAGCTCTTCAAATAAAAATTGTGCACAGTGCAACATAAGCCTGCATAAGACGGCCGCCTCTGTGCTATTACACATGCAGTATTGTGCCAGCACTCTAGCTCGCTGCACTATAGATCAAACATAATTGTCACTTATCACCAGTCACATGCGAGATCTGAAGCATTCAAGAATTTCAGCAGAAGTCGCAACACCTGTTTCCTGAAGATGGAGTGACCACGCGGAAGCACAATATCAGTCACGCTGTTACATCGCGAGCCTAACCATTGCAGTTCCTCAAATAAACCTTGCCATTCCTTCTTAAGTTCACAACACTTAAGCAAATAGTGTTCTATATAACCATTTTTCTTGCACTTCAGGCACAAAAGCGTCGCAAAGAGTCTGATCTTGTGAAGTCATGCCGGTGTACGCACTGAACCCATTCGGACGCGATGAAGCAAGAGGCCTCTTCCCTTGATAGGCCTTTTGTCACACATGGCTGGTGAAGCGTCAGCCATAACGAGGGAAAATGCTTATTGACAGCTTTTCGTAAGATACGCTGGTATTCTTTGGGAGCCATCTTCGTTGATGTAAGCTCCAGAGCACTTCGGACAAGTGTGTCAGCCACCTCATTACCCGCTCTACCAACATGTGATGAAATCTATTGAAAGTTAATGTTCATACCGATGTCATGCAAGTCTTTAAGAATTCGCAGTGATCTTTGAGTGCATCTATCCAAAACCAATCCATGTTTTAGCAGCTGGAAAGCAGGCTTACTCAGCGAAAACAGCACGGCTTGTTGCTACCTACAAAACTTCAGTTTCTTCAGGGCTACCTGAATTGGCACTCTTTCACATGCTGTCGATGAAATAGCGCATTCGAGTCGCACTGCCCAGGACGCCTTTTAATACGGGATCACAAACGCTGCAGCGCTTGCTCCCCACACAATGTCGACTGATCCATCGGTGAAAACGGTGTACTTTTCTTCAATATATTCAAGTACAAAAGAATGTACCTCTGCTGTTGGTGTGGAACACTTGCTGTGCATCCGTGGAATCGTCACCTGACAGTCGACATACTCATGTGACTAAGGAGGGTTTAGTCAACGTTGTATTCGTTTGGGGAAATTGATGCCAAGATGGTGAACGGTGTTGAGAGCCACGTAAGCTCGCGTTTACGTGCGCGCCGAAGGCGACAGGAGTAGTGCTCGTCCTGGGCTTGATTCACCAAGTCGGCAAAGCTGTGTCAGCAGTCGTTGAAAGGCGAGAAGACGCAGTGGTGGAAGACGAGCTTCATGTAGTACTTTTTTGCTTGCTGCAAGCTTTGGCACTCCCAGAGAGACTCTGAGGCCTTTACGATAAAGTTTTTCCAGCCGTTCGTACTGTGACTCACTCGGAGAGATCAGAGGTAATTAGAAAAGCACACAATTGACAATTACTGCCGCATGTAACTTTATCATTGATGTTGGGAGGCTCCCCAGCTTGTTCCTGTCATCTTTCGCAGCATGTTTACACGGAGTGACAGCGCGGACATGGTCTTGTCTACTGCCCGGCGCCAATTCATTCTGGTGTCTTCTGTGACTCCAAGGAATCTCATGTGCTTCACTTGCCTAATTGATGCATCAAGAAGCAACATTTCGCTCCTTGTTTCTCGTCTTCGCATAGCTGGGAATAGCATGATTTGAGACTTTTCAGCTGATGTTTTAGTCCAATAGACTCAAGATAGAATTGTGCGCAGAGTATAACTCTTTGGCCAATCATTTAAATCGCTTATGCTGATATCCAGACAGCCAGATGCATATGTGGTCGGCATAAATTGATATTTGTACTGCCTTGCTCACAGTCTTAAGAGCATTAGGTAAACCAGCCATGGTCACATTGAACAACATTGGACAAAGGACACTACCCTGTGCACTCCTCAGGTAATTTTCCTTGAGCTACTGAGCACTGTCCCTGGCTTCACCTGCATCGCGCGTTCAATAAAAAGCGCCTGAACAAAGCTAAAAGGTGCCCCGTTATTCCCATAGACGCAAGACCCCAAATTATCGCAACTTGGAACACGTAGTCTTCCGCTTTTGAAACGTCAAGGAATATTGCCAGAGTTGAAAAGCCGTACGCTCGTTGGTGTTCTATGTGACTCACCAAGTCCAAAATGTGGTCCTGTGCACTCAACCGTTGCCGAAACCAAGCCATACATGCTGGAAGGGCCTTGTGATTCTCCATACACCATGTCAGCCGAACGCAGGCCAGCTTCTTCATCAGCTTCGCCGCGCACGAAGTTAGTGATGCTGTTCTATATGATGCCAGTTCTGTTCTGTCTTTGCCTGGATTGAGCACTGGCATGACCCAGGCAATTTTTCCGGCTTGAGGAATGTTTCCCTACTCCCAACATAGTTGCATCAAAAGCCCGCTCTTCACTTCTAGAGGCAGATTTGAGATCATTTGGTTTGTAATTCCGTCAGGTCCAAGAGCACATCGTCGACGTAGACAACTTATGGCTGACGTAAGTTCCCGCAGCGTGAAAGGTGCGTCGATGGCAGATGTAGAATGAGGCGGAAGTGAGTAAGTTGGTTCACTTTCTTTTCCGATTACATACACGTCACCAAACTGTTCGGCTAGAGATGGCATTGATGTATCTTTGAATTACGCGAGGGCAATAAACGGTCTCAAAGGCGCGGACGTGCTTCCGAAAATATTTACTTCTCGCCATATCCTTGACAGTGAACTAAATACAGTTAAACTCTCGCAAAACGTTGCCCATTGTTTTCTCCGAAGTTTGTTGTTGTGTCACCATATTGCTGCATTAAGTCTGTTAAAGTGAGGTTTGCTTGCAGGTTCGCCACCTCTTAGCATAAGCCATTTCTCTGCCCTTCTTCTAGACGCACACAAAATACGGAGCTTTAAGTCCGGGGCTTGAAAATGTCCAGGTAGCTTAAGTATAGTATTAGCAGCCGCTTTGCACACCAGCATACCCTTAAACATATCCCCTGATCGGTGATGCAGATGCTCTCGGTATCGATCCCATTGAGTTACTTTGCAGGATTTAGCTTCCGTCAAATGGTAGCCTGCAACATTATTAAATATAGGAAAAAGATCACTGCCCATTCTGTTAGGAGCTGTGCAACACGTCAGTTGAACGTCACTGGAATGGAAAGTCAAGTCAATAACACTTGTACAAGCTGGGGGCCTAAAGAATGTACATTGCCATCATTCACAATGCTTAAGTCTAGCTTATAAATAGCATTTTTCAGACAAGGTCCACGTACCCCCTAACTCTTGTCCCCCTACGATGTGTGATGCACATTTAAATCACCACAAATAATGCGCGGAGCTGGGCAACGATAACACAGATCTTCTAAAAACTTTCGATGGAAATTTTGTTGTGAGGGGAAGCATACACCGATGCAACGCTGACTTTCCGGTTTCCTATCTGTGCTCTGATGGCACAGACTTCTATAACATCTGTGCACAATTCCGCCACATTGGTGCTACGTGTGGTATTTCTCTTCGTAGATACACAGTGGCGCTTCCATTTGGGAAAGTCGTTATGGTAGGGTTATTGAGAGTGGCGTATCCAGTGATTGATCTTTGTCTCGGTAATCCGGCCTCCGACCGAGCCAAGATCGGCATTCGATATTCTATCAAAAACAAGTGGAGTTCATTCATGCGAAAAACAACACCAGCACAACTCCACTGCATCATGAAATGCATTTTCCGGAAATTTAACGTGCACTGAGGCTTGGCCTTCAGCATTCTACTGCTGGTTGTGCCCGAAACAACCAAGCAGCACTAATTCTAGAGCCAGCATGGCCTTCAGCGTGGTCTTCGCAGCACCTGGTGGCATTGTCGCTAGGTGAGAACGTAGAGCGGCAAACATAACACAAACTATCTCCGCAGTGTCATGGATATTTTACTGATGTCCTTTTGTCTTCTGCTGAAATTCTTGTCTAAGTACTCTGGCATAGGTAGCTTGTGTAGAAATGTTCTGAGTAGAATCAGTCGGCATGGCTCCTTGTTTTGCTTGACTCGCATTGCCCGGTGTTTTCAGGAAGCATTCTTCTAATTGCACCTCATGTACGTTTTTCGGACAAGTTGATATTCTGTCTTTCATCAGTGGAGGAAAATGCCGAGGTGATTGAGCAACTGACCGGGCAGTAGTTGGTTTAGTTGGTTTAGGCCCCATAAGAAAGGCTTTTTGTCTATGCAGCGCACTAACTCGGAACGGACACCCACTAAAACTGGCGGGATGGTCATTATAGCAGTTTACGCTTTTAAAGTCATCCTTGCAAATTTTGAAGTCATGTGGACCTCCAAAGCATTTGCATCGCTGCTCTCTTTTGCAGAATTTCGCCACGTGACCAAAACGTTGGCATTAAAAGCACATCGGTGGTGGCTCCGTGTATTCAGTGGTTTCATGTCGAGTGAAGGCAAGAATAATAGTCAGAGGTCGCTCGGTGTTTGGAGTAAACGCAAGTACCACCGCGTCAGTGGGTCTAACTTTCCACTCATTCGTCGAAGAAACTTCTCTTCTAACAATCCTCCTGACGTGAATCATGCCTTGAGGTTTCGTGTATTCGAGAAGATCTGCCTCTGTGTACCACTTCAGAACACCTCTGATCAAGCAGGTGTTTCGAAGGCAAGCATTAGGAAGGCGGCACCTACTGCTACACCACATCGCTTGCCACACCTGAAAAGGGCGTTTACTTGATCATCACTGACCACGTCAAGCGGAAGCGAACCTTAAGCTGTGAAATAACTACGAACTGGCTCAGCGTCATTGACTGATGTCACCGCAGAAGGTAAAGCAATAGGGTCCACCTGTCTGATGTCTTTTCAGCTGTCTACAGGTGATATAATTACTAGAATACCCAGAGTTCTGCTTTTGCGGTGGCTTACCATCTTGAAGTTATCGTTCTCCCTGTCCGACCAATCGTGTACCTTCTCGTCGAGTGGATGCGTCGTCGTCAGTTGTAGGTTCATTGGTGTCGACACAATTGCGTTCGCCCACTTGTTAGTCTGGTCATTTCGATGGCGTGTGTGATGGATTAGACGTCCGTCCTAGTCGCTTGCATGGCTGAGCCTTGGCCAAAGTCCCGGAATGAGACCCTTCTTCCGGTCGCTTCTTCTTGGAAGGGGCCCGGTAAGGGCAAAATTGTCTTGAAGCCACAGACGTCTTCGTGAGAATGACGGAAAACAACACAAAACAAAGAAAAATAGAAGATCGAGGTTAGGATAAGCTGCACTCTCAACGCCGTTGTCTCCTACTAACGTTTTACACATTACATTATAGGACATTTCACCGGTGACCAGCTTACCAGGGACCAACGTGTGTGCTTGCCGCTTTCACAGTTGTACTGTGTGTGTTGCTTCTTTAACGGGGCGCAAGTTAAAGTGTTTTATGTTTGCCAGCTGCTGTTTGCATTCTGCACAAGGTACGCGAACCACGTGATAAATTTCCTTTTATTTTGCATTGTATTCAAGGGCCCCAAAACCACATCGGAAAATAGGAAAAAACGAGCCCGTCACATTCTCTTGGCGTTTCTGGTATTTTTAGCACACTAAGACGACAATTCATGGCACGTCATTAGGACACATACCATCGATTGGTCCATATACGAGAAATGTTCATTCGCATTGTCTTCGACACGCCCCGCTGCGGTGGTCTGGTGGATAAGGTACTCGGCTGCTGACCCGCAGGTCCCGGGATCAAATCCCGGTTGCAGCAGCTGCATTTCCGATGGAGGCGGGACTGTTGTAGGCCCGTGTGTTCAGATTTGGGCGCACGTTAAAGAACCCCAGGTGGTCGAAATTTCCGAAGCGCTCCACTACGGCGCCTCTCATAATTATATGGTGGTTTTGGGGCTTTAAACCCCACATCTCCATCAATCGTCTTCGATACTGCTTTGAAGTGCAGTCGCCCGCCCGTTCTCCCTTGTCTCGCATAACTTACGGGTTAATCAATTATTTCACTCTATTTGGTATGTTTTCGACAATTCAAGCGGAAATAATTATGTGATGTGATTTGTGGAGTTTAACGTCCCAAAACCACATTTTGATTATGAGAGACGTCGTAGTGGAGAGCTCCAGAAATTTTGACCACCTGGGGTTCTTTAACGTGCACCCAAATCTGAGTACATGGGCCTACAACATTTCCGGCTTCATCGGAAATGCAGGCACCGCAGCCGGAAATCGAACCCGCGACCTGCGGGTCAGCAGCCGAGTACCTTAGCCACTAGACCACCGCGGCGGGGCTCAAGAGGAAATAATACTCTGTAGTCGGTAAGCGTGAAATCCCGATGAGGTCAACACTTAGTGCTGACAATGCACGTGTGTTTCATGAAAAAGTAATTGGCGAGGATGTATTCCTGCAAAGAGGGCATTTAAGGCGAGAATGAAACCTCTCCTTCGCCTTTGTACTCGGAGTCACTTAGCAACTATTTGAATACTCAAGTAATTTGACACAACTATTGCTGCTATGAATAGAAGAAAACGCATTTTATATTAGGCCAGTGTACAAAACAAGAAAGCCTGCACCACATCCAGGTTCTCACACAGCTGATTGAATATTACCCTAATGTTTCGAATGCTCGAGAGCCTTGGGGGCAAAGAAGTGTGTCAGCTGAAGAAAATAATCACAGTGATGGGGAGGAACCCATCACGCCGAAGCGCGGAGAGCAAACCCAAAGCATTTGTTTACGTAGAGGAAGCAACCATGGCTTACCCGCTGAATGTGAAATCAATGACCCGCCATTGACGCTGGAGGAAGTAATCACAACTAAATGATTCTCAACGTTCGACAAAACCACGAGACCTGTTCCTGAGAACTTGACCGTTTTGGTATTTTGCCCTAAAAAAAGTAAGAGCACCATGCGCTGCCTCTTCGGCACACGCGTGCTCTTGACCTAATCGATGCGGCCTACGCTAAGCACCTCTGCCGTCTGGAACGAGGTCTAGAAGTTAGGAGCACCGTGTCGTCGCTGAGCGAAGGCAGCGCCTACGTGATGAAGCTTGCGGCATGGACATATCGTCACGCTGCGGTAGGTCCCCGTAATAGTCCCAAACACTACACCAATTGTTTTCGGAAAACCATTCGCCGGGTCATTTGTTGGTACGGGTCCAAGTTCGATTCACCATGTTCCATCAGCAGAGCCCTGCTTCTGTAGCGCAGAGTAGCGTTCCGTGGGGAACGCGACTTCGCATACAACCCGCAATTTTTATCTTCTTTTTTTTATCTTTAATCTTGTGTGTTGGCTCAGAAAGGAAATCAAAGAAGCTTTACTGACAGTGGATCCTACTGTATCAATGCCTTGAAAGCAGCCATTCATAGTGCTTAGGCCCAATGATCACACAGGAAAGAGTGGAATAAATAATGAATACGATTCGCGAGAGGTAGTGCGACTCTGGGCAGCGTGTTTTGGTTTCACTTGTCGTAAGCGCGGGGAAACTCGACTAAAGCGTCAAGACATACTTCTGGGAAGTTTCTATAGTGGCAAATTTGTTGTAGTTCCTATTACTAATAGATGATGTCTATTCGTACAAGCATCGAAAACCAAATTACTGCAAGCACTTGCGGCATCTATCTATCTATCTATCTATCTATCTATCTATCTATCTATCTATCTATCTATCTATCTATCTATCTATCTATCTATCTATCTATCTATCTATCTATCTATCTATCTATCTATCTATGTAATTGTAGCGTTTCGACTAGGAAAAACACATGAAACACAATCTACAATAGACGGGTGTCATGCGCCATTTTGCTGTAACATCTTTCAGCCCCACCTAATTCCACTTCGGTCTCTTTCACGCGCTTGCAGACCAATGCACTCTTGTGTAATTCTTTGATTACACCTGCCTATGTAATACCTAAATATGTTAACAATGAAAGCACACACGTTTCGACCTGAGGGTGCAGTGTACATGTTCTTCAGAATCCCGTGATGAGATGTGGTCTTGACGACTTGGAACGGTCCGTATATTTGGCATTTGAAGGAGTGACTCCTTTCCTCACATGGATAATCTCCCGCCTGGATTGGTGGAATGTCGCTGTTGTGTCTTTAATCGAAACTCTTCTTTATCCGCCGCCTATACAATTCTTGACCTTCGGCAGTTTTTTGGCTTCCGTAAATTAGAGTTTTCCTAGGATGTCTAGATCAGGATCTGCCGGTAGTATGGGTGCTGTTCCGGTTGTAGCAAAATGAGCACTGCAGCCTAAACCCGTGGTGAACGGTCGGTTGTGGTGCTTCATAGCGGCATAAAGGCAGCACTTCCACCCTCCGATAAAGTCCAGATACATCTACAAAAACTTTTACATGTCTCGTACGGCCCGTTCCCCTAATCCATTCGCTGTGGGGTGATAGGTAGAAGAATATTTATTGAAAACTCTTTGGTAATCAGTCCATCTTGCTAGCTTCGTACTGCAGAAAACAGGACTGTTATCGGACACTAGCGTTTTTTGTGCTTAAAACACGCATCTTTTAGTAGATTGATGACACTATTCATATCTTTTGTCCCTCATTTGGCCACAATCGTTCTGGTACATTCATTAATGGAAAGCAAAGAAGCTTGCGTTCGTCAAACTTCTGCCCTCTTCTTTGTAAGCTCGGCGAGGTCTAGATGAACTACTTGCAAGGGTACCTTTAAATAATCAAGGTTCGTGATGACATATGTTCAATGCTTGTACTTCACTTTGTTTTACCTGGAATAGACGGCATGTCCGGATATATTTATTGACTTCATTTTTCACACCTGGCCATTTAAACCTTGCATCGTATCAGACCCAAGAGCACAAGCCAGTTATGATGGTTGCACTATGCGTGCCTTTCTTTACTATCAACTAAACCCCTACCCCTTACCCTCGTTTCGCTATAAAAGACTGACGGCAATAAACGCAAGCGTTCACTACTGTCCAGGCATGTGTGTTGGTGTCAATGAACGTGGCTCGGCTGATACATGGTGTCAAAACTGCGGAACCAGAGCCTTGCCAGCTCGACGATGAAGAAAGCACCGTAACAAGTAAGTACCTACACCACAGCCTTCAAAACCACCACAAGCTTGGAGTACATCAAACCACCGGAGCCTCTGGGCCTCTCGACCCATGGGAGAAGAACGTGGAAGCTCTTCCGGCAAAAATTTGATTTCTTTTTGGCAGCCATGGAATGCACTGCAAATCAAGGTCAGAGGCAGCAAAAATGGCTCTTTCCTTCATGACAATAGTTATGGCGCGAGAACAAAACGACGCCACAGAGACAAGAAGGACACGAAGGACACTTGTGTTGTCGTTTTGTTCTCGCACTATAACTATCGTCATGCCGTGCCAACTAGCCCATGCTGCCCCACTTCTTTCCTTCAGCGTGGCTGGTGGCAAGGCGCTTGTAGTGTACAACAACCTTACGTTCGATGAAGGCGAAGACAAACAGGACAATAGCATGGTAGCGGCCAAGCTCGAGAGCTACTACGTCGAGCAAGAGAACACAATTCACGAGCGCTACGTCTACCGGTATTGACTCCAGAGCAAAGCTGAACCCTTCGAACAGTTCTTCTGTGCACTAAAGAAGCAGGCGCAGTTTTTCAACTATGGAAGGATGATAGACGAGATGGTGCGCGACTAAACTGCGTTCGGTACAATCTCGCCGAAGCTTCGGGAGAAATTGCTCAGAGACAAGGGCCTTACGTTGGACAAAGGCGTGGCCTTATGCAAGGCGGCGAAAACATCACCACGGGAGGACTCACTGTGGCAGAAGACTGACGGAGACCTTCACGTCCTTGCAGCATCGTCGAGCCGAAATTTCAAATGTTTCTGCTGCAGCCAATCCCATGCCACACGGCGCTGTCCAGCTTACGGAAAAACACGGAAAAACTGGCTACTTGTGCAAGAGGCGTAACCATCTTGCATCATGCTGCCAGTCAAGCGGAGCCATCTTCTAGGTAAAGAACGAGGGGAAGACGCCATACGAAAATGATGACTTCGTTGTTTTGGATTTCACCATCGGAAACAGCAGTGACTGGGACTGGATCATGAAAGCAAATATTGCAGGCAAGGACATCAACCTCAAGATCGACACAGGGTCCCAAGCAAACTTGGTGCCGCTGTCACTTTTCCGAAAAATTGAAGCCTGTCCAGTAAAAGCATGTAACGTGGTTCTACGATCCTATAACTGCGGCGTCGTCAAACAGCTCGGCACATTTTTGTCGCACTTGACCTACGGGGACCAGAGCGTCTACACAGACTTCTTCGCAATTAAAAAAGACCACCTGGGGCTAATCAAACGGAGCGTTGATGCCGAAACAACCAATCCTTCCACGATAATCGATCAATTTCCTCAGCTTTTCAAGGAACAGGCCGTGTACAGCGTTAGTACAGGATCACCCTTCGCGAGTGTGCCCTGCGCATAAATCAGCCAGCCAGACGAGTGCCTTTGGCGCTGCGAGAACCTCTGCGCGCTGAACTGCAGCGAACGGAAGTGGAAGGCATCATACGAAATTCAGCAGCCTGAGAGATTGGGTAAGCCCACTGGTCATCGTGCTATAAAAAGCACAGGAGGTTGCGGGTATGCATAGACTCGAGAAAAATTAATGAATGCCTTAAAAGAGAACATTATCAGATGCCGCGCCGAGAGGACATAGAAGCAGTCCTGGAAGGAGCGAAGATGTTTTCTCGGCTTAACGCTAACGCCGGGTTCCATCAAATACCACTGGATGAGCAGTATTCCAAAGTATGCACCTTCGCAACTCTGTTTGGCTGTTATCGGTTTCTTCGACCGCCTTTTGGCATTTCATCAGTAAGCGAAGTTTTTGAAAAGTGCTCAACGAGATATTTGATGGTTTACCCGGCGTGCGTGAATATGTTGACGACGTGCTCATTTGGAATGCTAACTGGAAAGAACACAATAAGAGACTCAAAAACGCGCTACTAGTGGCAGCTAAAGTAGGACTGACATTCAACGCGTCAAAGTGCTTGTTCGGCGTTTAACGTTTTGTTTCTTTGGTGACACCATCAGCAGCAGGGGCATACGCCCTGACCCTGCTTTGGTCGAAGCTTTGCTGAAAATGCCGGCACCACGTGAAAAACAAGCGGTACAGAGCCTTTTCGGCATCTTCAACTGCTATTGCAAATATGTGCCGTCACTATCCCAGCGCACATCCACTTTGTGTTTGCTGTTGAAGCATGATGTTGTTTTTGACTGGACACCAACTCATAAGAGTGAACGGCAGTCTATATGCAACGAGCTTAGCGAAAAACGAAAACAACGGCGGATACCTCGCAGTACGGTGTCGGTTCGGCGCTGATGCAACGTCATGGGAGCGCATGAAGACCTGTGGCTTACGCTTCAAGAGGCCTTAACGAAACCGAACAACGTTATTCACAGATAGAAAAAGATTTGCTGGCTTTGGTTTTCGGGTGCGAGAAGTTTTATCATTTCGTATACAGACATCCTTTCAATCTTAAGAGTGACCATCGCCCACTGCTTCACATACCAAAGAAGGCTATTGTTTACATGCCGCCTACAGTAATGCGTTTTTTTTGCGGTTATGGAAATATGATTATACCTTGGTTTTTGTTCCCGGCACACAGATGGTTGTGGCCGACATGCTTTTCCGGGCACCTGCTTCTGAAGACGGTGCTGTGCCTCCTATAAGTGACGTCGAAGTTCATGGAGTCGCAGTAGTATCGACACTCGTTAGTGAAAAAAGTATTTCACGACTTGCAAGTGAGACCGAACGTGACGTATAACTTCAGCAAGTACTTCACAAGCTTGCAAATGAGTGCGCTGTGGAAGGTCCACTGAAGGCGGCTGATTCCGAACTCTCAGTGGTCAAAAGAGTCCTTCTAAAAGGAACGAAAGTCGTGGTGCCAAGTAGCATGCAATTGGACATAATGAAGCGTGTTCATGTAGGGCATTTCGGCATTGAAAATTGCAAGGCCAGAGCATGACAGTTGTTATACTGGCCAAATTTAAACGCTGATATAGAAAGGCTAGTTCGCAATTGTTCAGTATTCCAGACTTATGCTTTTAAGCAGCCGCCAAAACAGCTAATCTTGCGTCCAACACCGGTTCAAGCATGGTATCGCGTGGGTGTCGACTTGTTTCAATATGGTGGTTAGCATTGTCTTTGTGCCTACAACCCAAAGTCGAACTTCCCAGAAGTTTAATTATTACCAGCACCACAGCCAGCTCCGTCTTACAAAGATTGGGAGCTATATTTTCCCGTTATGGTATACCAATCGAAGTATGCACAGTGAATGGGCCCCAGTTCGCCATTTATGAGTTCAGGCTAATCGCTCAGCAATTGGATTTCAAGCACATCACATCCAGTCCAGGGTACCCTAAGTCAAAGGGCTTAGGCGAAAAAGGTGTACAGATAATTAGGCGCATATTGAAAAAGACAAAAGCGGCGAATGGGAACTTTTGGCTTAGTGTCCTGAATTACAGAACACGTCCATTGGAGGATGGGCGATCACCAGCGGAGCTACAGTAAGAAAGACGCCTGTGGACCCCCATACCGAACTTTGGACCCATTGTTCCCATGCGAGTGAGGAACCACTAGCAGAGCAACCACAGCAGACGTGTAGTTCCCGGCCTCAAAAGCAACGACACCGTTTGCATAGGTGGAGGCACATGAATGAGAAAAGCCAAAATTCTTGGATCAGCAGGACCTCGATCCATCCATGTGCAAAGAGAAAACCAGAACATCCTGCGCTGATATCGGCGGCACCTCTTAGCAACGAGTGAGCCTTTTGAGGACACCTCCGACGAGGAAGACGACGACGAAGAGCAGGCCCCTGCCTCTGTAGAATATTCCACGCCTGGCTCATCCACAGTAGTGCCAAGTTGTCCGCAACAACCTTTGCGACCAGTTATACCGCAGTGAAAGTCACAGCGTCAAACACATCGTCCGGAACGTCTGGGATACAATCAAAGCTTTCAGCAGTCAAGTCAATGACGTTGAAGGGGAAGATGTATCGTATCAGGCCCAAGAACGCAAGCCAGCTATCTTGGATGCAGTACACCTGCCTTTATACACTATCTACTAAACCCCTACCCATATCCCTCGTTTCGCTATAGAAAACTTACCGCAATAAACACAGGCGTTCACTACTGTTCTGACATGCGTGTTGGTGTTATTGAACGTGGCCGGCTGATAGAAACCTCGTGAGCAATTTCTCGTATGTACGCAAGAAGCCATCGTGTAAGCCTGATTCTGGGGTGTCAAGGCCTAGTTTAAGAATGTTTTGAACCAGGGTGGGTAGGACATGATATATTATATCATTAAACTGCAGATCTTCTGTACCTTCTCAGAGCTTAATATGATCGATCATTTCTGAATTTTCGCTGGTCTCATGAACAAGCAATTTAGACAGTGGATTACAGCGGTGAGAAGTGGACCAGAATGGCGTAAAACGGTGAAATGAAATTGCTGGAGATGAATGAGCCATTTAGCAATGCGTCTTCTTAGCTGTGCCATATTCAAAAGTTGTGTAAACGCCTGATGATCCATGAATAGCTTTAACTTAGCTCCTTCAAGATAAGCTCTAAATACCGGGCTGCTTTTAAGACTGCCAGCACTTCCTTCTCTGTAGTGGCATTATTAATTTCAGTTGGCTTCGGCGTGTAGCTTTAATATCCCACCACGTAATGGTCAGTTGGATCGACCTGTTTTGAGGGTTTCCGACACAATAGTGCACCGGTCGTGAAGTGTGATGCGTGCGTATTCAGTACGAAATGCAGAGAAAATTCCGGTATGTGCCGGATGAGATCGAATCATATTACCTTTACAAGCTCAGAATAAACAGCTTCACAATCCTCATTTTACTTGAAAGGTACGTCTTTTTGTGTTAAGCGCGTAAGCTGTCCCGTATTCACTGCGTAGTTCTTGACAACGGCTCTGAAGTGTCCTGCCAGGCCACAAAAAACACGCCGAGAATGCACATCATAAGGTTTCACCAGATGAGAAATTATTTTACTGATTTTTGCTTCGTGCTTTTCGTATGTCTTTCAAACACCCTTCCAAGAAATGCAACTTTGTCTTCAAAAAAGCACTTTTTTAAAATTGACTTTGTGTTGCGAAAGACTCAAAATATTAAGAACTTGTGAAAGATAATCCCGGTGCTCCTTTCTTGCCTTTGAATACAAGATGATGTAATCAAGGCAGACGTTGCAGAATACACCAAAATAAGGTTTTACAATATGAGTAATAGTTTTATGAAACCATGCCAGAGAATTTTTTCAACCAAACGGTAAGCGTTTGTCGCCGATGAAGGAACTGCCGCAATTCTTGGCATGTGCTCTGCGCAAGTTCCTATTGAAGAAACACTGTCGTTCTTTTCGCCATTATCGAACTTTGCCCTGACGAACTCATTCTTGGTGGGGATTTTCTAGTAACGCACTCTGCCCTCGTAGACAGTGCAGCTGGCTCTCTCCACCTCGATTTACCTCTCTTTTCCGACCCGACCAGCCCACTGCAAACCAGCCTCTCCTGCATTGATTTCACGAGTCTCCCGCCTAACTCTGTCACACGTGTCGACTTATCCTCCACGCCGCCAGTACCTGACGGTGGTTCAATGGTGGCGCCGATTCCTGCCGTGATGCTTACGCATGAGGCTGCTGTGCCGCATATGATTCTGACGGTTACGGGAAACCACACCTTCCTTTCACTTGTCAAATTCTCACTCACTACCCAAGTTCTACTACAGAGTATCTCCCTGGCCAAAATTACCGCTATCCCAGACGACCATGTTGCACCCTTCAGAGTGGAGGATTGCTGCAGCTGAGTCAGTGGTTCAACTCCATCACCTTCTTCGGGCGCCGACATCAAGTGAAAGGTGTCATCGGACCTTATGTCTGAGCCAGCTACAGTGCTTTGCCACGTTCTTGAGGGCTATCGTAGTATTTTCGACTTTGCCAGCAACTCTTTAAGTCAAACGACCATTGTCACCCATCTCATAAATACTGGCCATGCAACTCCAATTCACCGACGCCCCTACCGTGTCTCTGCGTAGGAGCGTGCCATATTACAACATGAAGCCGACAAACTGCTTGCGAAAAACATTATTGAGCCTTCATTCTGCCCCTGGGCTTCTCCAGTCGTCCTTGTTAAAAAAAGGATGGAACATGGCGCTTTTGCGTTGGTTACCGTTATCTCAACAAACTTGCAAAAAAGACGTCTATCCTTTGCTTCGCATCGACGACGCCCTCGACTGCCTGTACGGTGCTACTTATTTTTCAACTACTGACCTTCGGCCAGGCTACTGGCAGATAGCTGTCAATGAGATAGAACGCGAGAAGACCGCATTCATCACTCCTCATGGTCTTTATCTGTTTTAAATGATGCCCTTCGGCCTCTGCAATGCGCCAGCCACATTTGAAAGAATGATTGACTCATTGCTTCAATGGTTGAAATTGTCCACCGCTTGTGTTACCTTGACGATGTTATTGTTTTTTCGCCCACATTCGAATTACATCTCGATTGTTTATCAGCTATTTTGGACGTTTTCTATCGAGCCGGACTCCAGTTGTGAACATATCTAAGTGCCACTTCCCTCGTCGTCAAGTTTCTGTGCTCGGTCACCTTGTCGATGCTGAAGGCGTGCGTCCAGACCCAGTGAAAATTCGCGCAGTTACAAACTTTTCCGTTCCGAAGACCACAAAGGGTGTCCGCAGTTTTGTGGGGTCGTGTTCTAAATTCAGACGCTTTATTATGGACTTTGCGACCATTGCACGCTACCTCACAGGCCTCTTGAAGAAAGACGCCTCGTTTATCTGGGGCCATGACCAAGCGTCATCGTTTTCCCAACTAACGACCGTGCTTACAACGCCACCAACCTTGGTTCACTTTGATCCATCAGCTCCAACCGAGGTTCCCTTGGACGCTATTGCACATGGCACAGGAGCTGTGCTATTGCAGCACCAACAGGAACGCGACCGTGTTAAAGCCTACGCAAGTCAATTGCTATCCCTAGCCGAGCGCGAATGCCTCGCCCTTGTATGGGCAGCCGCCAACTTTCGTCCATACCTGTAAGGGCGCTCATTCCGTGTTGTCACGGATCATCACTCAATCTGCTCGCTAGCCTACCCGAAGGACCCCACAGGACTACTCGCTCGTTGGCCCTACGCCTTAAAGAATACACGTTCTCTGTAATGTATAAAACAGGGCGATTACATCAGGATGCGGATTGTTTATCCCGCTACCCTGTATACAAAAGCGACCATTGGTGACGCTATCACGGACATTTTTTCCGTGTCGCAGCTGCGGAACATTAGCGAAGAGCAACGTCGGGATGCTTTTTACGAGCCATCACTGATAAACTGTAGTCAATGCCTGGCGACCCATCTCTACGAATGTTTTGGGGAAAGACGGGATCCTGTACTGCCATAACCTTGATTCCTTCGGATCAGACTTACTTCATGTCATCCCGGCGAACGTGCGTTCCACTGTCCTGCACCATCTTCATGACGCTCCCATGACAGGCTATTTATACCTTTCTCGCACATTCGGTTGGGTACGGCGCCAGTTTTTTGGCCTGGATTTTCCCGCTCTGTTCGGTGATATTGCTATGAGGTGCCACAAATGAACATTATAGGAAAGACGACGATGTTTAGGGTGAGCTCGTAGAGACTGGGTTCCATCTTGTATGCCTGCTTGTAAATAGATAGTAAGCATATTTCTCCGACGCCTTTTCCCCGTAACATTTTGGTGGAGAGTGCGGGCCCTCCCAGGATCAACATCTACGACGATTCTACGAAGCGGGCATTCTTTGGCTGCCTCTACAATGGCTGATCACCATGATAATGAGGATTTGTCGGTACCTTCCCTAAGCGTGCCTCGTCAGACCACGCAGCATCCAATAGTGTCGCATCCAGCCGTCACAAACCGCACCATCGTTCAGACAACTCCACATGACCCAGGCACCTTTTCCGGCAACGACAACAAGGATGTCGAAAAGTGGCTTCAGGTATAGGAACGAGTGAGCGCACTATGCTACTGCGACTTGACGCTCATGTTGGCCAACATTCTATTTTACCTTGAGGGCACGGCCAAAGTCTGGTTTTCCAAATATGAGAAAGAAATTGAGAGTTGGGATATTTGCAAACACAAACTAATTGACCTCTTTGGCAAGCCTATCGGACGTCGTTGTTCGGTGTAGAAAGCACTCACGTGCCGACTGCAGTCCTGCACCGAGTCATAGGTGAAATACATTCAGGATGTGTTCGCCCTCAGCCGCACGGTTGACGACAATATTCCAGAATCCGAAAAGGTGTCGCGCATCCTCAAAGGAATCGTGGATGATGCCTTCACTCTTCTTGTGTTCCGAAACTTTTAGACAGTGGTCGACGTCAATAACGAATGCCGACGCGTTGAAGAAGCGAAACGTCATCTTACTACTCCCAAATTTTTGCGTGTTCCCAACACGGCTTCCATGTCTACCTGCTAAGACGCCCGTCTCCCCTCAGCCTCTACTGCTTCCGACAATATCGTGCGCATCGTGCGCCACCAAAATCGAGGCAGAATCTTCCCTGTCTGACCAAGTCCCTGCCCTCGACGACTCTCGCGCCACGATTTCTTTGATCAAAAGTGTCGTGCGCCAGGAGCTGGCCAACGCCGACTTCAGACACTATGCCCCTGTTTACCGACCTGACTGCCGACTGCCCAGTACACCTAATATGTCCCTCGGACTGAACAACCATCCACGTTAACGGAACTAGGCAGAATGGCAATTTTCCGATGACAGGCCGATCTGCTTCAACTGTGGACGACTCGGCCATATATTACGTGATTACCGCACTTTCTGCAATGGGCAGCCATGGTCGCATTATGCCAACACGCGACGCCCACCTGCTGGTTGTCGAATGCTGACCGACGAGGAATGAGACGATGCTTCGCCATCCAGGACCACCCAACCGAACCGTTCCCCGTCACACTCTGGACGCATGTCCCACTCAACTAACCGACGTCACTCCCCTTCATCCTCCTAGCGCCAGTCCTCGGAAAACTGACGGGCGCAGCTCCTAACGGTGAGCCTGCTTCGACGACCCGACCAGAAATTTATCTCCACGCGATACCCGGACACAACAACTTGATTTAAATAAATGTTGACGGTACTTCTGTGGCAGCACTCATTGACACCGGCGCTCACATATCAGTCATGTACTCCAGCCTTTGTGCTCGACTCAAGAAAATGCTCACTCCTAATCCAATCACTGTTGTCCGAGTAGCTGATGCCGAAACACCAGTGGTCACTGGGATATGTACCGCCCACGTCACTGTTGCTAGACGTCATAACACTGTTCTGTTTTACGTAATGAACCACTACCCACATGATATCATTTTGAGACTCGATTTTCTGTCAGAACATTCCGCCCTAGTTGACTGTTCTGCTTGTGTTGTGCAGCTCGTCCTACCGCACGCCGTTGACCCTCCTGATTCTGCACTGCCAAATCTATGCTGCGCCGACTTTGTTCGCCTATCTTGTCGAGCTGTGACGTATATCGACGTCCCTTCTGATCCACCTGTGGCTGATGGTGATTATGTCATTTCACCTAACCCTACAGTCCTGTGTTCGCTCAATGATGGGTTCCCCCACATCATCATCATAATGAAGGACAACGTGGAATGTCTCCCTATTGGGAACTTTGTACTTTGCTCTGAAGTGCTGCCACGAGGGATATCCCTTGCCACCCTTTCCCCGGCTGCCAACTACCACATATCTGCCCTAACAGAGGATACATTCTCATCTGCCAATATTCAGTCGGACAGTACACTAGACTGCACAACTGAAATGATAGCCTCTGATCTCCCGGCCGAGCATGTGTCTGCACTTCGTGGCCTTCTTGCGTCGTATCAAGACGTCTTTGATCTCTACGATCAACCCTTAAGTCAAACGACCGTCTTAAATCATCGGACAAACACCGGCGATGCAAATTCAGTACACCGGCGACCCTACCAGGTTTCCTCCACCGAGCACCACGTGATCCAGAAAGAAGTCGACAAGATGCTTCCCCGAGGCTTCATTAAACCTTCTTCAAGTCTTTGGGCTTCGCCCGTTGTGTTCGTGAGAAAGATGGATAACAGCTGGCGCTTCTGTGTCGACTACACATATCTTAACAAAGTTACAAAAAAGACGTGTATCCTCTGCCACAGATAGATGACGCTCTTGACTGCCTTAGTGGCGCAAATTATTTCGCTTGCATCAACCTTCGTTCCGGGTACTGGCAGATATCAGTTGATGATCTGGACCAAGAAAAAAGAGCACTTATAACTCCCGACGGGCTTTATCAGTTCTAAGTAATGCGGTCGGGTTATGCAATGCCCAAGCTACAATCGAACGAATGATGGACGCTCTTCTTCGCGGTTTCAAGTGGTCAATCTGCTTATGCTACATTGATGGCGTTATTGTATTCTCGCCAACTTTCGAAACTCACCTCGAGCATCTATAAAATCTTCCTTAGGTTTTCCGCAAAACAGTGCTCCAGCTAAACTCGTCGAAATGTCACTGCGGCCGCCGGCAGCTCACTCTCTTCGGACACCTTGTCGATTCTTCTGGTGTTTGTACCGATCCCGAGAAAGTCTGCGCCGTCAAAGATTTCCTTGTGCCGACCTCTGCGAACGACGTTCGAAGCTATGTGGGCCTCTGTTCTAACTTTCGTAGATTTTTGTGGAATTTCGCTGACGTCACACGCCCGCTATCGGAACTACTAAAAAATGTGACTTTTGGGGGGGGGGGGGACCTGAACAAGCCAGAGCATTCGTTGAATTGAAGGCTAGACTTACGACGCCACTGATTCTTGGCCACTTTGATATATGCGCTCCAACAAAAGAGCTTACCGATGCCAGCGGCCACAGAATTGGAGCCGTTTTTGCACAATAACAGCATGGATGCGAGCTCGTTATCGCGTACGCTAGCCGTCTTTTATCGCCAGCAGAGCGAAATTACCTACAGAACGCGAATGCCTCGCGCTCGTCTGGGCAGTGGCTAAATTTCGGCCGTATTTGTGTGGACGCCCGTTCACGGTTGTCACTGATAACCACGTCCTATGCTAGTTGTCGTCCTTAAAAGATCCTAGTGGACGTCTCAGCCGGTGGGCTCTACAGCTACAGGAATATTCCTACAAGGTTGTCTACAAATGAGGCCGCCACCACGAGGATGCTGATTGTTTGTCGCGTCATCCAACAGACCTAGCAGACCTTTCTGAAAGTGATGAGTCTACTTGCGTTTTAGCACTTTGCGCGTTCAGCAACATCAGAGATCAGCGACGCCGTGATTCTCACCTCAGAGATATAATCCTTTGGCTCGGTGGTCCCAAGACTCCTCCGTTTCTCCGTATGTTGCAGCTCAAAGATGGCATATTATATGGCTACAGCGTGCGTCCTGATGGACCGGAGCTGCTGTTGGTCATACCACAACGCATCGGTCAGACTGTCCTCGCAGAGTTGCATGATATTCCGACAGCTGGTCACTTGGAAGTTTCACTGCGATCGACGTTGCTTCTTTTGGCCCGGCATTTACCGATCCGTCTGCCATTACGTCGCCTCATGCAAATCCTGTCAACACCGGAAAAAAACAGCAACCCTTCCAGCGAGATGCCTTCGCCCATTCAGATCCCCTCCGAACCATTTTATAGGGTAGGTGTGGACTTACTAGGACCATTCCCTTTATCGGCCAGCGGAAACAAGTGGATAGCAGTCGCCATGGCTTACACCACTCAGTATGCCATCACGCGGGCCCTTCCTACCAGTTATGCGACTGACGTCACTGACTTTCTCCTAGCTGCCGTCATACTACACCACGGCGCTCCTCGGCAACTGCTTACCGATCGGGGTCGTTACTTTTTATCAAAAGTTACTCAAGACATATTACACTCTTGTGATACAAATCACAAGTTCACAACTGCGTATCATCCTCAAACCAACGGGCTCACGGAGCGGCTAAATAGAACCATCACGGATATGCTCACCATGTGCGTCTCTTCCGACCATCGTGACAGGGACTCCACCCTCGCATTTGTAACATTTGCCTATAACACGTCCCGGCATGATACTTAAGGTTTCTCGCCATTTTTTCTTCTGTACGGACAAGAACATAACCTGCCTTTTACATGCTCCTTTCTGCCGTTAGCCACAGGTGAGAATGGGCCCGCGTTGTGATATCTAGAGCTATAGATGTACGTGAGATTGTTCGCCTGCGTCTGAGCGATTCGCAGGAACGGCAGCGACTGGTCTTCAACGTGTGCCATCGTGAAGTACACTTCAGTCAAGATGACACAGTCCTTTTCTGGACGCCATCATGGTGAGTTGACTTGTGCGAAAAGCAGACTTTTCCGTACTCGGGTCCATACCGTGTGGTGCGTCAACTCACCGACGTGACATATGAAATTGAACCTCTTAACGCCACCAGTGCGTGATTATGTTCTGACGTTGCTCACGTCACTCGTAATATTACTCGGACCAACCAAGCACCGAGACGGTGCCATGCTACGGGGTGCCACGAATGAACTATATAGGAAAGAGGACGATGTTTAGGGCGAGGTTGTGCAGACTGGTTTTCATCTTGTATGCCTGCTTGTTAAATCGATAGTAAGCATATTTCTCCAACGCCTTTTCCCGTAACAATATGTCGCCGCTTGTGAGCCTTGCTAGAGTCGCAAAACTCCATCTGCCCTCCCAGCTTGCTACCTTCTGCCGGTTGACGTTCCCGCTGAACCTTTCTTTCGAGTTGATTTCGACCTGTTGGGCCTTTTTTCACTCTCCACAGCCGGAAATAAATGAATTGCTGTTGCCACAGACTACGCAACGTGGTACGCAATCACACGAGCACTTCCGACTAGTTGCGCTACCAACGTTGCAGACTTTCCGTTTTACGACATAATATTACTTTACGGTGCATCCGCCAACTTCTCACCGACCATGGCACATGTTCCTATTGTCTGTCGTTCAAGAAATCCTTAGGTTTTGCATACCAAGCACAAATTTACTACTTCGTACAATCCCCAGTCAAATTATCTCACGGAGCGCCTCAACAGGACCATAACCGATATGCTTGCCAAATATGTTGCGCGAGCAACATATTTGACGAGCATATCGTCACATACGTCATATTGTCACATGCATATCGTCACATGAAAAGGGCACGGCGGCACTCTTGGCATGCGGGTGGATAATCCCTTCGTATTTTCATGCAGCTAATCGTTGCCTTGCTGCTGATACCGGCAAGGAGCAACGCAGAACAGCATCAGGCAGAGGCGACGATCATGGTCAACGGCGCAGGCCCCATATTGTGTCCCACGCCCCCGATCCTGGATAGCAACTGGAATCGTCACTACCACTCGTCGTCGGAGACATTCTGCGGCGGCGCGAAAACATGTGGCGCCCTGGCGGTGCCCGCTCTGCAAAGTATAAAGGCCATCCACGATCCTCTGCACAGCAAAGGGCACGGCGGCACTCTTGGCATGCGGGTGGATAATCCCTTCGTATTTTTCATGCAGCTAATCGTTGCCTTGCTGCTGATACCGGCAAGGAGCAACGCAGAACAGCATCAAGCAGAGGCGACGATCATGGTCAACGGCGCAGGCCCCATATTGTGTCCCACGCCCCCGATCCTGGATAGCAACTGGAATCGTCACTACCACTCGTCGTCGGAGACATTCTGCGGCGGCGCGAAAACATGTGGCGCCCTGGCGGTGCCCGCTCTGCAAAGTATAAAGGCCATCCACGATCCTCTGCGCAGCAAAGGGCACGGCGGCACTCTTGGCATGCGGGTGGATAATCCCTTCGTATTTTTCATGCAGCTAATCGTTGCCTTGCTGCTGATACCGGCAAGGAGCAACGCATAACCGCATCAAGCAGAGGCGACGATCATGGTCAACGGCGCAGGCCCAATATTGTGTCCCACGCCCCCGATCCTGGATAGCAACTAGAATCGTCACTACCACTCGTCGTCGGAGACATTCTGCGGTGGCGCGAAAACACGTGGCGCCCTGGCGGTGCCCGCTCTGCAAAGTATAAAGGCCATCCACGATCCTCTGCGCAGCAAAGGGCACGGCGGCACTCTTGGCATGCGGGTGGATAATCCCTTCGTATTTTTCATGCAGGTGAGAAAACATTACTGTAAATGCTTCCGTTCCGATAACCCCTGCATTATTGTGCTGCCGTGCCCAAGGTTTCTGTGCTCATGTGTTTATGAATTAGCGTCGTGCCTTACCGAACTACTATTGCTAGCTGGCGATGTCGAAACCAACCCCGGACCCAAAACGAACGAGCTGCTACAAAAGTTAGAACTGATTGCTGGCGACATCAAGGAAATTAAAGAAGATAGATTGACTTCAATTGACAAAAAACTAGAAAATCTTGATGTTTTGGCCACGAAAATTTCGAGCTGTGTTGAACAAGTTGCACATTTACAGGAAGTTGTGTCTGCCCTCGAACTGAAGGTAGACGATTTAGAAAACCGTTCACGGAGGTGCAACTTAATAATATACGGAATACCTTAAAACCAAAATGAGGATAATTCCACCCTGGAAGAGACTGTTACTGAAACAGTGTTTAAAGAGGAGCTCGAAATTGGTGTCGGTATTGAACGAATACACAGCCTAGGGAAGCCAGCCACAAATAAAACTAGGCCCATAATTCTTAAGCTGCTCGACTTTCGAGACAAAACGCGAATGTTCAAAAACTGCCACAAGTTAAAAGGAACAGACCTATCGGTTAGCGAAGATTTCTCGGTGCGGGTAAGGGACATAAGAAGAAACTTGTGGAACTGTGCAAAGGCTAACAAAGAATCAGGGGACAAAGTTTCGCTAGTCTATGATAAACTACGAATAAACAATGTCTGGTACCAATGGGATCATGCAAAAAAAGACAAAGTTGCTGTACGTAACAACTCGAGTGCTTCTTCAATTGAAAAAAAAAGCAGCGAGTCGAAGCACCGTCAGTACGCCCTCGGCACCCAAATCAATCCGCCAAACCATAGTCTTTGCCAATGTGTACGCACGAAGCATTCTAAATAAATTCGAGGCTGTTGAATCGTTACTGCTTTGCATGAAACTGGACTTTTTAGCAATAACCGAAACATGGCTCACACATGACGTTATGAATTTTGAAATTACACCGCCCGGCTATGTTATCGTACAAAAAGATAGAGCAACACGTGGAGGAGGCGTGGCCATCCTTATTAACAAAAAAATACCTTACACTGTTATGCCTGAAGCTTTCGATGTAGAGGCAATATTCTGTAAACTGATGTTTGGTTCACGTAACGTTATTGTAGGATGTGTTTATCTAAGCCCCAATTCCGGAACAGATAGCTTGCAAGCCCTGTATGGCTACATGCAACGACATGTTGCTGGTGCAAGGGTTATCTTCTTGGGGGATTTCAATCTCCCGACTATTAACTGGGAAACATTACGATTCCAATGCGCATGCTCGGAAATACTTTTTGATTTAATGTTGTCTTTTAACCTCAGCCATATCGTGAAAGAGCCAACACGTGTTCAAGGAACGAAATCAAACATACTTGACCTGATTTTTACAAGCGACCATTTCCCAACACAGATTCTAAAATTGAAATAATGACCGGTATATCAGACCACAAACTAGTTCTATGTACCTCCCACATTCAAACAAGTAAAACTGATTCAGTATTACGGACCACATTAGCGGACTTCACAAACGCTGACGATACAACTATAATTGATTATCTTTCCTTTCAATTAGAGTCATTCGTAAATGATTCAGGTCATCCCTCCGCCGATATAGATACAGTGTGGCAATTATTTAAAAAGATTGTACTGCACTGCTTTCACAATTACGTACCAGTGAAAACAAAAAGAACTAATAAGCATAACCCATGGATAACGCGAGACGTTATTCATGCCAAACGCAGGGTTAAAAGACTTAGGAAATCGCTAAAGCATAAACCTAATCCTTCTAGGAATTCACTTTGCACTACCATAGTTGAAATGAAATCTAAAATTAAGATGGCGAAATGTCACTATTTTAAGAACGTTCTATCGAGCTTTATTCCAAACGCGCCAAAAAATTCTGGGATTATCTTAACCCTAAAAAACGTACTGACAAACCGATCACGGGAACAAACCGCACAACAGCAGAGTCCTTCAACACGTACTTTACATCTGTTTTCAGTATCGATGATGGTAAACTACCCCATATTGACTCATGTGACGAAAATCACCTCGAACCAGTCTCTGTAACTGAAGCAGGCGTACTCAACCTCTTGCTAAGTCTTGACATAAAAAAAGCCCTGGCCCTGACCAGATTCCAAACCAATTCCTAAGAAGGTATGCCGAATGGATAGCAAAGTATTTATATGTCATCTTCAACAAATCCCTCCAGACAGGTACTGTCCCAAAAGAATGGAAGAAGGCAAAAATAATCCCGATACCTAAATGCGATAACACAAATGATGAATCAAACTACAGACCAATATCTTTAACATTCACAGTATGCAAAATTTTGAAACACATAATTCTTAAACATTTGACCACTTACCTCGAGCAAAAACGCTTTTTGTCACCTTCCCAACATGGGTTTCGTGGAGGGCTATCGACAGTAACTCAGCTAGATGAACTGATACACGACTTGTCTTCGAGCATTGATAACCAAAAACAAGTAGACCTCATCCTACTAGACTTTTCAAAAGCTTTCGATCGTGTCTCACACAAAAAATTAATTATGAAACTTCAGTCAGCTATAGGAAATTGCTCGGTTGTTCGCTGAATTGAAAATTACCTATCTGATAGGACACAGTACGTCGAGATAAATAATGAAACTTTCTCTATAGCAGCAGTAACTTCCGGAGTACCTCAAGGCAGCGTCCTAGCACCTTTGCTGTTTCTTATATTTATTAATGACTTACCGCTGAATATTCCTGTTACCGTAAAGCTTTTTGCCGACGATTGCATTCTGTACAATGAAATTAACTCCCACGAACATCATATAGCGCTAAACAATGCCCTAGAAACCGTGTCAAAATGGTGCGATGATTGGCAAATGACAATTAACGCCCAAAAATCCGCTCTTCTGACAATAACTAGAAAAAAAACAGGTCTACTTTCCCCTACATCATTATTAACATTCCCCTGCTACGAGTTTACGAACATAAATACCTCGGCCTAACAATAACCCAGGATCTCAGGTGGGACTCCCACATATCCATAGTAACCTTAGCTGCGTTACGGCGCTTGATGTTCCTTAGACGACGCTTCCGATTAGCTCCTGCAGAAACAAAACTAATTGCGTACAAAACGTTCGTCAGACCTGTGTTAGAATCTGCCAATATTGTTTCGTTCCCATTTTTTGTCGCCAAAATTAACAAGTTAGAAGGAATTCAGAGGAAAGCAATTAGGTTTTTATACAATAAGTATCGATTTTCTGACTCACCCACTGAACTTATTAAAAAAGCTGGAATCCTAACTCTTCAAAACCGAGCCCAAATAGCACGACTATGGTTCATGTACCAACTGATACATGGAGAGATAAAAAGTAATACATCCGAATACATTTCTATTGCACAAACAAGACTGACACGTCAAACACATTCTGAAATGCTTGAAGAGTGCTCATTTCACACAGATTCATTTAAATATTCATTCTTCCCATTGACAATGACCTTCTATACTTCACTGTACTTCGCTGGATAATTTTACCGCGGCAGTAAAAGAGCATTTACAAGGCGACAAAGAATAACCCGTCTACATTGCAGACTCTCTGAATTACTCGTGTTCTGTACGAATTTTGTGTTTTTGTTAAATCAATAAAAGAAGGTAGTTGTTGTCAGGTTGTCATAGGTACGAGTATGAACATTGATTGTTGTTTTATTCTATATACTGCGGGACTTGTTTGTCATGCTCGTCACACTAGGTACGATGCAAATTATGTTACGCCTTTACTGTTCATTCCGTTTCCAAACAATTACCCTGTGCTAAAAAGTGCCTAGCCCTCAACATGTATTCCCCTCGTGTATGTATGTGTTATAACTTGAAAGCCCAAATGATTGTTTTTTTTTTCTTTCTTTTCATTGTTCACATTCTATGAAATGCCCTTCCTGCTAAAATCGCAAATGGGATTAGCAGTATCTGTAAATAAATATCGTGATGTACGGCAAGTGAATGTGCGCGTTGCGCACATTCACTTGCCGAATGTGACGTTCGCCTATAATTCATCCCGTTACAACACTGCCGGCTATTGGCCCTTCTATCTCCTATATGGCCGGGACCCAACGCTACCCTTAGGCACTTTGCTACCTGCTGCCATTGAAAGTGCCGGGGAAGCCATCACCCGCGCAGACTATGTGCGCCAAGTCGCCCGTGGCCGTCTGCAGGCCTCACAGGCGCACTAACGGTAGCTCTGCGATTTTCACCAGAGGGACGTGCCCCGGGTTTTCGTATTTCTCTGGTCACATACTCGGCGTGTGGGACTGTCTGAGAAACTGTTGTCACCCTACACTGGACCCATCTGTATCATTCGCCAAGAGACAGACGTCACGTCCAAGATTGTCCCAATCAATCCAACAAAGTCATCTTCAGCTCCAAACGACACCATTCACATGGCTCGGCTAAAGACCTATTAAACCATCGACATTATCTGCATAGATTTAGCACCAGGACGGTGCTTCTACCACCGGGGGTTATGATACATAACAGCCGCTAAACGTTGTTGCCTGAAAGTAGAAGACGGATTTAGTTTTCGGTTGAAGCTGTACTGGCACCATCTTGCTCGTCGAGTTATGTTCGTTGTGAATAGATTATTAAAGAAGTTACTCGTAACAATATTCATAAACGCTTAATAACAATTACTAATTGATGATAGATTGCTGTGGAAAACACGCTAAACCTTGTTTCATAGTCAATGTCTGCACGTGATTTATGATTTAACGTCATTGAAAGCAGATGTGGAGCACAAACAATCATGTTTTCAACCTTTTTTTGCCAATATGCTGTTTGCAGTAACGTAAAAGAGATGACAAGAAAATTCAAACTTTTGTATGCTGCAGGGTGCGTTTGAGGTAGCTGATGAATAATTCGAAAACAAGATATGAACACATGGTACGCAATCAAATTTTTTTTTCTTACGTCATCACGAGTTTGATTTTCAGGCAGCTGGCAAACTCTTTTTACTTATTTGTGAATGGCACACAACGCACAGACACAATGAAATGTTATGAGACTTGATTGATTGATTTGTACCGATGCATAGTGGCGCCAGCTCTGTGCCAGCGTGAAAGAAGACGTTGACGTCCATGTGTGGCTCGTGCTTGCCGGGTTCCTGCCTGTACCAGCTTGTTGCGGCTAACGTTTCTGGAATAATAACCTGTGTTTTTACGCAACCTTGCTCGTTGCATTTGGTGGAAACGTGCTGGGTAACGTCCTGGAGCTCCACAGCCGTAAGCTACAATCTCAGTCCGCGATGACCGAGCGCGTCGATCCCCCACAAGGCTCTTCCACGCTGCCACCTGTCATGTGTTCTGGTGTACTTCGTCTGCGTGACCCACCAGTATACAACGGCACTGAAGATCAAGATGTCGAGGACTGGCTGGTAGAGTATGAGCATGCCAGCGCGATTAACAAGTGGGATGACCCTGCGAAGCTGACTCACGTCATCTTCTACTTGACGGGTTTGGCCAACCTATGGTTCACCAACCACCAAGCCGACATTCCCTCCTGGTCGGTTTTCAAAGAGGCCGTCACCTCGTTTTTCGGTCGTCCAGCCATGCGTAAGCTTCGTGCTGAACTGGGACTGCGGGGACGATTTCAGCGAAATGGTGAGAGCTTCACGAGCTACATTGAGGATGTGATCAGCCTCTGTAGGTGAGTTGATGCCAGGATGACGGAGGCTGACAGAATAAAGAATATAATGAAAGGCATTGATGACGATGCTTTTCATATGCTTGTGGCCAAAGACCCACAGACCGTCATGGCCGTGATCCAGCTATGTCAAAGTTTCGATGAGCTGCGCAAGCAACGAGTTTCTACACGTCGCGCTAATACGCAAACAGCTGATATTTCGGCCTTGGAGTGCAAAAGCAGTGGCCCCGACTACAGCGTGTTAATGCCTCAAATTCAGCAGTACATCCGGGAGGAATGTTGCTCGACAGCTCTCTCTTGTCGCCACCATCAACGAGACCCCCACAACACTGGACCACTCACTTTGCCGTGCTATTCAGACGCAAGTTGCCGAGGCTCTCCCTTCGCCCGCATCCCCAATATCAGTGGCTGCACCGCTGACTTATGCAGAAGCCGTCCGCCGACCTCCTTCCCAACCGCCGCTTCCTTCATACAGTCCAGCCACCAACTACTACACGTCACCAGTTTCAGTTTATCCGGTAAATCGGCCCTTTCCACCACCTCGAGCACCTGTAAACTCTTCGCGTACTCCGGATAACCGGCCCGTTTGCTACAACTGCGGTATTCCAGGACATGTCGCGCGCTACTGTCGTCGCCGTGGATTCTATTTTAATGATGTGCAGCATTCCGGCAACATACCTCGGCAATCAGAATCGCATGTGACACCCGATTCACATGACCCCCGTTCGCGTCGACCAGACTTCAGTCGACGTCCATCTCCTTCACCCCGTCTTCGGTCTCCTTCCCCCATGCTTCGCCGTTCCAACCACGCCCAGGAGGAAAACTAACAGTCGCAGTTTCTGAGGCAAGAGCTGGCGCCACTATGCTTCGGTACAGATTGATTAATATGTGTGATTTAACTTCCCAAAACCACCATAAGATTATGAGAGACGCCGCAAAGGAGGACTCCGGAAATTTCGACCCGCTGGAGTTCTTTAACGTGCACCCAAATCTGAGCACACGGGCCTACAACATTTCCGACTCCATCAAAAATGCAGCTGCCACAGTCGGGATTTGAATCCGTGATCTGCGGGTCAGCAGCAGAGTACCTTAGCCACTAGACCACCCCGGCGAGGCGTCATGGGACTTGGGTGCACGTGTTCCACATGTATAAACATTTACCAACTAGTCTAAGCAGATGCTCCTTGAAGTGTTAACGCAGCTCTCGTGGACTTAAATTTTTGGTTGCGAACAACTGCAGCTACTAATGTCGCTTTAAAAATAAGGTTTAGAGAATGAAAATCCGGAACTAAATTTCTTATTCCCGATACGAAATTTTACATTCCTCTTGTTGTTTGAGTACAACACCTTGTGACACAACAAACTCTGTGAACAGCCGCTTGACTCTCGTTGGCTGCTCATCATAAATATAGGCGGCTTGCAGAGTGGCCGTCGTAATGGCGGATGCCGTAGCTGACGCAGTTGTTTCCACCCTCAAAAGCGGTGAAGGGTAGCATGTGCATCGAGGTACCCTATCAGGCAGGAAAGCCCCTTGTTTTCTGTCATAAAACTCCACTACCGGATGAACGTGCACTCACGCCACAGAAGCAGAGCAGCAGCACACCCACTCGCTCCTGCATTTAGAAGAGGCAGCGTTGAGCCCTTACTACTGGATATATTCAACCGCGCTTTTCGACGAGTGGCAATACTCGAGCACCCAATACAACCAGCCGCCGACCGTAGTACCCGGAAGATTTTTGGTTAGCGAGGTTTCCCGATCAAGGTGATATAGATGCTAACCGTAACGATGATCTTGCACTGCTCGCGCCGCCCGACACTGGCGTGGCGGCTGCGACAACAGCTGCTTCTTGCCATGACGCCGGTGCCACCCAGCTCCTTCTGAGTCACCCACGTTGAGCCCTACCTTCAGAAATCAGAGCCGGGTTAACCATAGAAATGGACACACTCGAAGGAACTAAGATCACCCCTGAAGATGGCACTTTCGAAGCCGGGTGGACTTCTAGCCACCGAAACACGCAACGCAAGCATGCTTCGAACGCTCAGGCATCGCCAACTGGCCAGGGAAGCGCGTCCTATGTCCCAATACTAAACAGATCAGCTCAGCGTCTCCCTGGAGAACCCAGGAAACCGCGTCTGCCAGATGATCACGTCAAAATTGTGATTCACCCGAGGGGAGGACTCAACCTCTTCAAAGTGGGGGAAGCACAACTATGCGATGCTGTTCCACGCGAGGTGGATCTGCATGCACCGCTACTCAAAGAGGACATTTACCACACATGTGTTGAAGCTTATTTCATTGCAGTAAGCACACCTTATCTATACAACGTGGAAATATACAGTCGAATCTCTAAAATAGAGAAGAAAAGTGAAATTTATGGTGTCGGAGCCTATGTTACTTCCTCTGATAACACAGCAAAAGGAGTGATCCACAATATTCCTCCAACGACTCTTCTGAAGACATCTCAGCAAATCTTGTTAATGACCGCAACACCACGATACTACAAGCTCGCCGAATGGGAAAGGCAAAGACAGTACTCATTCTATTCGATGGTGACCAAGTCATTTTCTGTGTCGATTATCGAGGAGCCAAATAAAAAAGTTACCCACATAAGAAGCGCACCGAAGTCTGCGAAAAATGTGTGGCAGTAGGCTAATGTACGGATGTCTGACCCAAACCGAATTCCGTAATCTGCAACCTGTGCGGCACAGCCAACCCTTCTACTGCTCATTCATGCACCCTTAAGTGTCAAAGCAGCAGCGCAAGAATCATCTCTAGGAGCTCCAATTTGTACCTACGGCACCCAAGGCTTTGGATAGTCTCCCACTTCAGCAGCCGCAACCCAGTCTAACCCTCGCCACCATTAGGTGAGCCGGGCTAGCATTGCCTCCCAACCTACTCCCATACATAATACAGCACCCACAGCTACACACATGACCACATATAATAAGGAAACCATGTTAACTACTATCACACAGAAGCTGCATTTGCTCTGTACGCTAGTACAAGAACTCCGTGTTGAAAACGCTGCTCTTCAAAAAAAAAAACTTGCCCAGCAACCTCCACCATCTTCGTTGCCTCACTCTGCTCACCTCCGCGCGAATTCCGCCCGACTCCTCTTGAACTAAATGCTCCGGACACACAAGAGCCAACCACATCATCGTCGCCACCACCTACCACCTCAGCACCTATTCTGCCTGTAGAATCTGTTCTGCAGCAAATACACGAGATGACTCAAACCTTAGTTGAATGGCAGTTACCACTAATGCTTGGACAAACCGCGCGCAAACACTAGAGCGATCCCTTGATTCAATCCTCACAGCTAAGTTAGAGCACCACCTCACCCTAATACTCGATGGAAAACTGGAAGCCCAAACAACAATTATCTAAAACAATTTTGAAGCCATATTTTCTAGTCTTCTCGCCAGCTACAACAGCAGAGTTAGAGACCTTGAGCAGTGTACACATCGCTCTCGCTGACACTCGCATCAGAAGCCTTATGGTCACATTAAGTAAGATGGCCATGAGTAATCCGCACACTCAGTACTGCATCTGGCAGTGGACCTGCCATGGCTACTGCCGTAAGAGGGGCGTGCTGCAATAGTTTCTATTGACACTCAATGAAACAGATACACATATTATCGCTTTACAGAAATCGGGCGGAAAGGCTAAGTTGGTCGGATACGCCTTCTTTAAGGCTGCTCAAGTCCCCAACAATCACAGTGTCATTACCACCCTCGTGAAACGAAATATCCATGTTATTCAACAGCCCTTGATCTCTGATACAGCGTCACACATTATATTAAAAATTCTCTCTTCATCTCACCGAACACCCACTAGTCTGTTTTTGGTCAATGTTTACAGCAGCCCAGGACAACCACATTGCTTCCACGAGCTCCTCTCCTATGTAAAGAAGTTGGCAAAAATTTCAGCCGCCTCGTGGTAGGAGATTTTAACGCTCTCTCGCCCACTTGGGGCTACATAGGCAACACTACAAAAGAATAAATGCTGTGGCAAGACACCCGCAATTTTGGCTACCTCTTACCAAAGACCCGGCATACCCTACGCACTTGGGCAGCAGCGTTGCCAGAGACGCCACTCCTTACCTGACTTCCACTACGAACATCACACATAGAGAGTGGTCGAATGTTCAAGAACATCTAGGCAGCAACCACTATATAGTACGATCGTCAAGGCTGGATCGCCGCGCAGGAAAGCCTAACAGCCTCCCCTAGTTGACTGAGATGTCTTCGACAATTTGTGGGCATGGGCCTCTTCAGAGTCTCCTCCCTCGATCGACCAATGGACAGCTTCCTTAGTACGAGACGTTAAGCATGCTATCAAGACTCCACCATAAGATGCCGTTTGCGACGTGGTAGACACCAAGCTGCTGCACATGTGGGAAGCTCTCACTAGTCAGCGCAAGCGTAATAACTTCAACAAATTGAACCGCTCATTACGCAAATGCATCGCTATATTAACGCGTCAAATTGAAGATTACGTTCTTCAACTCCCGTCAGAACAGGCATCAGCTTTGTAACGCTATGAAACGCTTAACTAACGTGCCGAAAACGTGGAATATTATTTATTGTATTACAGACCCAACATCGGCAAAAACTGCTCGGCTGCACTCCTAATCAATGCTCTGCACCATTATCCAGAAACTAATGAAGACCTTATCTAGGACCCATCTAGTCGGTACAGTGTCACTGCTACTGTCCCATGCTTCACTGGGCCGGATGATCTCGCCCTCGACTTTGAGATCACGAAAGCGGAAGTAAGGTCGGCAGTTTCACAACTGAGACCCTACTTAGCACCTGGCACGGATAAAATTACAAATAAAATCTTACAAAACTTTGACTAAGAGTCATTTGAAAGCTCACATCTTATCTGAAGGTGATTTGGGAGTCGGGAGAAAGACCAACACTATGCATAACTGCCACAGTCATTCTTATACCTAAACCAGGAAAATTACTCACTATCGATAACCTTTGGCCGATATCCCTCACATCTTGTGGCTTCAAGGTACTCGAGCACGTTATTCACACTCTACTACAAAGGAACAGCACGCCGCTTACTCGTATACAATGTTTGGATTCCACTCTAAACTTTCGACACAAGAAGTAATACTGCAACTGAAGAGTCACATTGTGGACAGTGAATACGGCTCTCAGTACGGGACACATGCTATTCTGACCACCACCTCACCAAGGCGATTGACAATGTGCTACGTACATTCATTATTGACGCCCTCACCACGCTCAACGTAGAAGCCCATACCTACCGCTACATCGGCAACTTTCTAACGGACAGGACAGCCACACTCTCTATCAGACAACTAGTGTTATGTCTACACTCTAAGGCAAAAAGGTGTTAAAAGGGTGTGTGGTTCGTTTTTTTGGGGACTAATGGGGCTGCCACAATCATTATACCTTTATGGACCAACGGCACTGGGTCTAACAGTTAGCCCCCAGACTAACTCAAGGGACTAACATTTAGTCCTCACATTTACACCTCAGTGAGTAACCATTAGTGTCCCAATTCACCTCAAAGGACTAACACTTAGTCCTCACATTCGCACCTTATAGAGCAACTGTTAATTCCCACATATACACCTTACCGGGCAACCATTAGTCCTTACAGTTGCACCTCCTCGAACGAACGGCTGATCCACTCAAATACTCCAATCAGATGGACTTTTTGTCCCCAGTTCAAACATTGTTTTTGTTTATTTTCCGACAGGCTTAATACATTTTCGCCTGTTTTTCTGCGCAGTGAGCAACAAATTGCACAGAAAAGAACACGCAAAAAAGTAGTTAGCCACTTATGTGTAACTGCTTTCGCAGTCACGCGAAACAATGAAAGACAAAAGTGATACATCGAAATTTTTCTACATACACATGAAGTTCCTCCATTCTTTTAGGTGATTTCATGGTGAAGTGTACAAGTCCAGTATCGTTGTCAAATCTTGTTCACACCTTGGGCAGCTCCTCCGAGGGAAGCGATAGATGACAGGAATTTCAGACGCCAGCGCACGCAGCCTGCTGCCTGTTGTGTTGCCACGGCTGCACGTACAATAATATGGTAAAAATAGTGAGACACACGTGTGAGAAGATGAAGATGCACGCATATGACAAGTACGTGCACGTGAATATAAAAACAAGCGTTAAAATATGACACAAAAATAACTTAAGCTTCACATCTCGCACAGTCCTTCTGAAGCTCCTCTGACGAAAGAGATGAATGACAGGCATCGCAGACGCCAGCGACACAGTCTTCAGCACGGTGCGTGTGCACGGCTGCAGAATAAGTATGTCAAACAGTGAGTCCCACGTCACAGAGGATGAATACAAATGCATCTGAGAAATTCGTGCAAGGTGAAATCAAAACATGCGTGAGATAGGACATTCTATTAATTTCACCGTGATGTCGCACATAGTCAAAAACTCGTTTCAATTCCTGTAGCGCAACAGCTTAGGAGCGGCGGCCGCAGCCGCAACTCCGCGAACCACCGTGCCGCTGACAAGTAGGCGAGTCCTAAGCGAGCGACGTCGTTCAGCTAGAGCAAGCGAACGCGAGACCAAGCACCCGCCGTACGCGGAGTGTCTGCCGCCAGCAAACTTCGAACAGGAGAGCGAGCGTACGCTTGGTCGCCGCCAGGAACAGTGCTGAGCTAGTTTGGAACCAGCGCCGGAGAAATCGACGGTAATGCGTCCCTTCTCCACAAACTCGAGTGAGTGAAGCGCGCAAATGCTAGTCTGCCGCAGCGGCTAACGGATGGCGCGAAGCTGTTTGCGACCGACTGACGGGTAAGCCAACTGTAATGGCGACCAATTTTCAGTGAGTTCCGACGCTAGCGAAAGCACCGCCAGCCCGTGCTGGTGCACTTACAGCGCGCGAAATACTACAACCAAGCTCTTTACGAGAACCTGCAACGTGTTTTCGATGACTCCCAACACAGCGACGAGGTCTCAGCTGAATATTGTCAGCCCGGAGCTCATCGCGGCGGCGAAAACAGGCGAGCGTATGGGAGGCCGACGGCAATGGCGGCCAATTTCCAGGCGGTCGCAAATGACAGGTGAACTGCAGACGCGGAAACTGACCGTCGTGATGCATTTCGGGCGTGCTATATAGAACACGACCGAGCCCGTTCACGGCAAGCGCAATCCGTATCGCACACCTTACATGTAGAGTAGAATAAAAAATGATAACCTACTTGCCTTAGAATCCAGCGCTGTTTTCTGCCCTGAGTCGGACTGAAGTACGTATCCAATAGGCCTGTCTTCTCAGCCGCCATATTGGCCTTCCCAACTGTTGTTGTTGTGTGTTTGTCGTGACTATCTTGAATCCCGAGATATACAGCGTGGCGTGGAAGACGTGTCGAGGCTTGCTCCAGACTTCATCGGTGCAAAGAAAAGGAAAAGCAGCAACCGACGCTCATTCAAGCGTATACACAAGCACCACGTCGTAATTCTTAGATCGTGAATACAGGCTGCCATGGTGGAGCACTCCGAGCGTGACGCGACGCCAACCAACCCCGGCAAAATACCGGAAAAAACTGATCCAGCAGACAAGGAGAAGGGAGGAGAAGGAGAGATGGTCACCTTGACAACGCTTTTCGTGCTGCCTGCAATGCTTGGGTGGTTCATCCCTTTGTTTATCACGGCACGCTTCCCTCTGTGGTTGCTCCTCAGCGGTCTATCCGTTAATCGCGCGCGCCTATTGGGCTCCGTTACTCCTTTTTCGGGTAATTTTGCCTTTGAGTGTATCAGACTACTAGTGTTATGTCTATCAGACTACTTGTGTTATCTACCACATCGCCAATAAACAGCACGGCAGAAAAGAGGCCACTCTTACACGACTGGTGGCTGCATTCTGTATAAGGAGAAAATTTACGTTGCTCCATTTATGAAACTTACACTTACCGACAAGAAACTAAACGTAATGATTACACACTGCTACAAGTGCGCTCTGCATCTCCCCATGCCTGTGCCCAATGCAGAGCTCAATGACCCAGGACTTCACAATACTATAGAAAACTCACTGAAGCCCAACGTATATTGCACTACGAACGATTAGGCGAAACTCCTAGAGGACGTTATTTCATGTGTGCACTCGGCGTACCTTACGTGTCCCAGTTTTGCCAGAAACTGCTAATTAGACCGTACCTTCGCGACACCTTCGTGATATCATCATACCACACAATATGCACCCTGAATATAACCCGGAACGTCGAGTAGACCGCACCAAGCAACTAGATAAGCACTACACGCAAGTCACGCATGGGGCGTATGTAGACGCAGCGGAATATCCTACGGCCCTCGCTGTCGCCACCGGGCCGCAGCGCCTCATTACTGCAACTGGCACCATTCAAGCAAATAAACCCGAAGAAAGTGAAGAAACAGCCAATGCTAGAGCCTATGCCTCAACCCAAGCATCCTGCACCATTGGCGACTCCAGGACTGCCATCCACAACTTTACGAAAGGTTTGATCTCTCTACTAATGCTGCACATTCTCACAAGTACACCTCTAGCTGTAACGTCGCCACCACGTTGAGATCATCTGGGCTCTGGGCCACTTGGGGCTCGCGGGGAACGAACACGCTCATGATGCCACCCGAGCTCTCATCCACCGGGTGCGTCATCCAACAGAGCACCACTCTTCGCGACCTGACGCGGCCGAGGGAGAAATGATGGTCTCCTCTTTTCCCGACGATGCGAGGATTAGAATGGTGACCTTTGGAGAAATCGTAATGTATTATCGCAAGGCCCGACCTAAATACCCACCACCAGACTAGCGCCTTAGTAAGAAGTAATCTACTACCTGGCGTTTATTACAGAAACTCACTTTCCCCTGCCCCTCACTGTACAGCCGTATTTATCCCGCTGTTCACACACCATGCTGCAAAGCGTGTGGTGCACTTAACACGGAGCTCGACCATAATATGCGGGCATGCCCCTCAGCTACTCGATCAGTTAAACACAGCACGAACCCTACATTCACAATCACGACGACCAAGTAGTACAAGGCTTTGCTGCTCATGACATGCCCGGAGGACCAGTTCTAGGCTGTCCGGTTAGCCGAGGACGCTGCCACAATTCAAGGCCTGGCCGCCGCCTGAGGAAGGGGGTTATAGAGGGACCCAACTCCCGGGCCCCGAAAACTTTGACCCCAGCAGGGACACCTCATTAAAGTTTCTTTTCTCTCTCCGCCAGTGCAGAAAGAAAACCAAGCGTGCTGGCTTCTCCATGCTCTCCTTCAAGACCACCTGACAAGTAGAAAAAGCAAGGAAGAATTGAAGGCGTCGAGGCTGGTAAGAACACCGGCCGTTCTGCTTTGTCTAGGAGGAGTTTGCTGGTTCCATGCTCACCCCGATAGCACCACCTGTCACTTTCCGCTCTTGGTCTTTCTTTGCCATGGTTTAAGCCAACTCCTCCAACTTCACTGGGCACTGGAAACTTTGAGGGCAATTACCTTGTCGTTGGAGGATGGCCACCCAATGTTGCAGTTTGGCACAGCACACTTTCGCAGCATCCTGGAGCAACACTGGTCGAAATGATGAAAACGTTTTTCTTTGTTGCGACATGAAACGCACAGGCACCGAGGAATCACCCAAGTCGGTCCGCCAGCGCAAGATTACGAAGGGAATCGTGGCTGCTTGTTGGAAACTTCCCTCGCAAGGTTATCTACGTATGAACGTGCAACACGTGAACGAGGAGTGAAGGGCGCGTTCATGCGCAGGTGTAGACGTCATCGGGTCAGGAACCCTTTAGCAGCTAGTTTGAAGGGCTTTACGGCTGCTAAATTTGGCACTATCAATTAGTAACCGCAAGCAAAATATCTGCCTCGCATACTTATTCTTGTTACAGACAGAAATCTCAAGACTTTTTCAATGTACGAGGAGCTATCGCGATATATATGCGTCGCCTCTATAGAAGCGCACGTAAATGATAGCAACACGTTGAAATTGTCATTTCACGAGTTTCGGAGTAAACTTCGTTCCTCCGGGACACTATCGCGTCACACTTGCGCACTTTTCAGTCTCTCCTCCTGAAATGTTTTTGCACCGTGGCCATGTGTACCTGCAGGCAAGCGAGGAGCTTATACGAAGGGTGACAAAGATGGATGGGCTGCTGCTAAAGTCTCATGATCCCTATCTGGCTCTTCAGACTACAGGAAGACCCCGACAGCACTAGGTAAAACACCAGCTGAGTTGCTCTTGTGGCTTCAACTACCCTGCCTCTTTACCCAAACAGGTTGATACTAAAGACGCTTAACCTGAAAGAGGTGCTAAAAAAGAATGAGGTTGCCCGGGACCAGCAAAGACAAAATTATAATCACCGCCACGCTGCCCGCAACTGTGTCCTATTGGCGCCTGGTGACACCACCTAGACAATGACTTCAAGCAGAGAGCCGTCATCTATCGGCGGTGCTTGACAGCCGCGGCTGTATGTCATCTGTCGGCGGGCTTGACAGCTGCGGCTGTATGTAGTCGATATCAAAAGCGGCGTTCAGATAAAACGCAACAGGAAAATGCTTGTTAAAGAAACGCCAAGCAAAGCTCGAAAGTTCCATGACAAATGGTAAAGTGAAATACCTAGAAACTTGGACCAGTCTAACTCTCAAGCCCTTCAATGCGAGTGCCTAGGTGATCGCAGTATTGTTTCGTGACCACGGGTTCCAGGCCCCTATGTGGCATGATTAGGTACAATTGCAAAATAAAAATTGGGAGATCCTACGTACAGAGGGAATTGATGATATGGGAAGCACGAGTGAGGAAGGTTGTTATGTCACTTTAAAACACGCCCAATGTTATGAGGCGGACATATGCCGTACATGACTTCTATGTCATCACTATCATATTTCGACGTGTCAATAACCTTGGTTGTTTATTCACGTAAAGTGGTACTAAATTTTGTATTTGTAGAGCTAGAAAATCAGCTGCGAGCGTGCGATAAGAGTAGCGAGTAGTCATTGTCTACTTGACGTGCCTGCTCTGATTATCATGTTTGGACTTTTTGTTTACCTTCATCGTCCATTCACGTCCCGTAATACCGAATTTGTTATAAATGGAGCTAGTGAAACCGCCGCGAGTGCATAGTCAGCGTGGTATGTTGTCGCATTCTTACGTGACACGCATGTCATGATTATCATGTTTGCACCAGTCATATACTTTCGTCATCCGTTGACCTTAAGCAACACTAAATTTGGTGTGTGTGAAGTTAGCGAAACGGCCGTGAGGGCATCATGAGCGTGCATCTTATTCATGTTTTACATGACACGCCTCTCAATATTATCATGTTTACACCAGTCAGCTTTGTCATCTATTCATGTCACCTAATACCAAACTTGGTATATGCGAAGCTAGGGAAACGACCACGAGCGCATCATGAGAGTGGCTTGTAATGATATTTTACGTGACGTGCATGCCATGATTTCCACCTTAGAGTCGGTCACTTGTGTTTGACATGCAGTCATGTCGTGCCATACCAGTTTTGCAACATGTCATGCGAACCAACGAAACCATCGATAGAACAGCAAGACCATGAAATGTAAAGATGACCTCCATAACATATATGTCATGAGTTTCATGATATGACCAGTCACTTAATGTCGTCATACACTCATGTTATGGCATACATATTTCAGTATCAATATCGTTATAAAAAGGGCCAGTAGAGCGAAAAATCATATGCGGCTAGATAGCTAGCTAGCTAGCGAGAGAGATTAGATAGATCGATAGATAGATGGAAAGATAGATAGATAGAAAGATAGATAGATAGATAGATAGACAGCGAGATAGACAGATAGATAGATAGATAAATAGATGGATAGATAGATAGATAGATAGATAGATAGATAGATAGATAGATAGATAGATAGATAGATACGCTTGAAGTCACCGAAGTATTGTATACTGCTTTGCATTTAAAAGGACCTTTTGTGAATGTGGTGTTGGATGTTTATTCTGAATACTTTTTGGCTGTTTTAGCGTGATTCGGCATCTGTAAATGTAATGCGACATCGCTCATGTTACACTGTCTGTTTTTTTGTTCCTGAAAGTTGAACTGTGTTGTAAGGGGGGATGTAGCCTATTTGTGCTTGTGTTCTCTGGTTAACTTATTGTCGTGCCACCCCTTCTGAGCATATATATATATATATATATATATATACAACCTAAGGCACCAAATCTGCCTTTACGAGACCCTCGAGGGACTATTGGTCAGGTGCCAGCTGGTAATACGTTCCCGTGCTACGTGACGCTACACAGGCTTTTATACAACAGGTCACACTTGCCGCCATGGCTACTGATGGCACTGACTGACGCTCCTACGTTTAAATTAACAAATATGTCGAATAAAGTGGCTGGGACGATAGCCGCCGTGGTACCTCAGTGGTAGAGCATCGAACGCGTTATTCGAAGGTTGGAGGTTCGGTTCCTGCCAACGAGAAGTTATTTTTTCACGCACTTTTTTCTTCAGATTTACATTTCAGTTTGGTTTAATACCTTCCCCTCTACTTTCTTCGGCATTATTATCTGTTAGATCTGATTAATTGTGTGTCAAATTACGAAAAAAACGAGTCCTTAAAAATACACTTCTGTCCCTTATATATATATATATATATATATATATATATATATATAAATATATATATATATATATATATATATATATATATATATATATGTATATATATATATATATATATATATATATATTTATATATATATATTGTAACGCGGACTGATAGAGCGAGGAAGAAGAAGAGATCGGACGCGCTCGAGCGATGGTCATTCGGCAGTGACGGTAGAGCGCTGACATTTTTCATTGTAAAAATAAACCCATCACATCCGTAACAGCTTTGGTAGAGCGGTGCTCGGTAACTTGCCATCCTGGACCCCGCAGCAGAAGTTCTTCGAAGAAGCAGACGCTTAGCTGGCCTACCTCCGGACAACATCAGCATGAACGACGACACAGCAATCCCATCGACGTCCTACGCTGCTGCATCCACCAGTGCCACCGACACGGCACAAGGTGGCCGTCGACCTCGACAACCAGACTACTGGGCACCTGAGCCACGAATTTTCTCAGGTAAAACTGACGAAGACGTGCACGCTTGGCTAAAACACTTCGAGAGAGTGAGCCGCTACTACGAATGGGGCGCACCGGCGAAGCTCGTCAACGTAGTATTCTTCCTTGCCGGGACAGCCTTGCTTTGGTTTGAGAACCATGAACATGTTCTCCCCACTTGGGATATATTTGTTAAGGAACTGAAGGCCTGCTTTGGGGACACGAGTGCCATGAAAAAGAAAGCTTAGCAAACGCTGTCACGTAGGGCTCAGTTGCCCGGCGAGACGTGCACAACGTACATTGAAGAAGTATTGAAGCTTTGCGGAATTGTCAACGCAAATATGTCTGACGAAGACAAAGTCGGTCATTTGTTGAAAGGCATCGCCGAGGACGTGTACAATTTTTTGATAACAAAAGAAAACTTGAACACTCCTTCGATTTTCAGGCAGCAGTGTCGCGCATTCGAGGCGTTGAAGACCCGAAGAATTTTACCCAAGTTCGGGCGCTTGGACAATGTTCCCACTGTCGCAAGAATGGACGTCGCCACCTGCGAAGACATTTCCTACCTCGTACGTCGGGTAGTTCGAGAAGAGCTCGTACGACTTCAAGCAGGTGACGTTCACCACCAATGCTCGTTCGCCGCGTGCCCCGAACCACCTCCCTACTGGATGCGAGAGCGTCACGTCGAAAACCGACCACGCACAGAAACTGCAGATTTTACCCCGCGGCTTCCGTTTTCCCCGACGGGTCGTGGCCACCACCGGATGTCATCATCTCGACGTGCCGCTGCGGACCCCCGACCGTCGTCAACCAGGCCTCTACCAGAAGATTACTATGCTTCATCACAAAATGTTCCTGCGGAGCACGACCCGTCTCCGCGTACTTCTGCCACCTCTGCTCCGGCTAACGTAAGTCGACAAGTCCCCGTTTGCTACACATGTGGTCTCCCAGGGCATATTTCGCGCTTCTGTCCCAGACGGCCGCCTGCACCGCCACGTTTTTCGACGTATCCGGCTCGTATGTACGAAACGCCTGTGCGGCCACGTTTTTCGACGCACCCGCCTCGTATGCACGAAACCTGGACCTCTCACTCGGCCGACCACCGTCCCCGACAGCAATGGCCTAACGAATTTCGCAGCGAGTCCCCTGCCTCCGAGAGAAGCCTGACGCCGCCTCCGACACGGTCCCGCCGGTCGCCGTCTCCGCGTCGTCGGTCACCTTCTCCGCATCAGCTGAGAAACTAACTGGTGCGACCGATGGAGGTGCGGTCGCGGGACGGTCAGTTTCGCCAATTCCTCCTTCTGCTGTGATGTTGATGAACAAAGTGCGTGTGTGTATAGACGGTGTAGATACTCTTGCCCTTGTAGACACTGGTGCTGCTGTTTCGGTTATGAGCCTTCGTTTCAAACATCGTTTCTTGGGTCACAAAGTTATGTTCGCGTGGAATCGTAAAGAAACTTTTCGTGGAGTTGGAGGCGAAACGTTATGCCCTGTTGGTATTTGTTCAGTTGTACTCACGATTGGTGGACAAAATATCCAAGTTGAATTCACCGTACTGGCTCGCGCAACTCATGACATCATTTTAGGGATAGACCTCCTTCATGAATGCGGCGCTACGCTTGACTGTGGAACTGGAGAGATTCTTCTACAAAGTACGTTGCCCGCTGCAATAGTTGACGATTTTCCGACTCTGCCCATCGATGCTCTTTCGTTGTCTGAAGATGTGACGATCCCTGGTCGGACAGCAGTGTTTGTACCCGTATGCTCTTCTCATGTCCGCTCAGGACCCTGCACTGGACTTGTGGAGCCTGATCATGCAAACGCTATTAAGAAGAATGTGCTGGTCCCACGGTCTGTCCTTACAGCCATCGACGGACATGCTTGCTTGTGGGCACTCAACGCAGCCTCAGAGCCTGTTGTTCTACCAGCCGGATTCAAACTGGGTACGTTCGAGGAGCAGGCCACAATTGACGTGAGAATGGTCTCAGAGTCTCCAGCTATCAGTCAGACTGCGCCCAACTACTCAGCCGAGATTAAACGTATGATCAACAAGTCGTTGCCTTCTTCCGAGCAGAATGTCCTTGAGGAGGTACTTACACGCTACGCGGGAGTCTTTGATTTCGCTCAAAACAAGCGTTGTTCCATGTTGCCCGAATCCCGTATGCACCACCGCATCAACACGGGAGATGCTACACCGATACGCCAGAAACCCTATCGCGTATCCCCGTCAGAGAGGCAAGTGATCGCCGATCAGGTCAACGACATGCTGCAGAAAGGCGTTATTCAAAAGTCAAGCAGTCCCTGGGCAGCTCCTGTTATATTGGTAAAAAAGAAAGACAACTCTTGGCGATTCTGTGTAGACTACCGCCGTCTCAACGCCGTCACAAAGAAAGACGTGTATCCGCTACCACGCATCGACGATGCTGTTGATTGTCTGCACTCGGCCGCCTACTTTTCGTCTGTCGACCTAAGGTCTGGATACTGGCAAATACCAATGCATCCGTCTGACAAAGAGAAGACTGATTTTGTCACGCCTGATGGATTATTTGAATTCAACGTCATGCCGTTTGGCTTATGCAATGCCCCAGCTACCTTCGAGCGATTCATGGACTCCATCCTTCGCGGTCTCAAATGGGAGATATGTATGTGTTATCTCGATGATGTAATTATTTTTGGCAAGACATTCCACGAACACAACCATCGGCTTAGCGTTGTTCTAGACTGCGTCAAACAAGCTGGTCTCGTTTTAAACGCAAAGAAGTGTCATTTTGGTGAGCGTCAAGCCCTTGTGCTTGGATATCTAGTTGACAAGGACGGTATACGACCAGACCCGCACAAAATCAGTGCTGTCCGAGACTTCAAGCAACCGACGTCTTTGAAGGATCTCCGTAGCTTCGTGGGCCTGTGTTCTTATTTTCGTCGGTTTATCAAAGACTTCGCCCAGCTTGCTCATCCCCTGACAGAGTTGCTCCGCAAAAACACTCCATTTCGATGGACCATTGAGTGTGAGGCTGCTTTCGAGCAGCTGAAGTGTTTGCTTACTTCCGGGCCCCTCTTGCGCCATTTCGACCCGGAGGCACTCACGGAACTGCATACAGATGCTAGTGGTATCGGAGTTGGTGCCGTGCTAGTTCAATATCACGATAGCCGGCAGCACGTCGTGGCGTATGCAAGTCGTACTTTGACTAAGGCGGAGAGGAATTATACGGTCACCGAACTGGAATGTCTTGCAGTTGTTTTCGCCGTCCAAAAGTTCAGACCTTATTTGTACGGCCGGCAGTTCAAGATCGTCACAGATCATCATTCGCTTTGTTGGCTTGTCGGACTACGTGACCCAGCTGGTCGGTTGGCTCGCTGGGCCTTACGGCTTCAAGAATATAATTATTCTGTGACCTACAAGAGCGGTCGATGTCAGCGCTCTACCGTCACTGCCGAATCACCATCGCTCGAGCGCGTCCGATCTCTTCTTCTTCCTCGCTCTTTCAGTCCGCGTTACATTCAGTCCGCGTTTCAGTCCACGTTACATAAATATATATATATATATATATATATATATATATATATATATATTGTAACGAGGAGAAATAAGACAAAGAGACAACGCCTTTGCTGCAGGCCGGCTGTTCTTTATCTGCCTCCTCTTCCTCGTCCTCCTTCTCTTCCAGGTATGCGCCGAGCACGATCGCCGCTTTGTCATCATTACACTCGGCCACGCTGCAGCTGGTCTACTCCTGTAAGAAAAACACAAACCAATGTCACGTTTGCCGCCGTATGCAGTTCTTCATCCGCGACACATGCACCGTAAAGTTATTCCGTTTTCTCTTGTCTCTGCGCGTATCAGAAGCTGTGGATCGTACTCGCCAAGTGTTATCTCCCAAGCGCTCAGAAATAATGTAAGGGCCGTCGTACTTTGGGTGCAGTTTGTTTGAAGACGATGGCGCACCTCGCTGTAGCCACACCTCATCACCTACACTGTATTTCGGCGCGGGACGGTGGCGTCGGTCGTAGTATCGCTTTTGTGCCTGTTGAGCATGCACAATCCTCCTACGCGCCTCCACACGGATATCGCGACAAAGTGTCTGGCGTGCAGCGGAACGCCCTACTTTAACGGGAGTGTCCAAACCGAACGTAGCATTCAGTTGCGGGAGCTGACCATAGACAATCTCGTAGGGGCAAATTCCTGTGGAGCTGTGTGCCGCCGTGTTCACTGCGTACGCAGCTGCTTGGAGATGATCATCCCAGTCGGCCTCACCTCGTTTGTGATTCTTACAGTACGGTGCGAGTCTAGCCTGGATAGTCTGGTTCGACCTTTCGGTCAGTCCGTTCGCCTGTGGATGGTATGCCGACGCGAAGTGATGGTCCACTCCAGCTTGTTGTAGGTAAGTGCGGAGCTCGCGACTGCGAAAGGTGGTCGACCGGTCTGAGATCAACTTGTTAGGAAGACCGTGTCGCCATTCGAAGCGATCTTTCAGGAATCGGATGACATGGCTAGCAGCAAGCGAAGGCACGGCCGCGACCTCTACGAACTTGGACAAGTAGTCCACAGCGAGTATAATGTAACGATTGCCCGCTGTCGTCATTGGAAGAGGCCCGATGTGATCTATGCCCAACGTGTGGAAAATTGTCTCTGGAGGCTTGATCGGCGTAAGAAGTCCATGTCGAGCTCCAGGACGTCGTTTGTGTTGCTGACAAATCTCGCAACTGGCAACGTATGAACGCACGCTTTTATCCATTTTCGGCCACCAAAAACGTTCTTGTGCCTTGCGTAAGGTGGCTCTGTAGCCAACATGGCCTCCCTCGGGAGTGTCATGGATGGCGCGTAGTACGCTCGATCTTAAGGTGTCAGGAATGACCAGGAGATGACACTCGGTGCTTTTATCGGCCCAGTGACGCCGATACAGCGTTCCATTACGTAAGACAAACTTGGCATTGCGTCCCGCATCGCCAATGGAGTCTATAACGGATGCGAGTCTTCCATCGGCTTGCTGAGCCTTGGTCACGTCCTGTTGCGAAAACAGGATCCAGGTTTCTCGATTTCGTGTGGAGAATTCCTCGATCGGATTTCGCGATAAAGCGTCCGCAAGCTGATTTTGTGCTCCAGCACGGTGACGGATGTCGTACGTATAGTCTTGGAGCCGAACAATCCATCGGGCAAACTTGTGCTTGAGGTGCTGCTTCTGGAACATCCACGCAATCGCGGAGTTGTCTGTTACTACCGTGAAGTGTCGGCCAAACAAGTAGTGGCGGAACTTTTCATCCACACTCCATACTACAGCCAAACACTCCAGTTCATTCGAATGATAATGCCGTTCTGCGTCCGATAGTTTACGACTGGCGTAGCAGATGACGTGCCCACGCCCACTCGAGTCACGTTGAAGTAAAACCGCCCCCAGGCCAATCTGACTCGCATCAGTATGGACTTCTGTCATCCAATCTTCATTAAAGTGGCAGAGCACCGGGCTATGTGTAAGCTGGTGTTTGAGGGTTTGGAAGGCGTTATCCTGCAAAGGACCCCACTGAAATTGGGCGTTTTTCTTCAGTAAGTCCGTGAGTGGAGCAGCAGTTGACGCAAAGCTCGGTACAAACTTGCGCAAGTATGACGCCATTCCTAGGAATACCTGAAGCTGTTTTATAGATGTTGGTGCAGGGTATTTGGCAACGGCGTCTATGCGTTCAGGCAAGGGTCGTACGCCATTATGAGATATCTGATAACCAAGATAAGATATTGTCGTCAACCCAAACTGGCACTTCTCGCGGTTAAGTCGAAAGCCTACCGAAAGGAACTGCATACGGCGGCAAACGTGACATTGGTTTGTGTTTTTCTTACAGGAGTAGACCGCAGCCGTGGCCTCGTGGTAGAGTGTCCGCTTCGGCTGCGGGAGGTCGTGGGTTCGAATCCACGTGCCGCCGGATACCCACCGGTTTTACAAAATGGGCACAGGCGTCCCCCGGCCCGACACTCGGCTACCTACAGGGGTGAAACGTCTGGGAAAGGCAGCCTGCGCCATTCAAATCCTGTCGACTGCGCCATTGTAACGAGGAGAAATAAGACAAAGAGACAACGCCTTTGCTGCAGGCCGGCTGTTCTTTATCTGCCTCCTCTTCCTCGTCCTCCTTCTCTTCCAGGTATGCGCCGAGCACGATCGCCGCTTTGTCATCATTACAATATATATATATATATATATTTATATATATATATATACAGAAGAATAACTTCGGTTGCCGCAAGGTTATAAATATGAAAGTAGATGCGCTTTCACATAACAACTGTTTATTGTGCCGACGTTTCGACAGGAACCCTGTCTTTTTCAAGGCATAATACTATTTACACATGTTCCGTGCCTTTTTATATCCTGTCGAGACAGGAGGGGAGGGGTCAATTGAGAGAGAGAGAGAGAGAGAGAGAGGAAAAAAAAGAAACAGCGAAACCGGAGGACAAACAATAAATAAAATATAGAAAATCTAGGAGAAGAAGCAAGACCGACACGGCGTAATTAGAAAGGGGCAGCATTTCAACAGAGTAGGGCAGAGGTAGATGAGGAATGTCATCATTGTCAACAATACCTCCCCCGCACCCACACTTCCCCAAGTGGGCAGGGAGCCACCGTTTTTGTATTTCACCTTTCCGTGTAGTCCGCTGGCGGCTCGTTCCTCTTTGAAGTGTATGACAAGTTAATGGGGAGGGCTTAAGCGCTTTAAGTGCATGCTGCTGGCGTCGGGAGGAGCGAAAAAGCCGGTGAATGAGGCACCGCCATCGATATTCATTATATGCATTGGCTCCTTGTCAGTGAAGGAACAGAATGTGCGTTAAAAATTAAAGAAAAAATACCATGGGGGGGAAGGGGGAGACTGTACGACATCCGAGACAGTCACCACACAGTTGCGGCTCACTGGAAAGACATGCGCGCATGCACGAAAAAGTTAACGAAACCACCTAGTTGTCAGCTCCTTGTCAGTGAAGGAACAGAATGTGCGTTTCAACTTAAAGAAGAGAAAGAAAAAGAAAAAAAAGAAGGGGGGGGGGACAATACGACATCCGGGACCACTTATCTGTGCGTTCCGGCTGTGCTTGATGAGGCAAATCATTTCTATGTTGTCAGATGCATAGGCCAAAAGCTTTGTTAGCGGGTAATATTATTGTCGTAATGAAACCGGACTGATTAGAGAGAAGCGTTTGCGTCTTTTAGTTGTCGTAACGCAGACAGAGTGCCTGGGTGTTCATTTATTCCGTATTTTATCGTGTTAAATTTGTAGATAAAATAAGATTCCCGTTGTTCCCGTTTTCTGATTGTTCGAAAGTTGTTTTCTAGTAGTGTAACCCTGATGTCATCAAAGCTGTGGTCTTTTAATGTGCAGTGTTTTGAAAGTGCAAGGCCTGGCAGAGATCGTACATGTGCCCGTTGGTTGTTGAATCTAATTCTAAACGGAGTGTCTGTCTGGCCCACGTATTGCTTGTTACATACCCCACATTCCAGGAGGTATATGACGTTGTCTGAGTCACAGTCTAGTGCACCTCTTATCCTGTGCTTAAAATCCGAGTGGGTGCTTTTCGCCACTGTCGTTGTCTGCATGTGTTTGCATACCCTGCATCTGCTTTTTCCGCAAGGGTGACACCCTATTTGAGGTTTCACACCTATCTTTGAATTTATTAAATGATCCTTTATATTTTTCGGCCTTCTGTATATATATATATATATATATATATATATATATATATATATATATGAAGTACCATCTTGGAGGCCTCTACGTACACCAGTAATATGGGAAAAATTGAAGTGACGCTTTCTTGGACTTTGCATTGTTTGTGAACGAACCTCTGTCCATTACCTTGTCACTCCCGTCAAGGGTTGCTCGGACAGTCGTTACGGTGCCTCCAAGATAGTCCAAGTTTCACGTCTTAAACCCTTTATTCACCGCACCTTTCACGCTTAAGTCTCGGTAGGGCCGGCCGCTTAAGTGCGTGAGAAGATAAGTGTGAGCAAAAATTATGCGTCCCATCTTTTCTTCTGTACATACTCATCATCACCACTCCAGTTTAGGTTGTGGGGCACATACTGGAGACAATAAAGAAGAGTCTTGAGGGTCCTGCACGCCGTCATAAAATATATATATATATATATTATAATGAAGCGTTTTAGAGTGGCACTCTTTTATAAAACAGGAGAGCGGTCACGACATGTCGAGTGGTAATGGCGGAACTAGCCTGAGTACCCAGCCAACCAAACGTCGTCTTCTTCACCGACTGAGTCATACCCGCTGCCTTTCTGAGTAGCACTCATCTTCTTCACTACATTTTCCTCCCCTCCGGAAAAGAGCCATCCTGGTGACTCATGGGCAGGAGACAATAGAGGGATCGTAATACGGTTTTAGGCGGTCTATGTGGACGGTCTCACGTCCACTGCGTCGTTGATCATGGGGCTGCTCAAGCGACTCCACGATGTAATTAACGGGTGAAGTTTGTTTAACCACACGGTAAGGTACGTCATATTTGTACATCAGTTTTGTTGAGAAACCAGGGGTGGTTGAAGGGATGCGAAGCCAGACAAGGTCATCTGATCCATAAGAAGCCGGAGGCGTCGGGCTATCGCGGTGGTGTTTCTGGCGTTGCTGTTCAGCACTTTTGAAGGAGCGGGCAACCTGACGACACCCTTCCGCGTATTTAGCAGCTTGTGACATCGTCGTCGACTCAGCAACATCCGTGTGGTAAAGAAGGATGGTTTCTAGCGCGCAAGAGGGCTCGCGACCATAAAGGAAGAAATATGGAGAGAAACCTGTGATTGTCTAGACAGCAGTATCGTGCGCGCCGGTTACAAAAGGGAGAATACTGTCCAAACTAGTGTGATCAGTTGCGACGTACATTGACAGCATATCTCCTAATGTACGGTTGAATCTTTCTGTAATGCCATTAGTTTGAGGATGATACGCGGTGGTGAAGCGATGAATGACTTGGCATTCCTTGAGAAGCGATTCGACAGCGTCCGACAAAAAAAGCCCTCGGTCACTCAGGAGTTCACGTGGTGCACCGTGACGTAAAATGATCTGATGCAGTATGAAACGACCGACGTCGCTGGCTGACGCAGAAGAGAGTGGTGAAGGTTCTGCGTAGCGCGTAAGGTGATCGATAGCGACAATTACCCAGCGATTTCCAGCCGGTGTAACCGAAAGAGGTTCCTACAGATCAATACCTACACGGTCAAACGGTCAGGCAGGACAAGGTAAGGGTTGTAGTGGAGCTAGAGAACTTGGAGTCGGATTCTTCCTGCGTAGACAAGCGAGACAGAAACGTACGTAGCGACGAACGAAGCGATACATTCCACGCCAGTAGTAGCGGTGGGACAGGCGGGTGTAGGTTTTTAACACTCCAGCATGGGTGCATTGTGGGTTGGTGTGAAAGGAGGCGCATATGTCTGAGCGGAGACGTCTGGGAACGACTAGGAGCCATTGGCGTCCATCGGAGAGATAATTCCGTCTGTATAGCAAACCATCTCTGATAACGAAGTGCTGTATTTGACGGCGCATACATCTACGGATATTTTGCGAGGGAGTTCCACTCAACAAGTTAATAAGTGAAGCAATCTAAGGATCTTTTCGTCGCTCCTGTAGCATGTCGCTGACACTAAGTGCAGGTACGTTGGGGGCAGGCGAAGACGGCGACTTGTCACCACATCGTAGAGGTGATCTGGACAAAGCGTCTGCGTCGGATTGTTTTCGGCCAGATTGGTAAACGACGTGCATGTCGTACTCTTGTAGCCGAAGCGCCCAACGGGCAAGCCGGCTGGTGGGATCTTTTAACGAGGAGAGCCAACATAATGCATGATGATCTGTAACCACGCTGAATGGGTTCCCATAGAGATATGGTCGAAACTTGCCTATGGCCCATATAATGGCTAGACACTCTTTTTCGGTGACTGAATAGTTGGATTCTGCTTTTGTGAGTGCACGGCTGGCGTTAGAGACGACGTACTCATCAAATTCAGGTTTACGCTGGGCGAGCACAGCACCGAGGCTAACTCCATTAGCATCCGTGTGTATTTCCGTCGGGGCAAGAGGATCAAAATGTCGCAGTATAGGAGGCGACGTAAGGAGGTGGCGGAGTGTGGCAAATGCATCATCACAAGCTGACGACCAACTAGAAAGGTCGTTGTTGCCGGCAAGAAGGTCAGTCAAGGGCGATATGATGGAGGCGAAGTTGTGAATGAAACGACGAAAATATGAACATAAACCGAGGAAGCTGCGAAGTTCTTTTAAGGTCTTCGGCTTACGAAAATCGGCAACGGCACGGAGTTTCGTCGGATCTGGAAGAATGCCATCTCTAGATACAACACGGCCCAAAATTAGGGGTTTTCGAGCGCCGAAGCAGCACTTCTTCAAGTTGAGCTGTAGACCGGCGGCGGTGAGGCAAGTAAGCACTGTCTCGAGCCGCTGAAGATGCGTTGAAAAGTCGCTTGAAAATATCACGACATCGTCTAATAGCACAGACATGTCTGCCATTTCAGGCCACGGAGGATGTTGTCGATCATGCGCTCTAAAGTGGCAGGTGCATGGGAGAGCACGATTGGCATGACGTTAACTTCGTATAAGCCATCAGGGGTAACAAAAGCCGTCTTGGGGCGATCAGCCTCATCCATGGGAACCTGCCAATAACCTGAACGAATATCTAGTGACGAGAAGAACTCCGCGCCTTGCAAGCAGTCAAGGGCATCGTCTATGCGAGGTAGCGGGTAAACATCTTTGCGCGTGATCTTATTCAACCGGCGGAAGTCAACGCAGAATCTTATTGAGCCATCCTTTTTCTTGACTAGAACAACTGGGGAGGCCCACGGGCTGTTAGAGGGCTCAATAACACCTCGCTCTAACATGTCGTCCACTTGTTCCGCGATTATGCGACGCTCAGATGCCGATACTCGATACGGACGTTGACATAAAGGAGCGTGACCGCCAGTGTCGATTTCGTGAGATACTGTGGAAGCACGGCGCAAAGTCAGTTGCTGGTGGTCGAAGCTGGCGCGGAAGCGCTCGAGGAGGGCGATGATGTCAGTGCGCTGCTGGGCCGTAAGGTTGGTGTCGATGCAGCGCGAAATTACGTCGGTGAATGATGGGGAAGAAGATGACACGCAGCAATTAACAGCGTCAATAGGTAGCGTAGTCGAGGGGTCAGGAACTACACGTGCACTCGAGGGATCAATGTCATCGGCTAAGCCCAGGCACTCTCCGCACAGTAACTTGAAAGGCGAGGGAAACGGATTTGATACATAAATTGCACTTGATCCATCGTGAATATTCAGAACGGCAAAAATAATCAGGAAGCACTTGCGGCGAACAGCGGTTTCAGAAGGCGTAAAAAGAACAGTTGAGCCACTAGAGACGTCGCAGAAAAGTGAAACTAGGGCGGACGAGAACGGGGGTATTGAAGTGTCGGCGGCCACAAAAACTTTTGCAGGTGAAAGGGACGAGTCGAGTGAAGCAGCGTCGCATAACGGCGTGAACTCCACTTCGGCGCGAGCACAGTCTATGGCGGCATGATGAGTGCAGAGAAAGTCCCAGCCTAATATAATGTCATGGGAACACTGCGGGAGCACTACAAACTCGACGACATAAATATTGTCAGCAATAACGACACGTGCTGTGCATGCAGCAAAAGGGTGAATTCGTTGCTCGCTCGCAGTGCTCAAAACAAAGTCGTGAAGAGGCATTGTGACTTTTTTAGTCGACGGCAAAGTTTTTCAGTCATTATAGACACTGCGGCGCCAGTATCGACCTATGCAAAAACAGGTATACCTTCAACCGAGACAGCAACGCCGTTGGACGGCGAAAAACAAGGTCTTGTGGAGTTCGAAAGATCCGCAGTTCTTGCCCCCGGAACTGTGGCTCTTAGTTTTCCTCAGGGACAGGGCGAGGTTGACGTAGCATAGGGGAAAGGGAACGGCGTTGAGGTAAAGGCGACCGGTGTCTGTTGAAGTTCCGGCGAGGTGAAAATGTGTCCATGATGGCAGTCTCGCTATATACAGCAGGCTACGGTCATGGGGCGAAATCATAATTGTGGGGCCTGACATCGTCACGCAGGAAAAACTCACGCCGTCGACAAATCGTGCCACGTGACGCACTATTCCTCAGGCGAAGCATATGGGGCGGTTGTCTTGAGTGCGCCAAGGGTTCTGAAAGCGTGGAGGTGGTGGTCGGGAAAAAGGACGTGCAGCCTGGTACATAGGCTCAGTCGGTACGACAAAGGAACGCGTGGATGTAGGCGTTCGCGACAAACAAACGTGGCCGTTCGCAACAGGCGGACGTCGGGTTCTGTTCAGTGCTTCGGCATAGGTCAATGGAGCAGCCGCAGGTGGTGCGTGAGCTGTTGGTAGCGCCTCAGGCACTTGCTCCTGGACTACTCGCTGTATTGATGGCGCTAAAGTAGATGGGGCACCTTCGGAGCTATAAGGCACAAGGGACAACTGGCGTGCGACCTCCTCTTGTACAAATTGCTTGATCTCCAGAAGCAAAGTGGTGTGGTCTGTAGCAGTGCCAGCCGACGTTAAAGCGGAGATTGTTGCACATGGCGCGCTGGCACGACGAGTGGTGTCACGCTGTTTCCACAGCTCATCATAGCTCTGACAAAGTTGGATCACTTCCGCTACCGTTTGCGGGCTTTTGGCGACAAGCATCTGAAATGCGTCGTCAGTCACGCCTTTGAAGATGTATTGATCTTCTCGGCTTCTGTCATGGCCGAGTTGACACGCCGGCAAAGGTCGACCACATCTTCGATATAACTGGTGTAATTCTCACCAATCTGCTGAGCCCTGGTGCGCAAGCGCTGTTCTGCCCGTAGTTTGCGAAGCGCTGGACGGCCAAACAAGTCCGTAAACGCCATTCGGAAGGCCGACCAGGTGGGGAGGTCTCTCTTGTGATTACGGTACCACAGACTGGTGACGTCGGTCAACTAAAATTGGACGAGAGTTAGCTTGTGCGCATCGTCCCACTTGTTGTGCTTGCTCACCCGGTCGTATTCGTCGAGCCAGTCTTTGTCATCAGTTCCACTGAAGGTAGGCGGATCGCGTTGCCGAAAGGAGCCGCGACAGACAGGAGCTGCAGTAGTTGGAGCCGAGGCGGCCGCCTGGTGATCGTCGTCCGTGGACATCTTAGCAACTGGAGGCAACGTATGGTTTCGCAATTCCAGGATTAGGCGTTACCCAGCACTCTCCACCAATTATAAAGAGGCGTTTTAGAGTGGCACTCTTTCATAAAACAAGAGAGCGGTCACGACACGTCGAGTGGTAAGGACGGAACTAGCCGTACCCAGCCAACCAAACGTCGTCTTCTTCGCCGACTGAGTCATACCCCCTGCCTTTCTGAGTAGCGCTCATCTTCTTCACTACAATATATATATATATATATATATATATATATATATATATATATATATATATATATATATATATACGGGGTCGTGACGTGGCCGTACGCAGGAGGCTGTGTGTCAGATCAAACTGTTTATTTCGGCCAACCCAGTAAAAGGTGGAGGCGGAAATGTTGTAGGCCCGTGTGCTCAGATTTGGGTGCACGTTAAAGAACCCCAGGTGGTCTAAATTTCCGGAGCCCTTCACTACGGCGTCTCTCATAATCATATAGTGGTTTTGGGACGTTAAACCCCACATATCAATCAATCAACCCAGTAAAAGGAAGAAGGAATGTATGATTACAGTAGCAGACTTCCACTGAATATGGCGAGCGGAGCGCTGGCCGTCGATCAAGTCACAAGCGGTGATATGCGTGGGGATTCATAATTTATACACGTGTCGCTGAATATTCTAACATTATCGCTAGCAGCCATGTAGGTTCCAGAATGATCTGTATTGTTTGCGAAGTGGGCGTGATCTCACCGAAATAATGTACTACAGCTTCGAAGCTTATCGAACACTGGAGGTATGGTTTGCGCTGGGAATTACGTACAGTTTAACGGGGCAATAATAAAACTTCAGTTAGGAACGCGCCCATCGTTGCCACCTTTTAAAAAGCACCGTCTCAGTGCTTAAAACAAATACGGAAGAAAGATGCATGCAACAAAAAACACAATGAAGCAAAAAAGTACAATAAAAGGGAGCAGGCGATGAAACATCAATATAGAGAAAAAAGAAATAATACAGTCACTAGGTTTGGTAACACGCATGAAACAGCTTGAGGCCCACGACATGGACAACTACAGGTCGTGCATGGCACCGTTGAGAGTTCGTAATGCCGTAGGGTACAAACTCGTAGTCGAGTGTGCCGAGACGTCGATCTACACTGTACGGTCTGAAGCACAGTCACAGGAGTTTTCAGATGCGAAGCATTTCTTTGCGAACTTCGCTGACTTTGAGCGTATCTATCTATCTATCTATCTATCTATCTATCTATCTATCTATCTATCTATCTATCTATCTATCTAACCGCTTAAGACATTGAGCTCTCCAGGTCATTTCAATAATCGTATCGATACCAAACTTGGTATGGCATAACCTGACTGTCTGACAAGTGTAACGGACCAGTCATAACATGAAAATCATGAAGTGTATGTCATGAAAGTCGTGATATAGTTGGTTTTGCTGCTCTCGCGGTGGTTTCCTTCACACGAAATGTCGCAAAACTGGTATGGTATGACATGACTGCATGACAAACGCAAGCGACAGACCCTAATGTAGAAATAATGACATGCAAGTCACGTAAGTCATGAGGCATGACTACACGTTACGCTCATCGTGCGCTCACGATCGTTTCGCTAGCTTCACATAAACCAAATTTGGTATTGCAGGACGTGAATGCATGACGAAGGTATTTGACTGGCGCAAACATGAAAATCATGACATGCTTGTCATGTAACAGCATGACTACATGTCACGATGATGATGTGCTCGCGGCCGTTTCACTAGCTGGACATATACCAAGTTTGGTATTACAGGACGTGAATGGATTACGATGGCATGTGACTGTTGCAAACATGATAATCGTGAGATGCGTGTTATGTAAACACATGCCTACATGCCACGCTGATAATGCACTAACGGCCGTTTAGCTACCTTTACAATACCAAGTTTGGCATTACGGGACGTGAATGGATGATGAAGGGACATGACTGGTGGAAATATGATAACCATCAAGTGCGTGTCATGTAACAACATGACTACATGCCACGCTGATGATGCGCTCACGGCCGTTTCGCTAGCTTCACATTTACCAAGTTTGGTAATACGGGACGTGAATGGATGACGAAGGTATGTGACTGGTGCAAACGTAATAATCATGAGATGCGTTTCAATTAAGAACATGACTACATGCCACAGTCAAAGCACCAATACACTTAAATGAAACCCAGCACGCATGCTCGCCGGCATTCGTTTCGTCGCGCAACCACAGTGATGCCAGGTCAGGCGCCGGTCTGCCTGCCTCAAATCGCGCGTCGCACTGCGTTGCTTAGACACATGCACGTTTGAGCGCGGCCGTCGTGCTTGTCAAGAAGAAGGACAACACGTGGTGGTTTTGCGTTGACTATAGACATCTCAATAAGGTCACTAAGAAAGACGTTTACCCCTTACCAAGAATGGATGACACCCTTGACTGCCTTCATGGCGCAAAGTTTTTCTCGTCTATTGACCTTCGATCTGGTTATTGGCAGATCGCTGTTGACCCCACGGGACCGAGAAAAAACAGCATTTGTAACCCCCAATGGGTTATACCAATTTAAAGTAATGCCGTTTGGGCTTTGTAATGCGCCGGCAACCTTTGAGTGCATGATGGATTCTCTTCTGCGCGTCTTCAAATGGTCCACTTGCTAATGCTATTTAGATGATATAACTGTTTTTTCACCGGCGTTCGCAAGCCATCTTGATCGACTGTCGAGTATTCTCCAAGTATTTCGCCACGCTGGTCTCCAGCTGCACTCCTCCAAATGCCGTTTCGGCTGTCGCGAAATAACTGTACTTGGTCACTTCGTTAACGCATCTGGGATACAGCCCGACCGGGACGATATTCGCGTAGTGACTCAATTTCCCGTACCCTGTTCTGCTAAGGATGTCCGGAGCTTCCTTGGTTTGTGCTCATATTTTCGCCGCTTCATCCGGAATTTCGCCGATATTGCACGGCCTCTCATCGAGCTTCTTAAAAAGGACGTCCCATTTACTTGGAACTCGCCTCAAAGTGCTGCATTTTCGGCGCTCATTGCAGCCCTCACGACTACGCCAATATTAGCCCACTTCGACCAGACTGCCCTCACAGAAATTCGTACTGACGCGAGTGGCCACGGAATTGGTGCTGTTTTAGCCCAGCGTCAGCATGGATGTAACTGCGTCATCGCCTACGCCAGCCGCCTTTTATCTCCTGCCGAGAAGAATTATTCCTTCAACGAAAAAGAGTGTCTTGCTCGTGTTTGGGCTGTCTCTAAATTTCGCCCGTACCTGTTCGGCCGCAGTTTTACCATTGTAACTGACCATCATGCACTCTGCTGGCCTTCCTCGCTCAAGGATCCCACGGGACGTCTCAGTCGTTGGTCTCTCCGCCTCCAAGAATACACCTTCTCGGTCATGTATAAATCTGGTCACCTTCATCAAGACGCCGACTGCCTGACACGGTATCCAGTTGATCCGCCAGACGCCACAGGCAGAGCTACTGTGGCTTGCGTCATATTCATATCAGACTTTCTTGATATCGCTTCTAAGCAACGCCGCGACCCGTATTTACTTCCCATCACAGAAAGCCTGAGTTCCCCTACTCAACCCACTTCTATGAACTTGTATTTCCTTCATGAAGGTGTTCTCTACCGCCACAACATGCGCCTTAATGGTCCTGACCGCCTTCTCGTCGTGCCTTCCCATTCGCGTGCCGGTGTTCTTCGACAGCTTCACTATGAACCTGCCGCTGGTCACCTGGGAGTCACCCGCACTTATGATCGCGTCCGGCGCCGTTTTTTCTGACCACGCCTATATCGCTCTGTGCAAAAGTATGTCGCTAGCTGCGACCTTTGCCAACGTCGAAAACGACCAACATCGCTTTCAGCTGGCCTTCTTCGCCCTATTGAGATCCCTGCTGAACCATTCTACCGCGTAGGACTCGACCTTCTCAGGCCGTTTCCCACTTCTGCATCTGGGAACGAATGGGTTGCCGTGGCGACCAACTACGCGACACGTTACGCGATCACCCGTGCTCTTGCAACCAGCAGCGCTACCGATGTCGCCGACTTTCTACTGCATGACATCATTTTGCATCACGGCGCTCCTCGACAGCTCGTTACTGACGAAAGCCGATACTTTTTTATCTCGTGCCGTCCAGGATATCGTACGTTCCTGTTCCACAAACCACAAGTTCACAACGGCATACCCACCACAAACTAATAGACTTACAGAGCACCTGAATCTCACTATCACCGACATGTTGTAAATGTATGTTTCTACAGACCACCATGACTGGGACGCAACGTTACCCTACGTCACCTTCGCTTACAACTCCTCCAGACATGACACCGCAGGCTATTCCCCATTCTACCTTCTTTATGGACGTGAACCCTCTCTGCCTCTTGATACACTCCTTCCCGCTGGTTCAAGCTCCCCTGTCACATACGTCCGCGATGCCACAGAACGAGCCGACTCAGCACGACAGATTGCCCGAGAACGACTCATACTTTCTCAAGTCTCTCAAAAAGATTGATACGATCGTCACCAACGTGAAGTTTCGTATGCACCAGGTTCTCTAGTACTCTTGTGGAACCCATGTTGTCACATCGGCCTCTCAGAAAAGCTTTTATTCGCTATGACGGACCGTACAAAGTCCTACGCAAGATAACCAACCTCACTTACGAGATACAGCGAGTCGTCGATGAAGCGCACTCAATGCCACCACGAGCTACTGTTGTGCACGTCGTAAGACTGAAGCCTTATGTGCTACCCAACACTCCCCTTTCGTGACAAGCGCCGGGTCAGCGCTTTTCACCGCCGCGGGGTAGTGCCACAAGGCAGTAATGGTATTGGGGCATAAAGTGGTAAAGGGTCTCTGCCTGGAAGAAAAGACTACGAAGTGGATAGAGACTGGTCTCAGCCCGCCAGTGTGCCAGGCATCGTCGTCGCTTGTAAATGTCGTAAATATCATGCAAATATACGTTTTTTTGTAAGATTATATATATATATATATATATATATATATATTTATATATATATATATATATATATATATATATATATATATATATATATATATATATGTGTGTGTGTGTGTGTGTGTGTGTGTGTGTGTGTGTGTGTGTGTTGTATACCTTTAGGTTGTACGAGGGACTATTGGTCAGCTGCCCACTCGTAATAAGTTCACGTGCTACGTGGCGCCAAATAGGCTCACAAAGAGTGCGCTACTCTGGCCGCCATGGCTACTGGTGGCGCTGACTGACACTCCCACGTTTAGTTCACATATAAACCGAGTAAAATGGCTGCGGGCATAGCTGTCGTGGTAGCGTAGTGGTAGAGCTCGAACGCGTCATTCGAAGGTCGCAGGTTTGGATCCTGCCCAAAACAAGTTATCTTTTCACCCACTTTTCTTCATATTCACATTGCAATTCGGTCTAATATCTTCCCCTATACTATCCTTGGAATTACTGTCTGTTAGATCTTATCAATATTGTGTAAAACACAGAAAAACGAGCTCTTACGTATACAATTCTTTCCTTAATTCATTAACGAGGGTCTCGTAATGGCAGAGTTAGTGACTTTAGGTTGTATACGAGGGACTATTAGTCAGCTGCCCACTCGTAATAAGTTCACGTGCTACGTGATGCCAAATAGGCTCAAAAAGAGAGTGCTACACTCGCCGCCATGGCTACTGGTGGCGCTGACCGACACTCCCACGTTTAATTCACATATAAACCCAATAAAGTTCCTGGGTGGATAGCTGTAGAGGTAGCTCAGTGGTAGAGCATCAAAGGCGTCACTCGATGGTCGCCGGTTTAGATCCTGCCCACGACAAGTTATCGTTTCACCCGCTTTTCTTCATATTGACATTACAATTTGGTCAAATATCTTCCCCTATACTTTCCTTGGCATTACTGACCGGTAAATCCCATTATTATTGCGTAAAACACAGAAAAAGCAGCCCTTAAGTTTACACTTTTCTTTTAATATATATAATGTAGGAAACTACGCGACCGATGACGAAGAAGCAAGAAACGGCAAGCCACAGCGTTGGTGCACACGCGCGACCCGAGCTTGCGCTTGTTTTGTATTTTTGGCCTGTTAACGTTCCTCGCTCTTCTGGCGTTCCTTGGCCTTCCACTAGGTCTATACGTAAATAAACTACGTGACGTCTGGTGGAGCTGTGTGGACTCCAGTACAAACCTGGAACTTCGCTCCCGTAAGCTTTCCCCTCTACGTGACACGAACATGGCCACCGAGACGCCTCTCCAGGTTGACCTTCGACCGTCCACGTCACTTGCGGTGCCGTGTATCCTCAACGAGACCCTCCTATCTTCACGGGCTTCACTGAGTCGGATGTCTAAGATTGGTTGGCGAGGTACGACAAAGTCGGCGCAAGTAAAAATGGGACGACCCAGGTAAGCTGGGCTACGTCACGTTCTACCTTGCGGACACCGCGCAACTGTGGTTTAATAACCACGCAGCTGACATTCCTACGTGGTCTGCATTCAAGACTACTATTACGGACGTCTTTGGACGACCTGCGGCACGCAAGCTTCAAGCCGAGCACCGTTTACGTCACCGTGCGCAGCAACCAGGCGAGACCTACACGGGCTACATTGAAGATGTGTTGAATCTATGCAACCGCGTCAACTCTACCATGCCTAAGGAAGAAAAATCAGGCACATTTTAAAAGGCATTGACGACGGCGCCTTTCAGATGTTGCTCGCGAGATATCCCCCCCACAATTGCTGTGCTCGTTTCTCTTTGTCAGAGCTTCGTTGAGTTGCGTAGGCAGCGCGCAATTGCTCGTCAAGCCCTCACGACGCCAGACACGCTCGCAAGCTTGCACCTAGGTGCCCATCCTACCGATCAACAGCCGCTGCTTTCGACAATCAAGGACTTTGTCTACGAAGAGGTAGCGTGCCAGCTGTGTCTGCTGCTACTGACACATGAGCCCACACAAGCTTTGGCACCGGAACTCCAACACGCCATTCAACCCAAGTCACTGAGGCCCTTCTACCGATGCATCAGCAACCACCTGTCACTACACCTCTCACGTACGCCGCCGTCGCTGCTCGGCCTACGCAACAGCGTATGCCGTATGCTCAACCTGCCACGCCGCCCTCTGTTGTGCCTATGTGATGCGGGTTCTTGTTGCTGATTTGTTTTTCTCCCGGGCTGAGCCTCAGAGAGTTTTGTTAATAAGGACAAAGCCGTTCGGTTTCCAAGAAACACACAAAAAGTTTAATTGAAAGGTAAAAAGGCAAAGATTCCTCACTAAACAAAACACTTAATAAACAGTTGACTGGACATGACGAAACACATCTGTAAACACCCAACAAGAACGTTCAAAGTCAGTAACTAAACCTAACGTTCGAAAGGGGCTGAGTGATGGGAGTAGCGCAAGAGTATCGGTGCAGTCTCACCCACAAGTTGGTTTTCGGCGGTGATGAGAAACCGGAACGCCGTGACTCCTGCGTCAATGCGTGGGCTGGACGAGGACGAGGGAACGCTGGCTGCTGGCGACACGTCGAAAAGCCCTACCAAATCGTGATGGTTTCGGCTTGAGGAGCGTGGACACGTCGGAGACGGGAGAACGCAGGCTGGTGGCGACGCGTCCGGGAACTAGGGTCGACCTAGTCAAGCAGCTGGGCGCACAGCTCGGGCCCGGAGCCCGACGGCTGTAGCTCGCCTGCCGGAACCAAAGTCCGCAGGCCCTGGAAAGGAGTTCATGACCGGATGGCCACGGTCCTTTGGAGCGGGAACCCGACAGCAGGAGGCCCCGGCCGGTGGAAGTCCTGTAGGCTCGGGTCCGGAACCCAACGGCCCATCTTCAGCGCCCGGTCCGGTGACGACCTTCCGCTTGCACTGCCTGCCTCGAATTCCCCTTGCTCTGGTCTCCCCAGGCTCCTGCTTCAGCTCTGGCCCACTTGTCTCGTTCTCATTGGAGATACTGCTGTTTCGTGGTGTCAAGCCGTTGGGCCTTGAAATCTCCGTGTTCGCTGCCCATTGGATGTTTTACCTTTTGTTTACTTCACGTCCTGCCACGCATCCTCGTGCTTGACGCTCTTTAACGTCGTCATTCTTGTTTAAGCAGCACCGCACGTGCACTCTGGTATTTCTCCTTTTGTTTTTTTTTTTTTTTTGTGACGCGCACTTTTCGAAGGCGCGCACTTTGAACGCGCACCACACATCACATACGCCCCCCTTTTATTCAAGTTTTTTTTTTTTAGGAAAAAAAAAAACTGCCGATGAGTGCGCGTTCTGCACTACGTCACAATTAAACCACATATTTGCACCACGCAGTTCAACACATCACCGGGCTACAGTTCGCTACATCGTCCAAATGTCCGCACTTAAACTTTAGATTCACCCAATTGCATTTAAAAGTTCTGAAACCCGGAATAAACCTTTTTACTACAAAATCGACTATGGACAAAGCTACTTGTGTCCGCATCTAAAAGTCGAAGTCCAGAAAGAGCTACCGGTTTTCTAACCCTACACTCAGGTTATCGCGTCCCAAACCAGACGCACTGCCCTTCTCGCACGTTTCGAAAGTAACTGTGGCAAACATGCTTTTATGCACTTTCGCTGAAACGCGTGTCTGCGCCCCCGCCGGCCACATGAACGCTTACCGGTCACAGAGGAACAGGGCGCGGTCTCGAGCCGTCGGCGTCGACACGAAACGCACTGAGACACGAATGTCCAAATGCCACAATCTCTCACACAAATGCTTTCTTTTAGTTCACCATCTAATGAACACAAGCTCGGGGTGCCCTCAGCAAGCCCAAACGCTCCGACAAGCGTGTGAGGTTCCTGGATTCTTGAGAAGGGATGCCGTTGTGCTCGGTCATTATACAGCTCATCTTGAGTGGACTTAATTATAGGTTCAAAACCAATCACGTTCTCAGGTTCAAGACCCTGTCTGGCATTCTCCATACCTACTATCGAGCCCACCTCCGATTCGATACTGTTTATTTTGAAGAGTGCTTCAGCACTCCCATCGTGTTTTCTCGGACAAATAGCAGTTACGCTATCCTGTGAACTAGAATCCCCTCTCTCTCTGAGTGAGATATACGTATGGTCTAGGACCATTGACGTGGTGCCTGCTGCTACCTCTGTCGGTACAAAACAATCAGTGGCCACTATATCAGAGCCTTCATGGCATTCGCTGCCATCTTCCCAATGACGTTCTAGCGCTCCTTCCATGGAGCTATTGAGAGGTAGCCCTACCCCTTCCCGAAATGTGCTCGGCCTTTGAGACGTTCTGATACACACCTCATTCTGAATGGAACTTCTTTGTTCCCTGCTATCGAAGCTTTGCTCCACAACATTTTCCACAGCTTCTAGGTCGCCCATATCCAGGCGCTCTTCTTCATAGGTGCTTGGCCTCTCAGAGGTCCCCAAGCAGCTAACGGAAGTAATATGTTCCCAGCCAGAGAAGCTTTCCGTCGCTTCAACAAACTCCTCATGACTCCTGCCTTCTTGGCTGTCCACCTCTCTGCCTTCCTCTATCTGAGCTTCTCGCTCCGAAGTAAGGCTGTCGCGAGGCTCGAGGCCAACCTTGCAGGAATCGACTTCCCTCCAGCAAACGCTGCTATCGGAGCAAACATTCACCGCTTGCTCGACCTTCTGCATCGCCAGCTGCCCCCTTTTCGCCATCGCAAGCTCGAGTCGCCGCTCGAAGTCCACCCTCTCTAATTGGAGCTGCTGCTTCAGTATGCGTGTCTGACGCTCTAGCAACACTTTATTTTCACGCGTTACGCGCTCTAGCTCCTCCTTCTTAGCTCTAAGCACCAATTCAAGCTTTTCCTTCGCCGCCTTTCGTTCTGCAGCCCGTTGCTCACGCTCCCTCTCCATCCGCTCCTCGTACCATACTCTAAACTCCGCTCCCGTCAGTCCCATTTTATCCGCCAACTCAATTAACTCCCACGTGTTCGTCATCGTGTTAACCGCGTCAAAAAATCTACTGGAAAAACAAACGACTTTGTCCTGTCGCTGCGGACGCCAATTTGTGATGCGGGTTCTTGTTGCTGATTTGTTTTTCTCCCGGGCTGAGCCTCAGAGAGTTTTGTTAATAAGAACAAAGCCGTTCGGTTTCCAAGAAACACACAAAAAGTTTAATTGAAAGGTAAAAAGGCAAAGATTCCTCACTAAACAAAACACTTAATAAACAGTTGACTGGACATGACGAAACACATCTGTAAACACCCAACAAGAACGTTCAAAGTCAGTAACTAAACCTAACGTTCGAAAGGGGCTGAGTGATGGGAGTAGCGCAAGAGTATCGGTGCAGTCTCACCCACAAGTTGGTTTTCGGCGGTGATGAGAAACCGGAACGCCGTGACTCCTGCGTCAATGCGTGGGCTGGACGAGGACGAGGGAACGCTGGCTGCTGGCGACACGTCGAAAAGCCCTACCAAATCGTGATGGTTTCGGCTTGAGGAGCGTGGACACGTCGGAGACGGGAGAACGCAGGCTGGTGGCGACGCGTCCGGGAACTAGGGTCGACCTAGTCAAGCAGCTGGGCGCACAGCTCGGGCCCGGAGCCCGACGGCTGTAGCTCGCCTGCCGGAACCAAAGTCCGCAGGCCCTGGAAAGGAGTTCATGACCGGATGGCCACGGTCCTTTGGAGCGGGAACCCGACAGCAGGAGGCCCCGGCCGGTGGAAGTCCTGTAGGCTCGGGTCCGGAACCCAACGGCCCATCTTCAGCGCCCGGTCCGGTGACGACCTTCCGCTTGCACTGCCTGCCTCGAATTCCCCTTGCTCTGGTCTCCCCAGGCTCCTGCTTCAGCTCTGGCCCACTTGTCTCGTTCTCATTGGAGATACTGCTGTTTCGTGGTGTCAAGCCGTTGGGCCTTGAAATCTCCGTGTTCGCTGCCCATTGGATGTTTTACCTTTTGTTTACTTCACGTCCTGCCACGCATCCTCGTGCTTGACGCTCTTTAACGTCGTCATTCTTGTTTAAGCAGCACCGCACGTGCACTCTGGTATTTCTCCTTTTGTTTTTTTTTTTTTCGTGACGCGCACTTTTCGAAGGCGCGCACTTTGAACGCGCACCACACATCACAGCCTACAACCCCAATTGCTGCGCCATATCCCTACGCGAGATCTTCAGCTCCATTTTACCGTCGAGCAGACGCTTGGAGGACGCCGGATAATAGGCCCATCTGTTTCGCCTGTGGTATCGCTGAACACGTCACCCGCCACTGTCGCCGAGATCCCCCTCCAGTTCACACCGTGGGCAGGCCAATTGCGTCGTCGTCTAGGACGCCATCAAGGTACACCACTGACGGTCCTCGACCCTTCGCCAACCATCGGTAACCATCGCCCCGACGACGGTTCCTGTCACCTATGCGTCGCCGACCTGCTGCAGAAGGGGGAAACTGATCACTGCAGCTCCGGAGGCAACAGCTGCATACCATTCGAACTGCTTAAGGCCTCCATCTTTCTCGCCGCAAAACGTTATCGACGTCAATGTTGAGGGGACCGCCGCACAAGCGCTTATCGACAGAGGAGCTGCCGTTTCCATAATCTGTGAGACCTTATGTTGCAAGTTGAAAAAGGTGACGACGCCTCTTTCGGGCCTGATGCTCTGCACGGCCAACTCGCAGTGCATAGAACCTACAGCTGTGTGCACTGCACGTGTACTTTATCAATGGTGAACTTTATGCTATTGAATTTTTTGTGATGGAATCATGCTCCCACGAAGTCATTCTTGGATGGGACTTTCTTTCGCGTCATCGGGCCATCATAGATTGCTCACTTGCAGAAGTTGCCCTTACAGCGCTGCCAAGCTCTTGTTTGGCAGATTCTCTTTCTGAAGCTTACAAACTTGTCGTTGTTGCAGACACAGAAATAGCACCGAGAACATCCACCCTTGTAGCCCTGACCTGTACGCCCGCTCCTGCCGGAACTATTTTGTTCACTCCGTCTGACGTATTTACCCGCCGCCGTAGCCTACACCTGCCCTTTGCCATACTCACCGTGGGATCCGGTGCTACCGCCATGCTCGTTGCGAACTCGCTATCGTCGTCAGTTACCTTACTTCGCGGAGAATGTTTGGGTAACATACAAGACGTTGACCTCTTGCGTCCTCTGGAGTTCGCCGAACACCCACCTCACCTCCAGCTCAATGCTATGACGCCACCTGTGGCCACACTGCCCGCGCCAGACTCATTCCAGCCCTCTGTTGCCGCTGAGCTATCGCCGACACAAAGACGCGAACTCTTGTTCCTTCTTCGAGAGTTCCGTCCTGCGTTCGATTGCGCTCAACCGTCTTTGGGTCGCACAGCGAACATCACGTACCACAATGACACCGGTACTCATGCTCTCTTACGCCAACGACCATATCGAGTTTCAGCGGAAGAGTGCCGTATTATTAACGAACAAGTTGACGATATGCTCAAGCGTGGTGTCATCCAGCCATCGCAGAGCCCTTGGTCGTCCCCTGTTGTACTTGTGCGCAAAAAGGATGGGTCTATCCGATTCTGTGTCGACTACCACCGGCTCAATAAGATAACTTGGAAGGATGTGTACCCATTGCTACGCATCGACGATGCTCTCGATTGCTTGCAAGGAGCAGAATATTTCTCCTCTTTAGATTTACGCTCAGGATTTTGGCAAGTTCCAATGGCTGATCCTGACCGATCGAAGACTGCATTTGTAACACCTGATGAGCTGTATGAGTTTAACGTCATGCCGTTTGGACTCTGCAACGCCCCAGCAGAGTCCTTCGAACGGATGATGGACACCATCCTTCGCGGCCACAAGTGGAACACGTGTCTCTGCTACCTAGACGACATCGTCGTTTTTTCTCGCGACTTTTCGACTCACCTTGTTCGTTCTATTCTCGTGTGTTTCACCTCTGCTGGACTTCAACTTAAGATCAAGAAGTGCCATTTTGCCGCACGTCCGCTCACTATACTGGGTCACGTCGTCTGCAAAGAGGGTGTTCTCCCGGATCCGGCGAAACTCCGCGCCGTGGCCAACTATCCGAAGCCCAATTCCATCAATACGCTTCGAAGTTTTATCGGCCTGTGCTCATACTTTCGTCGATTTGTGTGGAACTTCTCTTCCATCGTTGCGCCTCTTACTAACCTGTTGACAACTTCCAAAGGCATTTCTGCTTGGTCAAAAGAGTGCGACGAATCCTTCAACGCGCTTCGGCGGTTATTATCATCACCTCCAATACTACGTCATTTCGACCCCGATGCACCTACGGAGGTTCACACCGACGCCAGGGGTGTCGGTCTTGGTGCTGTATTGGCTCAACAAAAGGATACCAAGAATACATGGTCGTTTACGCGAGTCGAACCCTCAAGAAAGCCGAGTGTAATTATTCCGTCACGAAGAAAGAGTGCCTCGCAATTGTCTGGGCTTTGACGAAGTTCCGCCCATACCTTAATGGCCGCCCTTTCGAAGTCGTTACGGACCACCACACTCTATGCTGGCTATCATCGCTCAAAGACCCGTCGGGGCGCCTTGGCCGTTGGTCACTTCGCCTACAGAAATACGGCATTCGTGTTGTATACCAATCCGGCCGCAAGCACTCCGACGCTGATGCGCTATCCCGCTCGCTGCTACCGGCTGACCCAACCACCTCGTCACCTTCTTCAGCTGTCATAACACCAATCGACTTCACAGACATGGCACCGGAAGAACGCAAAGATGTGTAGATTTCCCAACTCCTTGCCTTTCTGACTGATCCGTCAACTAATTTGGTCTCGAACTATCCGCCGCCAAGCCACACATTTCGCTATTCGAGACGACCTCCTCTATCGGCGGAATTACACGTCTGAAGGTCGGAGGTGGCTGTTAGTGATACCCAGCCACATGCTTTCAGAAATCTGTACAGCTTTCCACAACGACCCGCAAAGCGCTCACGCCGGCGCTCTCAAAACGTACAACCGTCTACGTCAGGGGTACTACTGGCGCGGCATGTACACATTTGTTCGCAAGTACTTACGTGCTTGTACTGCATGCCAGCGTCGTAAAGCCCCACCTCAACGCCCTGCCGGTGCACTTCAGCCTCTGCCTTGTCCAGCGCGTCCATTTGACCGCGTCGGTATTGACTTATACGGACCACTTCCCACGTCGTCTTCTGGAAATAGGTGGATAATTGTCGGGGCGTGCACCACCTCACGCGTTACGTGGAGACGGCAGCACTACCCGAAGCAACCGCGAGGGAAGTTGCGTTTTTCATCTTGCGAAACTTCGTTCTTCGGCATGATGCTCCCCGCGAACTTTTAAGCGACCGGGGGCGTGTTTTCTTGTCTGACGTCATTCAAGCCTTGCTCGCTCAGTGCAACATGGTTCATCGCATGACGACAGCATATCACCCGCAGACGAATGGCCTCACAGAACGATTTAATCGCACTCTCGGTGATATGTTGACGATATACACAGCTTCAGACCAGATCAATTGGGACACTGTCCTTCCATTCGTCACGTATGCGTATAACACCGCTACGCACGTGACAACAGGGTTTTCCCCTTTCCTTCTGTTGTACGGACGCGAACCATCGTGCACGTTGGACACTATCCTCGCATACACGCCCGACTCCTCTGAGTACACTGTAATTTCTGATGTTGCCAGGTACGCAGAAGATTGCAGACGATTGGCCCGTTCACTGACAACCAAGGACCAAGGCCACGAGAAGCTACGGCATGACACCGACCGACATCTCTCTACTTTCACGACTGGTGCTCTTGTTTGGCTCTGGATTCCACCGAGTACTCCTGGCCTTTCCTCGAAAAAACTGGCACGATACCACGGGCCCTACCGCATTCTCGCCCGTACGTCATTAGTCAATTATGAGATTGAGCCTTTGACACAGTCTCGTGACTTACGTCGTCGTGGCAGAGAAATTGTGCATGTGAGTCGTCTGAAGCCGTATTACGACCCCGCTATAGTGACTACGCCTTACGTCGCCAGGTTGGCTACGCTATTCACCGGGGGCCAATGTAGGCAAATACGCGAACGACGACGAAGAAGCAAGAAACGACAAGCCACAGCGTTGGTGCACACGCGCGACCCGAGCTTGCGTTTGTTTTGTACTTTCGGCCTGTTAACGTTCCTCGCTCTTCTGGCGTTCTTTGGCCTTCCAGTAGGTCTATACGTAAATAGACTACGTGACAATATATATATATATATAGATATATATATATATATATATAGATATATATGAGATCTAAGAGACAGTAATGCCAAGGATTGTACAGGGGAAGTTATTAAAACCAATGGAATGTAAATAAGAAGAAAGAAAAGTGGATGAAAAAATAACCAGCCGTGGGCAGGGAAACAGAAAAACGGAAAAACGAGCCCTTAGGTATACACTTCTTTCCCTTATATATATATATATTATATATATATATATATATATATATATTTATATATATATATTGTAGTGTTGTGCGTTTACACCAGATGGCCTTCTGAGTCATTGGACTCACAATAGATGGCGCCACTGCGCTCGTGTGTATATAAACGATACTCGTTGATTAAACTGGGTTATTGTCATGGATCGTACAGTGGTGTAGCGTGGTTACTTTCACGTGTCGCCGTGCCGGCTACACGACATTCTGGCGACGAGGATGGCTTCCACGGGCATTTTGCCACCTCCTCTATTTCTGGCCACCCCCGGCACGCCCGATGTGCCATGGGCCCGATGGTTATGACTATTCGAAAGGTTTCTGCTGGCGTCCGGAGCGAACGAGCTACCCGCACCCCGTCGCCGAGCCCTCCTGCTGCACTGTCTTGGGACGGAAGGACAGCGCATTTTCGACGCGCTTCCACCTAGTACGACGCAAACCAAGGCAGAGACAACGAGTGCTGCACCCGGTGTCACGGCCACGCCAGATGCCGCCGCTGGAATTGTCGGAACCACTGCACCTACTGGAACGCAAGACATGACCACGGAAGCCCTACGCCCACCCAACGAGTACAACGTAGCCGTTGAGATGCTTTCGAAGCATTTCGCCGCCCCTTGCAACGTCCGCCTTCAACGCCATCGATTCCAAGAGCGTCGTCAACTGCAGGGTGAGCCCGTCACTGATTTCGCCGTAGCGCTTAGGGAGTTAGCAGCTCTTTGCAATTTCGCCATTCAAGCGGACGAAAACCTGTGTGAAAAGTTCGTAGCAGGCGTCACGAGTCCGCGGCTACGAGAGCGATTGCTGCTGGAGGGCAATAACCTTACGTTCGATCATGCTGTCGAGGTAGCACGGCTTCGTGAGCAAACCCAGCGTGAATCCGAAGCCTTCGCCAAGTCTGTGCAGCGCATTCAGCAGCAGTTGCGAGACAGCTCAGCCAGGCACGATCGACGAGATAACGGCGATAATGGCACACGCCTCCCGGGCCGTCGCCACTTCAGCTGCTCACGCGCGTACAGCGCACCTTCACCTGATATGAATGCCGCTGCTGCTGCTGTCCCCGGGCCTAGAAATGTAAATGCCTGCGGAAACTGCGGCGCAGCACGGTGTTCGCCTACGGAATGTCCCACGCGCGGTCGCACATGTTTGCCTGCGGACGCGGCGGCCAATTTAAGAGAGCATGTCGCAGCTACTGTCGCAGCCGAGAAGGGTATTCTGCAGAGGTCCAGGAAATCGTTCCGGAAGAGGATGCTACCAGTGTCATTAGCATCTTGGCGGTCCGTACTGATAAGAGCACAGGCGTCTACGTGGATGTCAATGTCGCGTCAGTTACCGCGACGACACGGGTGCATACCATGAACTTTTTTGGTGGACACAGGCTCGGCCGTGTCTATTAAGGGTGAGCACCAATTCCAGGGCCTGTTCGCAAACGCAGTACAACTGACAAGTTCCCATCTTACATTGCTGGATTTTTCGCGCAGGAAGATTCTCGTTCTCGGGTCATTTCACGCCATATTCACATACAAGGGGAAAGAAGCCATTGTAACTTTTCTTGTTACGCCATGTGGTACATCTCTCCTTGTCCTGGATGCTGTTCAAGCCCTTGGCCTTTGCATCATGGGAGAGGAATTGCGCTGCCTGCAAATGTTCACGCAGCAATGCCCAGAGCTTCCAGCAATGAGTTCAGGCTATCCCCAAAGCCCCAGGCATAAAAAACCCTTTGGCCCTCCCAAGCTTGGAATTCCGCCAACCTTGTGGACCAAGTTTGGCCACATGTTTTTGCCTGGCCTGGGACTTGTAAAAGGTGTGCAACACAAAGTTAAGATGAAAACTTCCATCGCGCCAGTCACACAGAAGCTGAGACCCCTACCATTTTCAGTCCGCTAGGTGGTCTTTGACGAGATGGAGAAGCTACTTGCTGCTGATGTCATTGAGAGAGTCAATGCTTCCGAGTGGGTATCTGCTATTGTAGCAGCCCGCAAAGCAAATGGTAGCATTCGACTGTGTGTCGATCTCCGGGAACCAAACAAAGCTATAGTAGCAGACAACTTCCCTTTGCCTCGTATGGAGGAGCTGCTTCATGCCCTCAATGGAGCCCGCTGCTTTTCCAAGGTGGACCTGGCATCAGCCTACTACCAGGTTGTGCTGCACCTAGACAAGAGGGACCTAACTTCATTTATAACTCACTATAGCCTCTTTAGATTCAAGAGGGTCTGCTTCGGGTTGGAATCGGCAACAGCTGCGTTTCAGCAGATCATGACGAAAATTCTTTGAGGTTGCAAAGGGGTCTTGTGCTACTTGGATGACATAATCATTTTTGCCAAGACGGAGAGCGAATACAGGCAAAACCTGGAGCAAGTGCTGGAACGAATAGCAGAAGCTGGGCTCAAGCTCAACAAAAAATGCGTATTCAACACGTCGGAGCTATCGTTCTCAGGACATCGCGTCAGCACATTGGGTATAGCACCGCTCCAGACCAAGATTGATGCAATCATCAATGCTCCTGCGCCTAGAGATGCAGCCACGCTACGCTCCTTTTTGGGGCTAGTTGAATACTATTCCCAATTCGTGCCGCAACTGGCAGAGCAAGTAGAGCCAATGCGTCGTCTACTTCGCAAAGACGTGCACTTCGACTGGGAGGACGCTGCGAAAGAGAACTTCGCGGGAGTAAAAAGACTTCTAGCATCCCACAAGGTTATCCGAATGTCTGACCCGACGCTACCAGTCATTGTCGCAACAGCTGTCTCTGCATACGCTCTCGGTGCCGTACTGCAGCAAGTGTAGGGGTCCCATGTGCGTACTGTGGCATTTGCATCGCGGACATTAACAGAGACAGAACGAAAATACTCGGCCGGAGAGCGCGAGGTTCTTGGCTGTCTGTGGGCCTGCGAGAAGTGGCACGTTTACCTCTGGGGCAGATCATTTACTCTACTGACAGATCACCAGGTTTTGGTGGCACTGCTCTCATTCCGTAGCACAGGACAGCGGCCACTTCTTATTGCAAGATGGACCGCACGACTGCTGCGCTACAGCTTCGAAATACAGTACCGCAGCGGAGCCTACAACCAGGTAGCAGATGCCTTGTCCAGACTGCCCGTGCCAGACACAGAAGGGGGCTTCCATGTTGATGAAGAGGTTGTGTCCTTGGTTACATCGTCTGTACATCGGGAGAATCTTCAGGTTGCTACCGCGGAGGATGACATACTACGGCAGGTAATGCAATTTATCCAGTCATCATGGCCAACAAGGAAAAGACTTGCCGCATAACTGACTCCGTACTACGAAATACGAGACGAGCTCTCGGTAGTAGATGGGGTGCTTCTGCGCACAGAACGCGTTGTAGTGCCTGCCAAGCGAAGAGATACATTCATCCAGTTAGCTCATGAGTCACACCCGGGAATTGTGAAGACTAAGCAGCGCATCAGGGAGAAGTACTGGTGGCCTTGCCTTGACAAGCATGTGGAGGCCGCCGTTCGGAGTTGCAGCACCTGTCAAGCCTCGGACAAGAGTGTCAAGGACTGGCAAGCCCCACTACAGCCTGTCCCGCTTCCTGACAGGCCTTGGGACAAAATATCAATAGACATCATGGGGCCCTTTGAACGTGCACCGGCCGACTGTCGATTTGTCATCGTGGTAGTGGACTACTTCTCCAGATGGCCAGAGATTGCGTTCTGCAGTGACATCACTTCTCGCACGGTGATCAACTTTCTGCTTGGTGTCTTTGCGCGAGAGGGTTACCCGACTGAACTAGTCTCAGATCACGGCCGACAGTTTACGTCGAGTCCCCCGCAGGGGCGCCTGCGCAAGTAGGCGTTTGGTGTGTAGCGACACCACGGACCCGAGCTAACGGGGGAGTTTCGGCTCCCTCCCACGCCTCGCCGTGCTTGGCTTTGCCGTGTCCGGGGAAAGGGGGATCCTGGGGGTTGAGCTGACGCTGGGTGATTGGACCTTTAAGGCACCCCGGCAGAGGCAACACACCCCTTTGGCCCCGGCTTCACGTAGATGGCACCCCTGGGCTGACCCACCCAGGGGAAATCGGCAGTCGCCTTTTCCTATCTCTCTCTCCCTATATCTTCGTCTTTTGTTCTCACTTTAAATCTTTCCTGTCTTCTCCTCACTTCATTTTACTTCCAATTTTTCCTGGCGGCAAGGGTTAACCTTGTGTGGCTATCCAAACTAGGGTAAACCATATTGGGTTATAGTAACTGCGCACTGCTGGCGTTGCGCAGACATGCCCACATGCTCTGCCACGTCCCCTCATTGGACTCCGTGGTGGGTGGTAGGCGCCGTTACCGAAAAATACACATTTTCTCATGGGATCCCCGACCCCCTCTTTAACTGATCGTGCTTCGAAAAGGGTACGCACCGACGCAACTTTCCTACTTTGACCCAAAAACAGAGAAACTTTACCAAAATACCATGTCCTCTACTGCGAACAATCATCTACAAAAGCTAGAGCAATCTCACCCTTCCTTGTGGCCAAGTGCTTGAGAGAGACCATTGGAACCGGTTATAAGGCCACGAAGATGGCAAGTGGAGATCTGCTTCTCGAATTAAAAGACAAGGAACAGTACAATAAACTCTCGCACCTCGTGGCCTTTGGTAACATCCCTGTCTCTGTGAGCGCACACCGTACCATGAACACAGTGAAGGGCGTGGTATCGGACGAAGATTTGATGACACTGAGTGAAGAAGAGCTCTTTGATGGATGGAAGGATCAAGGTGTAATACAAGTCCAGCGCATCAAAATGAGACGTAACAACAATGAAATAGCAACAAAGCACTTGATACTCACCTTCAACTCAACCACTTTACCCGAGACTCGAAACTGGCTATGTAAAACTCCATGTCCGATCCTTCATTCCAAACCCGAGGCGTTGTTTCAAATGCCAGCAATTTGGTCATGCATCCCAGAGCTGCCGAGGACAGCTGATGTGTGCTAAGTGTGGCACAACCGGCCACAGTGCTGATGAATGTAGTCATGACGAGGACCTCTGTGCAAACTGCGAAGGTAGTCACCCCGCATACTCCAGAGCGTGCCCAGCCTGGAAAAGAGAAAAAGAAATAATAACTATAAAAGTTAAGGAAAATATCACATTCAGGGAAGCAAGACAACGAGTGTCGTTATCATTAGCACTAAAAACACCTTTTGCCGAAGTGGTGCAACGAGGGGCGGCACCACAAAGGCCCTTGGAAGTTGCCCGGACCGCGCCTAGCGTGCCGAGGGCAATGCCACAAGCCCCTGTGGCGGGAGCAGCCAGCGCTGCCCTGCCCACATTCAACCTGTCCACACCAGTGACCTCTACAAGCTCTGGCGGCAGCCAGGACAATCACGAGGCCAAGGGGGCTCGATCAACCCCCAGCTCGGTGTGGACAAAGACTTCGTCGATCGAGGCGAAGTCTAAGCGACGCACAGATCGCTCTTTAGAGCGGGTGTCCAGTGCCTCGCAAGAGGCTATGGACACCAGTTCAAGCCAAACGGCGCAGGAAGCGCCGAAGGAGTGGCGAGCTTCGCTCGACCGCGCCAAAAAGGACAGAACGCCGATTACAGGGCCTGACAAAGGCCCTGTAAAATGAGTTAATCCCCGTCTTCTTTGCACACAGCACTTTTTTCCTTTTTTTTCCACTATGGACAAAATCATACAGTGGAACGTAAGGGGAATACTTAGAAATTTAGATGACGTCCAAGAACTTCTGGGTAAGTTTAATGCGAAAGTGCCATGTGTGCAAAAAACGCACTTAACTCCTAAGCGCGAGGACTTCCTACGACAATATATTAATTTCCGAAAAGACTGGGAGGATCCTGTCATACCATCTGGCGGTGTAGCCATTATAGTCGATCGTAGTATAGCATGCCAGCATGTGAAGCTCCAAACGGCCCAGGAGGCAGTGGCCATTCGAGCTGTACTTTTTAACAAACTCATTGCCATATGTTCTGTGTACATACCACCGCATCAACAGCTACACAGACGTGATCTGGAATCATTAATAGATGAACTCCAAGAGCCATTTCTGGTTCTAGGTGATTTTAATCCACACAATGTTCTGTGGTGCGATGCTCACTGTGATGCGCGAGGACGTCTCATTGAGCAGATGCTTTTCTCTTCTAGTTTATGTCTTGTAAATATGAAGGAGCCTACGTATTTTAGCCTTGCAAACAACACATACTCCTCCATAGATCTTAGCATTTCATCACCGTCCCTTTTAGCTGTTTTTAAGTGGAACGTTCTTAAAAACCCTTACGGGAGTGATCACTTCCCAATCATCCTGAGTTCGCCGAACAAAGATCAACTACCCCCGCAGGTTCCTCGATGGAAGATTGACTCAGCTGATTGGGAAGGGTATAGAACTCTCACACACATGACATGGACTGAGCTGTCTGCCCTGACCATAGATGACGCTGTCACGTATTTTACAGCTTTTATACTTGATGCCGCATCTAAATGTATTGCCAAAACGAGTGGCATGTGCTCTAAACGGCGAGTGCCAAGGTGGAACGACGCATGCAGGAAAGCACGGACCACTCAGAACAAAGCATGGGCGTTGCTTCGCGATTCCCCTACAGCAGAAAACCTGGAAAATTTCAAGCGAGTCAAATCGCAGGCAAGGAGAACGCGCCCACTAGCTAGACGAGAGAGCTGGACAAAGTTTATATCGAGTATCAACTCGTACACAGATGAGGGAAAAGTGTGGAATAAGATAAAGAAAATCAAGGGCCAACAAACGTATTCTCTTCCACTAGTTAATAGCCTCGGGGAAAGCTTGGAGGATCAAGCCAACCTTTTTGGCACACATTTCGAACACATATCGAGCTCCTCACACTACTCCGAGTCCTTCCAGAATTACAAGGCACGAATAGAAAAACAAAAGTTAGAAAGAAAATCCGCAAGAAATGAGGCATATAATGCACCATTCTGCTTAGCAAAACTGCGAACAGCACTCAGCTGCTGTAATACATCTACCCCAGGTTCTGACAGCGTAATGTACGCGATGCTGAAGGAACTACCCTCCGAAACTAAAGAAACCCTCCTCTCTCTTTAGAATCGCATATGGTTTTCGGGTGTGATCCCCTCCTCCTGGAAGGAGGCTGTTATAATTCCAATTTTGAAGCAGGGAAAAGATCCCTCTACTGTATCAAGTTACAGACCTATAGCGTTAACAAGCTGCCTCTGCAAGCTATTTGAAAAAATGATTAATTGCCGCTTACTCCACTACTTAGAAACAAACAAACTGCTCGACCCATACCAATGTGGGTTTCGAGAGGGTAGATCCACCACCGACCTTCTGGTGCGTATCGAGACACAGATACGAGACGCTTTCGCCCACAAACAATACTTCCTCTCTGTGTTTCTCGATATCGAGAAGGCCTACGACACAACATGGCGTTTCGGCATATTAAGAGACTTGTCTCACCTGGGTGTGCGCGGTAGAATGCTTTCCATAATCGAGAGTTACTTGTCCAATCGGAAATTCCGTGTCCGTGTGGGCAGTATTCTCTCCCAAACATTTGTGCAGGAAACGGGAGTACCGCAAGGTGGTGTACTTAGTTGTACACTTTTTATTATCAAAATGAATTCCTTGCACCTGTCCATCCCCCGCAACATGTTTTATTCCACATATGTAGATGACGTCCAGCTTGGCTTTAAGTCATGCAACCTAGCAATGTGTGAGCGGCAGGTTCAGTTAGGTTTAAACAAGGTGTCCAAATGGGCAGAGGAAAACGTATTCCGGCTGAACCCAGAAAAAAGCACCTGTGTCTTGTTCTCCCGGAAGAGAGGCGTGCACTCAGAGCCTGACATTGAACTGAACGGTCAACGTCTGTCTGTCAATGCGGAGCATAAATTCTTAGGCTTAATCTTGGACAACAAGTTGACCTTCGTACCGCACATCAAGTATTTAAAAACAAAATGTTTAAAAGCCATGAATGTTATAAAAGTGTTGTCACGTACTACGTGGGGTAGTGACAGGCAATGTCTCATGAACCTGCATAGAAGCCTCATTCGCACCCGCTTAGATTATGGGGCCATTGTTTATCACTCTGCGACCCAAAGTGCGTTGAAGATGCTGGACCCCGTGCACCATTTGGGCATCAGCCTTTCTACGGGTGTTTTTCGCACCAGCCCCCTAGAAAGCCTTTACGTTGAGTCAAATGTGTGGTCGCTTCATCTGCAGAGAACTTACATCTCCTTTGTTTATTTTCTTAAGGTGAAAGCAGACAAGAAGCACCCCTCATACTCTACTATTATTGACTTGTCGAGCTCCATTCTGTTTCAAAACAGGCCTTCGATGGGCAGCCCTTCTCAGTTCGCCTGAAGGGTCTAGCTGAGGACACTGGAGTGTCACTTGAACACAATTTAATGGCTCCTGTAGCATACCCGCCACCGTGGCAGTGGCAGACTATAGATTGCGATGTGTCTTTCCTAGTAGTTACTAAACATGCGCCTATTGCCCATATTCGAACATACTTCCTGGAACTTCAACACAAATACACACGTCCTGAGTTCTTTACAGATGCCTCTAAATCCAACTCCTCTGTGTCCTACGCTGTTGTTGGCCCTTTCTTTTCGGATGCTGGCCCTCTACATCCACGCACAAGTATTTTCACAGCGGAAGCCTACGCGATACTTGTGGCAGCTAAGCACATCAAACAATTACAAATACAAAAAGCAGTAATTTATACAGACTCCCTCAGTGTGGTAACGGCTCTGCACAGTCTTAAAAAACAAAAAAACCCTGTTCTCGTCTCACTTTACTCTATTTTATGCACACTCTACACACTCAACCAAGATGTTGTAGTGTGCTGGGTGCCAGGGCACCGAGAGATTCAAGGCAACGTGATGGCGGATCAGCTTGCTGCATCCGTCCACGAAATCAGTGCCACTACACCCATATCGATCCCGCCCCTTGATCTTAAGCTGTCTCTCAAACGAAACCTCAGGGTATACTGGCAGAGCAAGTGGGATAGACACACACAAAACAAGCTACACGTTATCAAGCCACACCTTGGCCATTGGCCACCAGTATCAAAATCGCGTCTAACAGAGGTAACATTAACAAGACTCAGGATAGGACACACATACACGACACACACACATCTTTTGTCTGGTGGCGACCCACCATTGTGCGATAAATGTGGTGAGGCATTAACAGTTCTTCACGTTTTAATCCAATGTAAACAATTAGACACTCTAAGAAGACAACACTTTCCATTACCCTACCGACAACATATATCATTACACCCCGCAATGTTTGTCGGTAGGGAACCACTTTTCACCCATAAATCATTGCTAGCTTTTTAAGAGATGTCAGTTTTTATCATGTAATATACCCAGGCATTGTGTAGCGTGACCTCTCAAGAGAGGTTGCTGCTGCAGTGACTATATTTAAAAGCACTTGCCTCGCAGCCCTTGGACACAAGGGCACTGATGAGGCACTTGTGTTAGCGCCAAATATTTTTACATGCTTTTATTATGAAAACCTTTGTCACCCTTTTTACTATGCATATCACGCCACTGTCATGATCTTAATACTTATGTTTTTACCCGCATTATCGCGAGGAATTTTAAGGCCCCTATACAGCCACGCAACATATCATTGTCCGCATCTCTACTCATCGAAATGGCGCTCTTTGGCCATCAATTGGCCCTTGCGCCACAAAGCACCACACATCATCATCATCATCAGTTTACGTCGAGTGAATTCGAGTGCTTCCATGCAGACAGGGGCATCAAGCATTTCTTCTCGGCAGTTTACCACCCTCAAGCTTAGTGGAAAGATTCAACAGGGTCTTGAAATCGTATATACAACTAGCTCTCCTAGAGCAGCGACCAATCAAGACCACAGTTATAGAGTACCTGGGTATTTACCGAGCCACACCCCACAATGCCACTGGCATCTCTCCAGCAGTGTTGCTTCATGGCGCCGCAACATGAGGACATCATTAGATGTTGTTGGCCAGCCATCAGCGGATTTCGGCACCCATCCCGCCCGTGAACTGCGTAGACTTCGGCGTCGTGTCTGTTAATACCAACAAAGAAATAAGGCGTATGCAGACAAGCGAAGAGCAGCCCGGGAGCCCAAATTTAAATTGGGGGCCTACGTGCGGGTGAAACGCCCGGTACCTGGAGTAAAAGGCACCCCTAGTTTTGGGGCTCCACTCAAAATACTGAGGCGGGTAGGACGATGGTCATTCCACTTGGAGGACAGCCGTACCTGGAATGCCTCCCAACTGTCGGCTGTACCCCATGAAGCTGTTCACGAAGAAACGGGGGCAAGACAAGAACCGCTGTGGGCGGACATGGAGACAGACGGGTCGGCAGGAAACGCCACAGAACCAAAACCGTCCTCGAAGGCAAAAAGCCACACGACCCAAAATATCCCAATACAGGAAGCAGCACAGTCTCCGGGGGGGTCAGCACTGCCTCTTCATACGCCAAGCCCACCACGGCCTCCACCAACGGGGAACACGACCGCAGGACTGGGTGCAGATCGTGCTGACGAACCTGAGGTCGTCCATCAGCCAGAAGAGCAGCCGGTGCCCCTCCGTCGCTCTACACGGGAGCGAAGACCACCAGAGAGACTCGGGGACTATGTGCAGTGACTTGTTTACAGTGGAGACTTACTATAGTTTTCTGTCACGGGTAGTGACTGTTTCTTTTCTATGCACATAATCTGTGGTCTATTATCAAGAGAGGGGGTAGATGTAGTGTTGTGCGTTTACACCAGATGGCCTTCTGAGTCATTGGACTCACAATAGATGGCGCCACTGCGCTCGTGTGTATATAAACGATACTCGCTGATTAAACTGGGTTATTGTCGTGGATCGTACAGTGGTGTAGCGTGGTTACTTTCACGTTTCGCCGTGCCGGCTACAAGACATATATACATATATTGACTCTGACGAAGGCCGTGCCACAGCGGATAAGTTAGTAAATACAATTTCCTTTTGAAATGTGCTATCTGCAAGTTCATTCAATATATATATATATATATATATATATATATATATATATATATATATATATATATATATATATATATATGTATAATAGCTCAGTGGCAGAGCATCCAAGCCGTTATACGAAGGTCGTAAGTTCGATTCCTGCTCACACAAAGTTATTTTTTCACCCACTTTTCTTTCGTCTTATTTACATAACATTGGTTCTAATAACTTCTCCTATACATTCCTTGGCTGTATTGTCTGTTAGATCTCATTAATATCGTGTCAAGACACGGAAAAACGAGCCCTTAGGTATACACTTCTTTCTCTTATTCACTAACGAGGGTCTCGTACTGGGAGACTTGGTGCCGTAAGGTTGTATACGAGGGAGTATTGATCAGCTGCCAGCTCAATAAAAAGAAGTTCATGTGCTACGTGACGCCATACAGGCTCATAAAAGATTGTGCCATACTCGCTGTCATGGCTACAGGTGGCGCGTACTGACACTTCCGCGTTTAAATTCACATTTAAAAAAACACCAATGAAGAGGCTGGGGTGATATTTGCCATGATAGCTCAATGGTAGAGCATCGAGTGCGTAATTCGAAGGGCGTAGGTTTGACTCCTGCTCACGGCAAGTCATTTTTTCACCCACTTTTTTTTCTTCCTACTTACAATACATTGGTTCTAATAGCTTCCTCTATCCATTCCGTGTCATCATTGTCAGTTAGATGTCATTATATTGTGTCAAAACACGGAAAAACGAGCCTTTAGGAATCTATATATATATATATATATATATATATATATATATATATATATTGTAGCGAAGCCTCCGAACTATGAAATGGGTCGAACTCTTAAGTACCTTCTAGTGGGGCTACCCAACAAGGACGCCGCTCGCGCTGAGGGCCCGTGCTTGGCTGTGACTGTCGCCATTGTGTATTCTCGCTCGTTGCCGGCTAATAAACGCCTTAACAATTTGGTGGAGAGTGCTGCGATCCCTGTCTATGCCTTTGGAGCTACGATCACGTACCCTGCCATCTACTATGTACCAAGACGCTTCTCAGCAAACGCCTCCTCCAATGCCACCCCCTTGTCCCGGTGTCCCCAGAATCCGCGATCCACCCATCTTCACTGGCGCTGATGGCACTGACGTGGAGGACTGGCTCGCCATTTACGACCGCGTGAGCGTCCCCAACAAATGGGACGAGGACGGCAAGCTGACCAACTTGGTGTTTTACCTTGCCGGTGTCGCCAGTTTGTGGTACAACAACCACGCGTCCGATTTTGCCACCTGGTCCGATTTCAAGACCGCAATCGTCAACGTCTTCGGCCGCCCTGCTGTTCGCAAGCTGCAAGCCGAGCAGCGCTTGCGTGAACGTGCTCAGGAGGCTGGTGAGTCATTCACCAGCTATATTGAAGATGTCCTCGACCTATGTAACAAATCCAATCACACCATGTCCGAGTCTGACAAGATCCGAAACATCATGAAAGGCATCGACGATGATGCCTTCACGATGCTGCTCGCCAAAAACCCCGGCACGGTGGCTGAGGTCATCACACTGTGCCAGAGCTACGAGGAGCTCCGCCGGCAGCGTTCGATGACCCGACGCTCCCCACCACGAGCTGCAATGCTTGCTGGCTTGGAGGCCAGTTGTGACCAAGTGGCGTTGATGGCAGAACTGAAGTCTTTTATCCGTGAGGAAATCGCGCGTCAGTTCTCCCTCCTGCCCTTTTCCCACCAACCTGCTGTTCAACAATCGGCTACTACCCTTCTCCCTCCCATCCGCCGAGCGATTGAACAGGAAATAGCGGAGGTAATACCTGCTTACCACCCCCAACAGCCTCCGGCTCCTGCGTCTCTGAGTTACGCGCAAGTGGTCGCCAGGCCACCCCAAGTCGTTCAAGCACCCGCCCCTCTGACCTACGCTGAAGCTGCTGCACGACCTCCGTCCGTTGCAGCGGGTATGCCCGCTACGTATGTTGACGTAACCCCTCAGCCTCAGCTTCAGTCCACCATGCAGCCACCGTTCCGTCCATCAGCCCTTGCGACATGGGTGAGACCTACCCCGGTGAACAGATGGCGCACACCCGACAACCGGCCCATCTGCTTTGCCTGCGGTTACGCCGGTCACGTGGCCCGTTATTGCCATCGCGTACAGCCGGCTCCAATTTCTTCACCTGTTGCTGGCCAACTCAGCCGTCCTTATCGCGAAGAACCGCCGTCTATGCCACCTCGATCTCGCCCAGGTCCATCTCGAAGATCACCGTCTCCACGACGCCGTTCCCTGTCTCCCATGCGGCCAAGTGCGACAGCTCATGAGCGGGAAAACTAGTCGTCGCAGTCCCTGAGGCAAGGACTGCGACGCTATCGCAATGTGAAAGCCCTCAGAGCAGTCCCTCGAATGTCATTGACGTGCTTGTGGACGGTGTTTGTGCATCGGCTCTTATTGACACTGGAGCTGCCGTATCAGTTATGGACGAAAAACTCTGCCGCTTACTTCGAAAAGTGACGACGCCACTTTCTGGGTTATCCCTCCGTACTGCAAGTTTGCACCGGATTCATCCTACAGCAGGGTGCACAGCTCGCGTTGTCATCCAGGACGTTCTGTATGTCACCCAGTTCATCGTCATTCAGGCATGCTCTCATGACGTCATCCTGGGATGGGACTTTCTCTCCCGCCATGACGCCGTCATCCATTGTGCCGCCGCCGAAATTGAGCTCTCACCCTTCTCGCATTTGACGCCAGAAGACAGTCCCCCGACACTGAGCAAGATTCTAACGAAAGACGATACAACAGTGCCTCCAAACTCGACAACGGCTGTGTCTGTCTACTGCGCTGGTCTCTCCGACACCATTGGACTTGTTTCGCCATCTGACCGCGCTTGCAGCAGGAAAGGGTTGCTAGTACCTTTCGCGACCGTGCAGGTCAACCAGGGCAACACTGCTATTTTTGTAACCAACCCGTTCCCGTACGCTGTTACCTTGCTTCGAGGGGAATGTCTCGGCAGAGTGGAACCAGTCGACGACGCACAAGTCCTGGACGTACCCGATGACACGCGCGCTCCCAGGTCTTGTACCATCAATGCTGTTTCCACTTCTGATTCGTCGTCTGCTGATGTATTTGGCCCCTCCATCGCTGACAACCTTACGGCCGTACAGCGTTCCCAACTTCTGGACCTGTTACAAGAATATCGTTCTTCTTTCGATGTCGGGCGAAGTTCTCTCGGTCGCACGTCCGTTGTTACGCATCGCATCGACACTGGTGCCCATCCACCTTTACGGCAACGTCCATATCGCGTGTCGCCTGCTGAACGTCGAGTAATTAATGATCAGGTTGACGATATGCTCCGACGCGACGTTATTCGGCCCTCCGACAGTCCATGGGCGTCTCCTGTTGTTCTTGTTGCGAAGAAAGACGGTTCTGTGCGGTTCTGTGTGGACTACAGACGGCTCAATAAGATCACTCGCAGGGATGTTTATCCACTGCCACGCATCGATGACGCGATTGACAGCCTTCATGGAGCCGATTTTTTTTCTTCTCTCGATCTGCGCTCGGGGTACTGGCAAGTACCCATGGCTGACGACGCTCGACCAAAGACCGCCTTCGTCACGCCAGACGGCTTGTACGAGTTTAACGTCATGCCGTTTGGTCTATGTAATGCACCTGCGACCTTTGAGCGCATGATGGACACCGTTTTGCGCAACTTGAAATGGTACACGTGCTTGTGTTACCTCGACGATGTCATTGTCTTTGCTCCGGATTTCTCCACGCATCTCCAACGTCTGAAAGAAGTTTTCGCACGTGTGAGCAATGCCGGCTTACAACTAAATCTGAAAAAGTGCCGCTTTGCAGCGCGGCAACTCACCATACTGGGGTACGTCGTGTCCAAAGACGGCATTCTTCCTGATCCTGCCAAGCTTCAGGCCGTGGCCGAATTCCCCAAACCTGCATCTGTCAAAGAACTGCGTAGTTTCGTGGGCCTGTGCTCATACTTCCGACGCTTCATACGAAATTTCGCCACGATCATATCACCGCTGACGAAGCTCCTTGGAAGCAACGGGCCCTTCAATTCGTGGTCATCCGAGTGCGACGACGCGTTCGCGAAGCTCCGCCATTTGTTGACGTCGCCTCCCATTCTACGCCACTACGACCCTACAGCCCCAACGGAGGTGCACACGGACGCCAGTGGAGTAGGCCTCGGCGCTGTCCTGGCGCAGCGAAAACCCGGATTCCCTGAATATGTCGTCGCATATGCAAGCCGTACGCTCACGAGAGCCGAGAAAAACTACACCGTCACGGAGAAAGAGTGCCTGGCGATCGTCTGGGCTCTTACAAAGTTTCGACCTTATTTGTATGGTCGCCCATTCGATGTCGTCACCGACCATCATGCACTATGCTGGCTTTCATCATTGAAGGATCCCTCAGGCCGTCTCGCCCGTTGGGCTCTTCGCTTACAAGACTACGATATCCGCGTGCTGTACCGCAACGGACGCCAGCATGCTGACGCCGACGCCCTCTCGCGCTCCCCTCTGCCTGAAGGTGATGTGCTCTGCTCAGTATCCTCGGCTGCTGTTTCTGCCATTGATGTTGACATCATCGCAACCGAACAGCGAAAAGATAATTGGATCGGCCCGCTCATCGATGTGCTCTCTGATCCATCCGCAACGCCATCCACGCGTGCATTGCGTCGTCAAGCTCGCCATTTCGCCATTCGTGACGGCCTCCTACACCGACGCAATTACGACGCCGACGGCCGGCAGTGGTTACTCGTGATACCCCGCAGTCTGCGGTCAGAGATATGTGAATCCTTCCATTCTGATCCGCAATGCGCGCACTCTGGGGTATTCAAAACCTACCATCGCATTCGACAACGCTACTTCTGGCGCGGGATGTACCGCTATGTGCAGCAGTTCGTTCGCTCTTGCCTCACTTGCCAACGCCGTAAACCGTCAGCCCACATGTCGCACGCCAGTCTACAACCGTTACCTTGCCCTGACCGTCCCTTTGGGCGCGTAGGTATCGATTGGTATGGACCACTTCCTCTGACGTCGGCTGGTAACCGCTGGGCCATCGTTGCCGTTGACCATTTAACGCGATACGCCGAAACCGCCGCTCTCCCTGCGGCTGCTGCGCGCGATGTTGCGTCCTTCCTGCTGCATCGATTTATACTGCGCCACGGACCACCCCAAGAGCTTCTCAGCGATCGAGGCCGTGTTTTCTTGTCGGAAGTCGTCGAAGCCATTCTGACGGAGTGCCATTCTGTCCACCGCAAAACTACTGCTTACCACCCACAGACGAATGGCCTCACCGAACGCTTTAACCGCACCCTCGGCGACATGCTTTCTATGTACGTCGCTGCCAACCACACTAATTGGGATAATATACTGCCCTTCGTCACCTACGCCTACAACACCGCCCCTCAGAGCACGACTGGTTTTTCACCTTTCTACTTGCTGTACGGAAGGCACCCGTCGCACACCATGGACACGATACTCCCGTACACGCCGGATCCATCTGAGTGTACACCTATTTCCGAGACAGCCAGGCTTGCTAAAGAGTGTCGCGAGCTTGCCAAGACTTTTACGACGCAAGAACAAGAGCGGCAGAAGAGTATCCGGGATGGCTCCACCACTTCTGAGCCCACGTTCCTTCCTGGTGCGCTTGTATGGCTCTCGATCCCGACCTCTGCCGCTGGCCTCTCTTCCAAACTACGTCCCAAATACGAAGGCCCCTACCGTGTCATCGAGCGCACCTCACCCGTCAACTCTCTGATCGAACCCGTTGAACAATCTTCGGACATGCGCCGCCGTGGGCGAGACATCGTCAACGTGGAGCGCCTGAAGCCTTATTATGACCCGCTCATAATAACAAGCTGTTAGGTCGCCAGGCGGCTCCCTCTTCGACCCCGGGGTAATTGTAGCGAAGCCTCCGAACTATGAAATGGGTCGAACTCTTAAGTACCTTCTAGTGGGGCTACCCAACAAGGACGCCGCTCGCGCTGAGGGCCCGTGCTTGGCTGTGACTGTCGCCATTGTGTATTCTCGCTCGTTGCCGGCTAATAAACGCCTTAACAATATTTATATATATATATATATATATATATATATATATATATATATATATATATATATATATAAGGGAAAGAAGTGTATACCTAAGGGCTCGTTTTTCCGTGTTTTAACACAATATTAATGAGATCTAACAGACAGTAATGCCAAGGAATGTACAGGGGAAGTTATTAAAATCAATGGAATGTAAATAAGAAGAAAGAAAAGTGGATGAAAAAATTACCAACACTGAGCAGGAATCGAACCTACGACCTACGACCTTCGACCTACGACCTTCGCGTTCGATGCTCTAACCACTGAGCTATCACAGCGGCTCTCCCTCCATCCACTTTTTTGGGTTTATCTGTGAATTTAGAAGCAGGAGCGACAGTCAGCGCCATCTATAAGCCAAACAACAATGGCGCTGACTGTCGCTCCTGCTTCTAAATTCACAGATAAACCCAAAAAAGTGGATGGAGGGAGGGCCGCTGTGATAGCTCAGTCGGGATCTTTCTATATTCGCACGTGCAACTGTGTGCAACATGTTTTTGATATCAAAAATCTGGTATGTCATGCAAGTTATCTGTATGTCACGCGTCAATGTACAGAAGTTTCACAGAATTTTGCTGTGTTTGTGTGGAAATCACCGTGGGAACGTACAAGCCGGTCTAATTTATTCCAGTCCGTTAGTTATGGCGGACTCGGTTTATGTCATTTATTTATTAGACAAGTTGTCTCTCGGTTTATTTTCCTTCGCGATCAAAGAAACAAATTTCTGCAAACAGTGATAAAAGTAAGGCTGTCATCACGCATCCCAGATTTTGTTGTGTCTACAAACAGTGATATGTGCCGATATGTGTCTGGTTTTTTGAGAGAAGTTATACAGTCTTTTGAGTTTTTGAAAGTGCGCTTTTCGCTGGAATATCTTGCCACTGTTAAGCGAAAAAATCTGTACAGGGATCTCCGTGATGTCTGGTTCCCAACACCTTTGTACAGATCTATGTTCAATAGAGGACCCGGACAGGATGTTTTGAAAAGGGTCAAAAAGATGAAAGTAAAAGCAGGGGCAAAAACTTTCTTTTTTAAATTGCATTCCGGGACTCTCCCCGTAAAGCAGTGGCTAGCGGACAAGGGAATCGATGTACCATGGACAACCAATTGTTTACTTTGTAAAACACCTGAGACAATAGACCATGTGTTTATTCATTGCTGGGACGCTGTCTTTCATTGGGACATCCTTCAAAGAACATTGAAAAAAGATCTCCCCATTACAAGCCATGGCATTCGTTTTCTCTGTGTGGATGAGGACGACGGCATACCATACGACATGGTTATGTTAATTAGCCTTCACAGCATCTGGCAGACCACTATGGCTTACAGATATCTTGACCAGAACATACGTCCTGTCCGGGAGAACTTCATTGCAAATATGCGGTATATCACTGAGGTGTATAAACAAGAAGAAGAACCTCCCAGCTGGCTAACAATGTTAGAGGAATTGTGCAACCTGAAAAAATTTTAATGTGAGCACTTCGGATCAAATATTGGTCTAAGTGTATTTTATCATTCATGTTTCTGTGTGAACACCTGTAAAGAAAAACAGGTAATAATAAAAAAAAAGCTGTGATAGCTCAGTGGTTAGAGCATCGAACGCGTAATTCGAAGGTCGTAGGTTCGATTCCTGCTCACAGTTGGTAATTTTTTCATCCACTTTTCTTTCTTCTTATTTACATTCCATTGATTTTAATAACTTCCCCTGTACATTCCTTGGCATTACTGTCTGTTAGATCTCATTCATATATATATATATACATATAATATCGTTTCAGCCAGGGTCCGGCCTTCGTCATGAAATACAAGGCCTAAGAGAATTGCACTGTTTATATACATGGAACTACAGGGGCCCCCAACATGGGTGTAACTATTTCGCCACAAGCATGATATATACAAAATGCATGAATGGACGTGAACATTCGTTCGATGTGATAGTGGCATGATGGTGCGACAAGACTCGTGCAGAAGTCATACTTTGCAAGAAAGCCTTTCCTTTTAAAGGGTAGGCGCATGTGTATTGAAGAAAAGATAACTAAATCAGAGCTTCCGTTGAAGGAGATACGAAAAAATAAACAACTGCAGTGCGTCATAAAAACCAAATATTACCAATTGTAGAGCAATCATTAACAACGGTAAAAACCTGCAGTGAAGATGTCGAACAAGATGCGTGAAAATGGGCTAACATAAGTATAGAAATAACAAACACACAGTCTGGATGCCGAACAAGATGTATCAAAACGGAATAACATGAGTATATATCAACGACGAACAAAGAGTGAATATGTGAAACAAGATGTACAACAGGCTAACATGTGTACATCATACAACAGCATCACCATCATCATCGCCATCGTCCTCACTATCAGCCTGACTACATCCACAGCAGGCCAAAGGCCTCTCCCATGTTCCGCCAGTCAACTCGGTCCTGTGCTTGTTACTGCCAATTCATACCCGGAAACATAATAATCTCATCTGCCCACCTAAAATTCTGCCCACCTAAAATTCTGCCTACCTAACAATCTCATCTGCCCCCTAACTCAGTTGCTTTCTCTAGGAATCCAGTTAGTTTTCTTCATGACAAACGGTTATCCTGTCTACGTGCTATATGCCCGGCCCTTGTCCATTTCCTCTCCTTGATTTCAACTATGTTATCCTTAACCCCGGTTTGTTCCCTAATCCACTCTACTCTTTTCTTGTCTTTCAAGGTTACACTTACCAATTTCTTTTCCATTGCTCGCTGCGTTGTTCTCAATTTAGGTTAAACCCTCTTTGCAAGGCTCCAGGTTTCTATTCCGTAGATAGGTACTGGCAAGATGCATTTGTTATATACCTGCCTCGTGAGGGATAGTGGCGATCGACCTGTCATAATTTGAGAGTGCTTACCAAATGTGCTCCGCCCCTACTATTATTCATCTAGTTAGTTCAATGTCGTGGTTCAGCTCCGCGGGTATTACCAGTCATAAGTAGACATACTCTTTTACAACTTGAAGTGCACTATTACCTATCTCGAAGCGCTGCTCTCTTCCGAGGTTGTTGTACATTACTTTCGTTTTCCGCAGATCAATTTTACAACCCACATGTCCGCTCTTTGTATAACTCCGTAATCATGAGTTGCAATTCGTCTCCTGAGTTTTGCAGCAATGCAATGTCATCGGCAAAGCGTAGGTTACTAAGGTAGTCTCCATTAACTGTTCCAATTCTAGGCTTGTGAAATCCTCCTGTAAGCGCGCAGTAAATAGCATTGAGGACATTGTGTCCCCCTGCCTTACACCCTTTCTTTATTTACACTCGTACCCACAGCGACATTTAGGCATTACAGTGTGTGTGTGTGTGGGGGGGGGGTTACACAGAGAATTTATAAATGATACATTTCTAGAACATCGGTAGTGAAAAACTTAGAAGAAATAGCGGCATACATTGTTGTCAATACACATGAATTTCATAAATATCAGCTAACCCAGACGAAGAGAGAAAACGAAAATGAAATTTATACTGTACAAACATAAAAATACAAAAACGATGTGATACGAACTAAACACTGTATAACATTCGACTGCAGCTGAAGACAGAATGGCATGTCAAAGAGTGGGCGCAAAAGCTTCGTTATCTATTATGCTGACCTTGTCAGTAGGCAGACAATTCCATTCAGAAATAGTTTTGGGGAAAAAGGTGCCTTAAAAAGATTAGTCCTGCAGCTATATTCTCTAACCTTGAGCTCGTGATCTGTTCGTCTTGATACATAAGGGAGCTGAAGAATATACTGATTAAGGTCTATTCCAATGAGGCCATGATATATATTGTGAAAAAGCTTCAAGCGCAAAATTTGCCTTTTTTTCTAGAAGCTCCCATTTTATTGTTTCCTTTGTAGCAGTAATGCTAAGGTTTCTCTCATAGCTACCGATAACGTATCATGCAGCCATGTTCTGAACTCGCTCAAGCTTGTCGCAGCAGTCAAGCAGATACTGCGGAATCAGGGTGTCGACAAAGCATATGTAAACATCCCGGAAGAAATATACAGGGGACCAAGGGCTACCATAGTACTTGATAAAGAAAGCAACAGAATACACTTCTTGATTGGTATTCTGTTACTTTCTTTGTGAAACACTATGGTAGCCCTTGATCTCCTGTATATTTCTTCCGGGATGTTTACATATGCTTCGTCGACACCCTGATTCCGCAGTGTCTGCTTGACTGCTGATAATTCTACTGAATTAAACGCCTTCTCGTAATCTATGAAGGCTAAGTATAGTGGTTGGCTATATTCTGAGCATTTCTCTATTACCTGATTGATAGTGTGATTGTGGTCGATTGTTGAGTAGCCTGTTCTAAATCCTGCTTGTTCCATCAGTTGATAATGTTGTCTTGATTCTGTTAGCGATTGCCTGTGTAAATAGCTTGTATACTATGTAGAGCAAGCTGATCGGCCTGTAGTTCTTCAAGTCCTTGTCATCTCCTTTCTTATGTATTAAATTATGTTACCAATCTTTCTAGATTCTGGTGCTTGTCCCATAAGGAGACACCTCGTAAACAGGGTCGCTAGGTTTTCTAACACAATCTGTCCTCCATCTTTCAGTAGATCTGATGTTACCTGATCCTCACCAGAAGCTTTGCCTCTTTGCATTCTATCCAAGGCTTTTCTGACTTTTTCTATCATTACTGGTGGGGTGTTATCTGAGTCACTGCTAGTTCTTAGATTAAGGTCGTGGTTGTGCTGGCTACTGTACAGATCTTTGTAAAACCCCTCCGCTATTTCAACTATCCTATTCATAATGGTAGTTATTTTGCTTTCTTTGTCCCTTAGTGCATACATCCGATTTTTGCCTATCTGAAGTTTCCTCTTCATTGCTTTGACGCTTCCTCCGTTTTTCAGAGCGTGTTCGATTCTCTACACGTTATATTCTCTTACATCGGATACTTTACGCTTAATAATCAACTTCCAAAGCTCTGCCAGTTTTATTTGTCTGTTGTACTTGAGACTTTTATGCTTTGATGCTTCTAATGAGATCCTTCCTCGGAAAGCTTGCCAGTGTCCTGTCTAACTACCGTGCCTCCAACTTCCACTCCGCACTCCGCAATGATACTCGTCAGATTATCATTCATTGCGTCAACGCTAAGGCTGGTTTCCTCGAAAACAGCCGTGTGCCTGTTCTGAAGCGAGACACTGAATTCCTGTACTTTCCCTCTCAGTGCTAGCTCATTGATTGGCTTCTTGTGTATCAGTTTCGGTCGTTCCTTCTTCAAGTCTAGGTGAATTCGACACCGTACCATTCTATTGTGACTGCATCGTACCTTGCCAAGCATTTTCACATCCTGCACAACGCCGGAGTATGCACTCAGTATGGAGTCTATTTCGTTCTTATTTTCGCAATTTGGGCTCCTCCATGTCCACTTACAGTTCTGATTCTGATTCTGATTCTTTATTTCAACATTCATTTACAACAAATGCTAGGACAGGAACAAGAAGCCGCTATCATAGCGGCTTGACGAAGGCCCCTACCCCTACAGAATTCTGCAGGAGACAACACACGTACTCAAAAACTGAAATGCATCAATATACAGATTATCTTTCAAGAAAAAAATATTCAAACTAATAAAACACTGAAATGTGTGTTGCAAATTGACAGCACAACAAAGGTTTTGTTTTTTTCCTTACACGGAAGACACTTTTTTTAGTGAACAGTTAACAACGTTTACAAACACAGTCGTAGAAAATATGCATCATGGTGAAACCACACAGATTTTCAAGTACATAAGAGCATGTAGGAAGGCTTTCACACACACCACAAAAATAAAAGATATACCATACCTAAGAAACATGAAAGGAAAAGCAAGCACATATGTGGCATAAAATTACTCATATAAAGCCGCAAGGCTAAGAGAATACTGCTTTAACATTCGACTAGAAGTAGTATTTAAATTAATGTTTTCCCCCTCATGATAGTTAAGCAGTAAATATATGCGGTATGGTAGCCAGTCTCTTTCATGATTGGTTCGCGAAAAGGGGACAGCCCAAATGTCTCACGGTCTCTGATGTCATAATTGAGTTGGTGTGGTTTGTTTAACTTACAAAGATGAAATTATGCACCATGGCCTCGTTTAACGCTTTTTTTATACTTCATGGCAAGGTTAAAGTCATAATGGTAAAGGAATGGGAGAGCAATAAACTGAGCAAATAATGGACTTGTATGACTGTCATAAGGAACACACGCAACATGCCGTAATGCTTTTTTGTAGCATAAACTATGTCCTGCAATTCTTCTTTGACGTAGTTTCCCATACTAAATTACAATAATTAGCATGAGAGATAAATATTGTATTATACAATAGCCATATTTTTGATGGAAGAGCATCCCGAAGCCTACAAGTGCCCTGCATGCTTTCGCCATACGTGTTGCAACGCGTTCGATGTGTTTGTTCCACCATAAGTGCTTATCAAAGATTACACCTAACGTTTTAACGTCAGCCGTGACTTCAATTCGTTCTGATCGATAGAATATGTTTAGATTACGATTTACGTGTTTTTGGGTTAGTGCAAAAAGAACAGCTTTTGTTTTTTTTAGGATTAACCTGCAAATAATTTGCTTCGCTCCACAAATACAGCGTTTCGAGAACAGAGTTAGCTTGTTGGGATAAATAATCAGTACTACGCGACTGGAAGAAAAAGCTGGTGTCATCTTCGTATATTATATAATGTGGTAAGCTGCTAATGTTCACTAAATTGTTTATATTGATGTTGAACAGTACGGGTTTAAATAGGCTTCCTTGAGGAACACCAGCTTCCAGCTTAAGCGGCTCTGAGTATTCACCCGAGATGCAATCGCACTGTTTTCTGTCCATCTGGTAAAACCTGAGAAGATCCAGTTGTAATCCACAGAATCCATAATGTTCTAGCTTCTTTAGTAAAGTAACATGGTTAATGCTGTCAAAGGCTTTGGAAAAATCCACAAATACACCTAATGGTAATGTTTTCTGTTCAAAGCCATTCAAAATTAAATCCTTCTGTGTTAATAGAGCCATTTCCATCGATAGGTCCTCACGGAACCGAAATTAATAGCCGATATTTTTCACAAAATGACACAACCCTTTTACAAATAATCATTCCCAAACCTTTTCAAATGACAGGAAGCACTGACACGGCCGATAATTCGACATATCATTTCGGTCAACCAATTTGAACAAAGCAGTTACCTTTGCTTGTTCCATTTTTTCGGGAACACAACAGTAGACATGCAAATATCGAATACGTGCGCAAGTGCATATACTAGAAAGCCTAGTGTAAATTTAATTGGTTTAATCTGCAGACCATCAATATCCCTTGCCTCACTGTTCTTTAAAGATATGAAAGCAGAGTAAACTTCTTCAGGTGTCGTAGGCTCAAAAAATGCCATGTGTAGATTGGGCACTCCCATGTAATTGAGAGCGTCTGTACTGTGAGCGCTAAATTTTAAACTTGTGAAGGGTTGATTGAAACGGTTTGCTAATTCAACATTCTTTAGCTGCTTCCAATTTTCACTAACTTCGAGCTCTTCATTTCTTTTGCTTTTATTTAGAAAATCATTAAGTGCCCTGCAAACTAAATCGCCCCGCGGAGTACGTATCACTGAATGGTTTTTACATGTATACCTTTTTTGCATCTCGAAGAAACTTAGTAACCAAATTTCGGTATTTTTTGAAAGCATAAAGATTATCCGGGCTTCTCGAGCGCACGAAGTGGCTAAGCAAGTCATTTTTCTTACGAATTAGCTTAAAACATTCATTTCTTAACCAAGGTTTGCGTAGCTTTTTTGATGTTTTTATCATTGTTAACTTAAAACAACTAGTGTACGTGTTTTTTATCAAGCGTCTTAGTGTATCGTAAGCCGTGTTAGCGTCGCTACAGTTGAATACGGGTGCCCAGTCAACGACTTCAAGCTGAACTCGATAATCGCTCCAATAATAGCATTCTGCCTGAAAGCTGGTGTCCTGCATAAAAAAGCTCCAACGGCAATGAGAAAACCTATCTTCTAGTCATGAAAACTGACAAGCGTGACGACATTCTTCTCGCCTGCCACGATGAGCACACATCTGGTAACTTTGGTTCCTATCGAATTCTCACTCGAGTTTGACAAGCATACTACTGGCCTAAGCTTTCCTTATCCGTTCAGCGATACGTGAAAAGCTGCTGAAAATGTCAGCGCCGAAGATCCCCGCCACTGAAGCCCACGGGGTTCAATCGAATGACCTAGGGCACCATTTGTTAAATTGGAATGAATTCAGTGTCATTTTAGCGAAGCGTTGGTAACAATTGCCTTTTTGAACACAGCGTTGCACTGTCAGGGCGGCGTGTTTAACGCTACACTCCTTAGAATTACTTGTGTGGGCCTTCTCTAGTATAAAGGCACACATGCAAATCATGAACGTGTTGTTATGGTACCTCAGATATGCACAATGATTGATTTTTATTTGGCAATCGCTCAAATGTGAACGCTGGATCTTGAGCAATATTGGTGGGTGCTCCGGATAGGGTCTGCCGTTTGACGTATCGTTAAGGGTGGACAAACAGACAAACGAACAGACAGACAGGCAGACAGACAGACAGAGACAGACAGACAGACAGACAGACAGACAGACAGACAGACAGACAGACAGACAGACAGACAGACAGACAGGCAGGCAGGCAGGCAGGCAGGCAGGCAGGCTGGCAGGCAGACAGACAGACAGACAGACAGACACACACACAGACAGACCAAAACTTTTTCGTCGATGTTCCCCAAGAAAGACTATCGTCTTTACAAAGAAAAATAAGTCAAACGTTATCTTCGCGTTTCGTCTTAAAGCTGAGTTAATTGAAAGGATCAAGGGCGAAGATGCTTATGGCAATCGCGATAAGGTTTGAAGTTTGAAGTTTGAAGTTTATTTTATTTCTTTCTGATACAGAAAGAGGAGTAAGAGCTAAAGGCCGTATTGCCTTATAGAGGCTCTCACTCCCATGCGCATTCGGCATGCGTGTACATGTTTGCATGCGATGCGAGTATACAAACAATAGTGCAACCAGAAAAATCAAAACATGCATGTACATAATTGTCACTGCAAATCAAGAATTACAGGTAGACATCTTACATGAAAATCTTCATGAAAACAAACATATCATACAGGTGGTAGGATACATTGTATTGAAGCAATTCTACCACTGCATAAAGGATGACGTCAAGCTTTGGCTACAAGACAAGCTTGGTGAAGTACAGCTAAACAAGGCAGCAGAGTTAGCTGAGGAGTATTATACTCGCCAAAAGTTGCAGAATAGGGCAGTACACGTTCAAAAGGGTGAAAGAAAAGAGAGCTTTTCAAAGAAACCTAATGAACGGAAACCCACTGAGCACCATTATTTCAGAGAGGACTCGTCTCCTATGAAGGACACTGTCGGAAAATGGCAAACGGGAGCGGAGAAATCGCGTGAGGATCCTAAACAGCGGAATGATACTACACGGGCGTTTGAGCCACGGAAGCCGCTTATCTGCTACAGCTGCAAAAAGACAGGGCACATCGCAGTAAACTGTAAACAAAAGTTACTTTCGCAAAAATCCGAGAGTCTGAAAAAACAATGCGGTTGTTGGAGCCGTATCTCCAGGAAATTAGTGTAGATGGTAAGACATGACAAGCACTTCAAGACTCAGCGGCAACCATGGACGTTATCGATGCTTCGCTTGTGTCTCCGGACGACTTTATAGGAGAATTTGCGAGCATTAGGCGAGTTGTTGAGGAGCAGAGCGCTTGCTTAACAATCGCTACAGTTGTCATAGAGGGCCCGTTCGGTAAGCTTCGCACCGCAGCGACTGTGTCTGCCGCTTTTCCTTATCGTTTTTGTTATCTCTTTTCGAATGACTCTGAACAGATTCTCAAAGATCAGGGTATTATATTCCAACTTGGCGGACGTTGCCTTCATGACATCGGAAGTGCGGAAGCTTTTGTTGCAAATTGTTTGAAACTGCCGCGCGAATGGTACGTGCATGGGAGGACTGAGAAGAAAGAGGAAGAAGAAAACAAAGAACAAATACAACATGCTCGTTTACCACGGATGCTTAGATTTGCGTCTGTTTCATTTGGCGCTTTTCAACACGGAAGCGCGGATTTCTCACATTGGTTTAGGTGCCGACGACCGGGAATTAAGCGAACAACGACCCCAGCCTTTCATTCCTGGTGTGGGTGAGATGCGCTTCAAGCTAGACCGACAAGTAGCGAAAAAAAAAAGAAGCGGGCCTCGCAGCGATTGATCAACCCGATAATCACCAATGAGGTCAACCAGGTGCTCCTTTCTAATCAGTTCAAGCTTTCCGGACTTTGAATAGTGCACGGTCGCCTACGCGCCAGCAACGAGGAACTGAAAGTCTTGAACAGCGAGGTTAAAGCACGGATGACTGACAACCTGGCGTCAGACGACTATGAAGTGGTCTTGCAATACGATGACGCCGCGAACAGTATTCCGGCGTTACTCGAGCACCACATTGATGTTTTGAAGACTTCGGCTATGACAGCATTGTCTACAACTTCAGCCAAGGGAGCAAGGTCCTACGAGGGTGCACCGAGTGGACACGAACGACTTCCACAACGCGAGCTCAGCGCAAGACTTCTCAAGTTGGAGCTTCTTCGTTTTGATGGGACCGTGACAAAGTGGCAACCCTTTTGGGATATGTTCTTGCACTCCGTGCACGAGAACCCGAGGCTGTCCAACACAGACCGGTTTCACTACTTGGTCCCACTACTGGATGGACCTGCAGCTTAAGCCGTCGCTGGTATTCAGGTGACGGATTCTTGTTCTGATGGCGCGCTGAAAATTTCGAAACGTAGGTTTGGAAACCAGAAAATTATTAAGCAAAAGTACCTAGAAATATGGCACACGCTCAAACCAGTGCAATTAGCGAGCGATGTCACTGCTCCGCGCAAGATGTTTGACACAGTGCAACTAAACAGAAGGGGAGTGCATAGTCTCGGAATCACGGAGTCTTCCTACGCGGCTATGCTGATGGAGTTCTGCTCAAAGTCATACAATATAAAATCGCGGTAAAATATTTCAAAAGAGGTAGCATGGAGAACGCGATGGAAACATGCCAGGCTTCATCTGATCAAGAAACGAGCAATTGATAAAGTTTTTCCGCATCGAAGTGGAATGCCGAGAACGAGTTCTTTAGTGAACAGACTTTGAAAAACAGCGTACCTGCAATAAATAGATTCAAGAAGCAGTCTGCGACTCCTACAGCAACCTTTCTTCAAAAAAAGACACTATTTTTTACCTCGTCCTGTTTTTTGTGCGCTGCTGCCAATCACAAAACTGAAGACTGCACGAGTGACATTATTCTTACCGTGAAGCGCAACAAACTTGTGACAAATGGTCGATGCTTCCGGTGCACGTCAAAAGGACATCTGGTACGTAATTGCCAGCGGAGAGTGCACAAACGAGCTTGCAAGTGCAGGCACGCCTCCTCGATGTGCGATGTCAGTAGCTCTGAAACACCATCACTGACTAATGCTCAGAAGATACCGAATTCTACGGTGCAAGTTTCCACTCAGAAAGCTTCAGCTTCCCGGCTCATCAATGATCTTCTCCAGACTTTTTTAGCTTCGATAACGACTTCATTTCATTGTTGCTATATTGCCCCGCCGCGGTGGTCTAGTGGCTAAGGTACTCGGCTGCTGACCCGCAGGTCGCGGGGTCGAATCCCGGCTGCGGCGGCTGCATTTGCGATGGAGGCGGAAATGTTGTAGGCCAGTGTGCTCAGATTTGGGTGCACGTTAAAGAACCCCAGGTGGTCGAAATTTCCGGAGCCCTCCACTACGGCGTCTCTCATAATCAAATGGTGGTTTTGGGACGTTAAACCCCACATATCAATCATTGTTGCTATATACGCGGTGTTCTCGACAATGGAAGCCAGCGAATGTTCGTCACTGAGAGTGTCGCTTCAAAGCTAAGTCTACCTGCTGTTGCCGAGACCAAACTCGCCATCAGTGCATTTGGTAGAGCCAGCGACCCAACAAGACAATACAAAATGGTCAAGATCACGCTCCGCAGTCAGCACGACAACCTTACCCTCGGCATTGAAGCCATAGCGGTGCCCTGTATTTGTGGGGAGATGATTGAAGCACCAAGTCACAGTCGTCTTCTTCAATCCATCGCAGCAGAAAGGAAACTTCTGGCTGACGCAGTCGTTTACCCGAGTGTAGATTGTGAGCCAGGTGTGAGTGTCCTCATCGGATCAGACCAGCTTTGTAAGTCAATGCCCTGCACGAGTGAAGTGAGGTGGGATGAAGAAAACCCTGCCTTACACGCCATCAACACAACGATGGTCTGGACTCTCCAAGGCCGCTTATCTGGCAGTGAAAGCACGAGTAAGAAAGCAAGCATTCCAGTATGTGTTCTTCGAACAGATTCCCACGAAGACTACCACATCGTCTTCTCAATACAAAGCTTCTGGGACCTCTACTCTATCGGAATTGGTGACACACCAACGTCTCAGTGCGACGCAGATGTTTTAGAAAAAATTAACACTGCCGATCTTCGAAAAGGACGCTATGAAGTTTCGTTGCCATGGAAATCCCTTGTTGTCGACATAGCCGACAATCACAAAGTAGCCCTTTTGAGGCTCCATGGACTCGTCAGGCAGCTGTCATCAAACGACGAAGCAACGAAAGCCTACGATAAGGCTATCAGGCAATATAAAGTGGACGTTCATGCTGAAATTGTTCAAGATGCCCCTTATTGTCCAGAGCACCTCTACTACATGCCACAACGAGAGGTAATACGCGAAACATCTATGACGACTACACTTCACGTAGTCTTCGACACAACATCGCATGCATCAGGAGCTTGCTCTCTCAACGAGCGACTCGAAAAAAGTCCTAATATAAAGTTTTGATCAGGTTTGGCCTTTTCACCATCGGTATTACAGCAGAGGTGCAGAAGGCGTTTCTGCAAATCAACATTCGAGAAGAAGACACAGATTCTCTTCGTTTCTTTTGGTTTGAAGGGCTGCCAATGTCAGACAGACCACTGCCAAAAATACAAGACAAAAGAATGACGAGAGCTTCATTCGGCACTTCCGCAAGCCCTTTCCTAATATCTGCATAGTTCATCGTTAGTTCATCGTTAGACATGAATGTGCAGTGGAATTTCTTCAAAACAAAGATAATGTGCTTGACCCAAACTTTCATTCCTTCGTGTATCATTTCGGCCAGGCGACGCAATGATAAACCATGGCTCAGTAGGGAACTCCGATCAAAGATAAATAGAAAGAATCGATTGTATCGAAAGTATTGCCAAGTGCCTGATCCTGCGTTGCTTTCAAAAATGGAAGAGATAGGCAAAATGGTGACAAAAGCTATGCGCAGAGCACAAGAAATGTACCTTTGTGATCTAGGCGAGAAACTTAAAACCAACCCCAAGGAAGTGTGGAAATACGTGAAAAATAAAAGTAATTCTAGACCCACTATTCCTGACATCATGGACGGGATAAATTACGAATCTAACACGGAAGCCAAAGCTCAGGGTTTCAATACATACTTTCAGTCTGTGTTCTCGCATCCAGTTAACACATGTAGTCTATGCCAGAATGATGGCTCGCTCCCGCAAATGAACGACATAGAAATTTCCGAACGCGGTGTCGTGCTCTTGTTGGAAAAAATAAATGTTCACTCTGCTCCTGGTCCTGACTGTATATCCAACTTCGTCTTGAAAAACTGCGCAGTGTCTATCGCCCCTTTTTTAACTCTCATGTACAAAACGTCGCTTGAACAATGCGTTTTACCGGCTGATTGGAAAAATGCCAACGTAACCCCAGTATATAAAAGCGGAGATAAAACAAAAAAGTGTAACTACAGGCCCATTTCTCTGACAAGCGTATGCTGCAAGACACTCGAACATATCATTTACACAAACTTAATGAATCATCTTCAAAGTAATAACTTCTTTTCCCCATTGCAACACGGTTTCAGTGCGGGTTTCTCGTGCGATACACAACTGGTCGAGTTCACGCACGACATTGCAGCTTCTATTAACTCAGGCCTTCAGGTTGACTGTATATTTCTGGATTTCCAGAAGGCATTCGATTCCGTGTCACATGTGTTGTTGTTGCAAAAGCTTCATTGTCTAGGCATACCTAATGCCCTTCTCATGTGGATTGAGGCGTACCTTTCAGAAAGACAGCAGTGCGTGATTCGTGACGGTGTGTGCTCATCAAGCGTCGGTGTATTGTCAGGAGTGCCGCAAGGGTCAGTTTTGGGGCCCCTGCTTTTTCTTATTTTTATAAATGATATCTCCGACAATATCTCTAGCCGTGTTCGATTGTATGCTGACGATTGCTGCATTTACAGTAACATTACCTCTGAAGCGGACACCGTTCAATTGCAGAATGACTTGAACTCCATAGTTTCTTGGTGTGATTCATGGAGAATGACACTAAATCTGTCGAAGTGTAAATTGGTGAGGTTTACGAACAAAAAACAGCCTCAGATTTCAAATGACGTCATGGCCGGGGCTACCTTGCCGGTTGAAACAGAATATAAATATCTAGGGGTCATTTTTTCTGCCAACCTATCTTGGAACGCTCATAATAATTACTTAACATTAAAGGCTAGTCGAGTGCTAAATTTTTTGAGGCGCAATTTCAGACAGGCACCAACTAAGTTGAAAGAAACACTATACATATCCAATGTGCGTCCCATATTAGAATATGCCTGCAGTGCCTGGGACCCCTCAACAAAATCAAATATAGAAGCCCTGGAGCGTGTACAGGCACGCGCAGCACGCTTTGTGGCAAGCAATTATAACTTTACCATAAGATCAGCTGACATTCGTTCAGGATTGCAATGGCCTCTGTTAGCTGACCGGCGAAAATACCTACGACTGTCCCTATTTTACAGCATATTCATGAACAAAACAGGCATTGACAAGGATCAGTATATAAAGCCACCTACCTATGTGTCACCCCGTACTGACCATTCTTTAAAACTGCGTGAATACACTTCCAGGATCAACGCATTCAAATACGCCTTTTTTCCAAGAACCACGCATGAGTGGAACGGCTTGCCAGAGGAAATTGTCTCTGCGCCTCCCTTATCTTTTGTTAAAAATTTGCACAATTTTTCGTTGAACTAATCATTACTGTACATTTCTGATACGTTCCGTACTAATTATTTTTTTTTGTTTTTATTGCCCTATGTTACCAATAGCACTCTTCTCTTTCAACGTTTTGCTTTGTATTTGCAATTTGATGCCTTATTTATGACAGTGTTGTTTCACTTTGTTGTTTCACTTTGTTATGACTATGTTCTTTCAAACGATACAGCCTTTTATCCGCAACCATCTTTTTCGGTATATCGACTGTACTGTATTCTTTTGCTTGTTCTCCCCCCTACAATAATGCCCGTATTGGCGATGTAGGTACATGTATAAATAAATAAATAAATAAATAAATCTGCAACGTTGAAATACTATTTCGATCACGTTGAAGAAATTTACCAAAGTAACGGCTGAAAAACTGAAAGCAAGCTTTTACGTCGATGACCTAGTTTTTAGAGCATCAACTACAAAAGACGTGCTACAAGTCTAATAAGTGACGAAAGCTATAATGGAGCTGGCCGCACTGAAAATGCAGAAGTGGTCATCAAACTTCGACCTGTTAAGAGATAAGCTGAAGCAGGCAGGAGAGGCGGTAACTGAGGAGGTCTCACAATCTAAGGTTCTTGGGCTATACTGTAATTACACTGACGACACCATTTCGGTGACATTTGACTACGTGACGAAAGTCTCAAATGCGGGAATTAGTACCAGGCGAACTGTGCTCCATGCTTCATCACGAATTTTCGACTCCTTGAGACTGCTAGAACCATTCACCAATCCAGTGAAAGTACTCGTTCAAAAGATAAGCATTCAAGGACTCGACTGGCAAAAAGTTTCACCAAGACATTGGAGATAGAGTGGGACAAGTGAACTGTCGAACTTCAAGACCTCAAAGACTTTACAACCAAGAGGTATCAACTAGACAGCACCAGCTCTCATAACAGCGCTCACTAGCTGCATATATTCACGGATGCTAGACTGTGTGCCTGTGGTAGCATACATACGAGTGTATGACAGTGCTGGAGTGGTTCGACTCCAGCAGTTGCTCGATAAGGCTCGAGTTGTTCCAATCAAGGGTCTCACTTTACCACGCCTGGAACTCGTCACTGTGGTTCTTGAAGCTCGAATTCTTAAGCTACTTCTGCATACTTTGCCATACACTAAAATGGAATAATTCTGCTGGATCGACTCCTGAGTTGGCTTGAGTTGGATCAAGTCTACAGCCACCAAGTGGAAGCCCTTCGTTTGTATCAAGATATTTGAGATTCAAGGGCTCACAGACCCGAGTCACTGGAGACATTGTACTGAAAAGACAAACCCAGCCAATTTACTTACAAGAGGTATATCATCGTATCACCTTTGCACTAATGATATATGGGGGCATGGGCCTGACTGAAGCTGATCCCCAAGAAACGTAGCCGGCCTGCAAAGCTAGTCCTCATGTATCAATGGATCAACTGTGTAGATCAAGTGACGAGGATGCAATAGTATTGGCTTCCTAATGCTCACCAGCAGAGCCACTTTTCAACTTTGACAAGTACAGCAGCTTGATGCGAGGTGTAAGGCTCACAGCTGGGATTTAGAGCTTTATACACAATTGTCGAGTGCACGACAGTCATCGCCTGATGGGCGCACTCACTGTCTCTGAAATAAAAGAGGCGAGTTTACATAGATGAAGAATGCACAAGCAGGACCCTTCGGCATAGAACTCGCCTTATTGTCAAAAGTCAAACCAGTAGCTAATACATCCCGAATCTGTGATCTGCATTCATTTATGGACAATCACGGGATTTTAAGGATCAACACCCGGCTTGACAACGTGAAAACATCATAAGATGTGAGGTGTTCGGTCCTACTACCAGCTCATCACCGCTGCACATACGTCATCGTCGACCGCACGCACCGGCGCCTGCTTCACAGTGGTGTAAATGATACCCTTTCAGAGTTACGCGAGAGTTTTTCAGTGTATAAGGGCTGTCAGTGTGTGAAAAGGTCTTTAGATGCGAAGTGTGTGTTAGGTACAAGCTCCAGCTTTCATCGGCCTCTACCGCCCCACTGCTGAACGACAGGGCGAAGAGATGGTACCCATTTCAAGTTGTGGGTGTTGACTTTGCCGGTCCTGTTATTGTTAAAGGAACCAATCCTGTGAAAGCTTATATTGTTATTTTTACGTGTGCCGTCGTTCGGGCGATCCACTTGGAGTTGTGCACTGATATGGCAGTGGGGTCATTTTTAATGGCTTTCCGTCAGTTTTTGTCGGGACGCGGCTTGCCTAGTGTTGTATATTCCAACAATGCTCTAGCTTTTCGTGCTGCCAGTCGTGACTTGAAGGTGATGTACCGAACTTTGAGGGACTTTCAAGTACAGGGCTTTTGCTCTACTAACCACGTTACATAGAGATTCATTGCAGAACACTGTTCGTGGAGGGGTGGATTTAGGGAAAGGATGATTCACACTGTTAAAAGCTGCGTACGGATGATACTAGGGAAAGCGTACTTGATTTCAAGCAGCTTGTGACCATCCTCGCCGAAGCAGAAAATGTAGTGAATTCTAGGCCAATAACGTACCTCTCTGGTGACGCTACTGATCCAGCTGTACTTACACCTTCGCACTTTCTAACCGGTAGGAAGACGGGGTCTAAAGCTAATACTGCTCAAACATCTAGAATTCCATCCGATACTTTAAAGCATTGGAATTACAGGCAGCGAATAGCAAACTGATTTTCGCAAGCGGTCGTGTAAAGAATACCTCTTGTACTTGAGAAGTACGCATATCAGAGGAGTAAAGCCTAGCAACCAGCTTAAGGTTAATGATGTAGTCGTCATTAAGGACGACAAGGTGCCCATAACCTTTAGGAAAGTTGGTAGAGTGACTGGGGTGTACTTACCAAGCGATAACTGCGCTAGAGCCGGCAAGATTGTCTTGAGCAAGATGGAAAACTGGGCTAGTTGGTGAGCATTCATCGTGGTTAACAGCGTGAAACACCCGGACAGGAGCGATAGAAGGACACGGTACAGCGCTGTGGAAAACTGGGCTAGTTGGTGAGCATTCATCGTGGTTAACAGCGTGAAACACCCGGACAGGAGCGATAGAAGGACACGGTACAGCGCTGTACCGTGTCCTTCTATCGCTCCTGTCCGGGTGTTTCACGCTGTTAACCACGATAAGATTGTCTTGGCAGGAGGTACGGAAAGTACAACTTTTGTGCCCGTTGGAGTTGGGCGATTGAACTTTGCCGGGCGCGGAGGATGTTGTAAATAGTTTGAACCTCTGGAACGAATCGCGCGTGCATGGGAGGGCTGAGAAAAAAGAGGAACAAGAAAACTAAGAACATGTGGAACACGTTCTTTTACCATGAATGCTCAGATTTGCGTCTCTTTTGTTTGGTGCCTTTCACGCCAAAGCGTGGATTTCCCACAGCTTTCGCAGGAACTTGATCTTGTTCAATGTAGTGAAACACCACCTGCAGAAGCGGCTGAGATTCATGAAATTGGCAGCCAGACGTCAAGTGACCCTCGTAAAGAAAATTTTCCGAGTGAGTCACTCGTGCAGCCCGTCAATGAAGCGAGTGCCACCGTCTCTGTTGCTGGAGGAGACGACATGGCGCCATTGGATGAGAGCGAGAAGCACACTGCTCTCTCATCTGTAGCTGAAAGGGAGAGAGAGCTGTCGAGGGAAGCTCGAGAAACACCCTTTCCAGAGCAGCGGGAAGACCTCTAAAAAATTCGCTACTGAAAAGTGTTACTGGGAGCCAAGAAAAAGAATGTTTCTTTTTATGAGAAATCAGGACTCGTATATCAGAGTTACACAGATGTGCAACGTCGCAAGTATGAGCAGCTCTTGGTACCACACAGGCATCGTCGCCTAAAAGTAACTGGCTACTGAGGTGGAGCATGATACTCCAAAAGCACAACTTAGACGATCACTAGAAAAAATGAAAGCTAAATTCTAATGCAGACACAATAGGTTGTGCCTTCTAGTTATTACTTTTCCACATTTTGGTCTTTCTTTCGCTGGTGAGTCGAGGCAAAATTTTGTCCTCAACACGGCCTTAGCTGAGCGCTCTCGTCTAGAGTGCTCTCATGGTGCCAATTTTATTTTGTATTCTATTTCATTACGTTGTTTCACGTGTAAAAATTTGTGTTCTAGTTTTAGCAGCTTTGTGTACCACACGTGCCTCTTGATGTACGGGAACGAAATTCCAATAGGCACGTAGCTAGGCATATATTGTACTACATTGTGTATGGTGTTCTGTCGGGTAAACTACGGCGCTTGCTTGTGTCGTGTGTTGTCTGTTGCCGAACCATTCTTGACAAGTTGCAGAAACATCAACCAGTGCTGAAACCAAAAATCGTCAGGAGCGATGAGTGAAGCTATTCCACAAGCTTTAGTGACAATCCAGTGGAGGTGGGACCCGTCCTCAAAAATAAGATGTGTTCACAGAACTGAGCCTGGAGATACACCATCTCCATGGCCCTGGAAGCCAACCTGGAGGGACCTGGTGAACGAGCGCGCCCGACATCCAAGCCATGCGGACGCAGCTCGTCTTTCCGGCGCATTGTCTGGCGGCGGAGGTGTTGTTGCGCCTGGGAGTCTACCGAACGTCATTACCTCTGCAAAGCCCCGCCGCGGTGGCCCTGTGGCTAAGGTACTCGGCTGCTGGCCCACTGGTCGCGGGATCAAATCCCGGCTGCGGCAGCTGTATTTCCGATGGAGGCGGAAATGCTGTACGCCCACGTGCTCAGATTTGGGTGCACGTTGAAAAACCCCAGGTGGTCGAAATTTCCGGAGACCTCCACTACGGCGTCTGTCATAATCATATGGTGGTTTTCGGACGTTAAACCCCACATATCAATCAATCATTGCCTCTGCAAAGGAAGTCTGTGTAAAGGCTAGCGAGAGAACCCACCTGACGCCATCACCTCAACGAAGTCATTTAACTCGGTGGTGCCGGTGTGTGTTTCACAACGCACGGTGAGCTCCCTCAACCAACAGGCTCAATATTGGCCTGATGTAGCAATCGGGGCCCTCCAGCCTAGTGAGTCTTACGCAATGCGTGGCATTGTCACTCGTCTATTTGTGCCACCCAGTGGCGGTTCATGACTGGAGGATTCTGATGCCACGGCAGCGGTGGTTCTGATCGGACGTTGCTGATGGGAGGGTTCACCCGAGGCCTATAAAAAAAGCCAAGCGGCACGTCGCTAAGCAGTGGACTTATGCGTTAGAGAGAAGATGACAGCATTAGAGTTCCGAAGACATCTTGGTTCTTAGAGTCCCTAAGCTGTCGGCTCCAGTGCCGACTATGTACCGCCGCCATTCTATGCTGTAATTAAATCTTGCCTTAACTCACCGTCGTCTTGTCCGCTCATATGTCAGCTCTGCGCAGAAGCAGCCGCGAGCTGAAAAGCGCGCTACTGAATAACCTAGGTGGCCCGTGTCCTTGGCACACTACGTAACAGTGTCGGCGGTGGTGCGAGTCGTAACGATAGAGAATTTGAGAAGTGGGGCCCCAAGGAGCCTTGGGACTCAAGAAGCTTGCGATGTGCCCTGGCGCATGCGCAGAGCTCAAGCCAATCTTTGGCTCTTGCATTTATGTCGGCCCAACACCCAAAACCTTTTGGTTCAGCACTGCCAAAGCTATGGACCGTAAGAGAGCCACCTAGTTGCGCAGAAAAACGTAGTTCCAGATTTATTAGGTGCCCTAAAATTGACCGGGTTGACTGAAATTGGCATTTTTTTGGTGTATGTCACGTGACAATGTTATGTGATACGTTTATTGCTCGCATTCAGTTCGTACACATGAAATTATTTTGTCTGTCACTCCCGGTAACTGCGTTTGCAAATCAACATTGCAGCACCCATGCAGAAGCAACCGCCCTCTTCGATTGAAACTTGCGCTTGCCACACGCCCACTTCACTGACAGCAACAAATTAATCGTAAAACCTGCCATCGATTTGTTTAATCACACTCTGAGGATAAAAACACCAGGTACGTGCTGTCGTTATTATCGAGATATGCTGCCTGCTTAGCCGCACGTGCTAAGACTAATGCGCCGAGGCAGGGTTTGGGCTGCGTCGCCAGACTAAGGGCACTGCATCTTGAAACCTCGCACATGAAACATGGCACAGCGTCTCGTGCGCGTCGGTTCCTCCTTCAATTTAAACAAAAAAGAGAGAAAAGAAAAACATTGCCCGCAGCTTCCCTCGGGGGAACACTGAGGAGGATGCGGACCATATAATTGGTGAACGGGGTGTTAAAGTGCGACTTACTTGGGTCGATGGCTAAATTGGTTAACGTGGTTGTGAAATGGGGTGTTAAATTGCGACTTACTTGGGTCGATGGCTAAATTGGTTAACGTGGTTGTAGGAGGGGGTGTTAAATGAGTGAACACGTACACACGTATGCGAAAGGGCGGCGCTGGTCGAAGGGACGTCGATCATTGTGTTTGTGGATTCGTTGGAATTCATTTCACCGCGACCTTGGACGTCGACGCGCCGTACAAACCAACCGACGAGCGGCAACTGAGCGAGCGAGCGCCGACTTTGAGTATATATACAGCACGACGGCGCATGCACTGTCAGCTGTTGAATGTTCTCGAAGCGCGACGCCACATGCGCGTCCACTGGAGAATCAGGAGAATTGTAGATGTCGAACGCGGTGTGTAGAGGAGGAAGGGTGCACAGATGGTGGAGGAGTGAAGCGCGCGCGGTGTGTAGAGGAGGAAGGGATGCACAGATGGTGGAAGAGTGGGCGACGGCGCGACGGCGCATGCGCGCGCGTCAGCTGTCGAATGTTCGAGAAGCGGTGTGGACGGCGCGGACGACGCGGACGGCGCACTACAAGGCGCGAGTATAAGATGCTCCGCATCTAAAATGGCAGCAAGAGAAGGAACGCGTCGACGGAGGAGCAGATTTATGAAGGCCGTGATAAGCGTCGGAGAGAAACGGGCACAAAGTGAAGTTATCCGCAGGCATGAGCGACTACCGATCTTCAGCACTCAGAGCACCAAATCCAAGCTTCAAGTCCCTGGCGTGACTTTTTGTTTCACAGTTTCGCTGTATTTTGAAGTGAATAAACGAGCCTGATCCGCAATGAGTGTGTGTATACAATTCGGCGAGTAGATGCTGTGAAGACGGTGAGCAGACGACATGGCGCGAGTGCATACGCGTGGAGAGGCTAATCGCCCTTTCTATTGGCTTAGGGGCCCGGTACACTCCACACTACTGAAGGGTGAGGCGCCAAGGCGCCTTGAATCACCAGTGAGACGAAGCAGACGCAGCGCCAGCCACGGTGCCATATGGCCTATGTTTCGAATAATTTAGAATCTGGCCACGGTTGCACCCCTTACGTTTGTCCCAATGCAGCCTGCGTTTGACTCAGTTCTCCAACTTTTCTGATCCTGCTAACGCAAAAGCAACCTGCGCAATGAAGCATGGGGACCCAGTGTCTTGCGCCGCAATTCTCAAACTCTAATATATTGTTACGTATGTGATGGGTTTATTTACGCTGAAAAATGTCTGTGCTCTACCATCACTGCCGAATCTCCATCGCTCGAGAGCATCCAATCTCTTCTTTTTCCTCGCTCTTTCAGTCCGCGTTACATTTTCCTCCGGGCCAGACGAAGCTCATCGAGCGAGTACAAGCAATTGGTTGTTGTAGGGCTTCAATCGGGCAATGCACACAATTTGCGTCTTGAGCGAACGCCGGTTCTGAGCTGTCACTTTCGCAACAGCGTAAGTGATGTCACTTAGGCACTGAGTAATGACGAATGGTCCTAAGTACTTAGAAAGAAACTTCTGGCAAAGTCCCTTCTGTCGAACGGTCGTCCACAGCCAGACCAAATCACCTGTAGCGAAAGTCACGGGCGGGTGTTTTGCGTCATAACGGTCTTTCGCGCGAGCGTGGGCGGAAAGAGTTCGGAGCCGACCAAGTCGACGAGCTTCTTCGGCGCGACACTAAGTCTGCGCGACACTGGCGTTTTCGTTTGTCGAAAAAAGAAGTATGGTGTCAAGGAAACTTTGGGGATGACGAGCACAGAGAAGAAAGAAAGGCGTAAAACCTGTGATTTCGTGTTTCGCGGCAATAAAGGCGTGTGTAACAAAAGGTAATACGGCATCTCAGTTCTTGTGATCCGCTGCGACGTACATTGAAAGCTTGTTGATGATGGTACGATTGGTGCGCTCAGTGAGGCCGTTGGTCTGAGGGTGGTATGGCGTGGAATGACAATACTGACACCCATAAAGCCGTAGCAACTGTTCGACAACGTCAGCGGTAAACTGCCGGCCGCGATCACTTATCACCATATGAGGGGCCCCATGACGGAGTATGATCGAGTGCAGAAGAAACCATGACACATCAGATGAGGTGGCTGAAGCAAACGCCATCGTTTCAGTATACCGCGTCAGGTAATCTACGCATACATTAATCCAGCGGCAGCCGGTGGTAGACTTGGGGAAAAGGCCCAATGAATTTTTGTCAACTTTTTCGAATGGTGATTTCGGTGACTTAACCGGCTGCAGTGGCCCGGCCAATGGTGTTGTAGGTTGTTTGTGGCGTTGGCAGACATCACAACTTGCGACGTAGTGCTTCGTGGTCTTCCAGAGTCGAGGTCAGTAAAGACGTTGTCAGATACAGTGAAGTGTTCGGGCAAATCTGAGGTGTCCAGACGTGAAGTCATCGTGCATGGCTTCGAATACCTTAAGACGCAGGCATTCTGGCACGACGAGGAGTAGGGTGGAACCATGGCTGGAGTAATTCTTGCGAGATTGTAGGGCGTCATGAATCACGAATGGCGTGGCGCGTTTAGAGCTACGAGCCACATCAATCATTGGTTTCAGCGAAAGGTTACGCTGTTGCTCTTGATGGAAGACATCCAAATTTGCGAAGTTGGCTGAGATTGCGGCCAGGTAGTTGTCGAAATCATCATCAGCATCCACAGTCAGAGATGGAAGACGAGATAAGCAGTTGGCGTCTGCGTGACATCGACCGCTCTTGTAGGTCACAGAAAAGTTATATTCTTGAAGCCGTAAGACCCAACGAGCTAACTGACCAGTTGGGTCGCGTAGTCCGATGAGCCAACAAAGAGAATGATGATCTGTGACAATCTTGAACTGCCGGCCGTACAAATAAGGTCTGAACTTTTGGACGGCGAAAACAACCGCAAGACATTCCTGTTCGGTGACCGTATAATTCCTCTCCGCCTTAGTCAAAGTACGACTTGCATACGCCACGACGTGTTGGCGGCTGTCGTGATACTGAACTAGCACGCCACTAATACCCATACCACTAGCATCTGTATGCAGTTCCGTGAGTGTCTCCGGGTCGAAATGGCGCAAGAGGGGCCCTGAAGTAAGAAAATACATCAGCTGCTCGAAAGCAGCCTCACACTCAACGGTCCATCAGAATGGGGCGTCTTTGCGGAGCAACTCTGTCAGGGGATGAGCAAGCTGGCCGAAGTCTTTGATAAACTGACGAAAATAAGAAAACAGGCCCACAAAGCTAAGGAGATTCTTCACAGACGTTGGTTGTTGAAGTCTCGGACAGCAGCGATTTTTTGCGGGTCTGGCCGTATACCGTCCCTGTCGACAAGATATCCAAGCACAAGGGCTTGACGCTCACCAAATAGACACTTCTTTGCGTTTAAAACAAGACCAGCTTGTTTGACGCAATCTAGAACAACGCTAAACCGATGGTTGTGCTCGTGGAATGTCTTGCCAAAAATAATTACATCATCGAGATAACGCATGCATATCTCCCAATTGAGACCGTGAAGGATGAAGTCCATGACTCGCTCGAAGGTAGCTGGGGCATTATATAAGTCAACAGCATAACGTTGAATTCAAATAACCCATCAGGCGTGACAAAAACAGTCTTCTCTTTGTCAGACGGATGCATTGGTATTTGCCAGTATCCAGGCCTTAGGTCGACGGACGAAAAGTACGCGGCCGAGTGCAGACAATCAACAGCACCGTCGATGCGTGGTAGCGGATACACGTCTTTTTTTGTGACGGCGTTGAGACGGCGGTAGTCTACACAAAATTGCCAAGAGTTGTCTTTCTTTTTTACCAATATAACAGGAGCTGCCCAGGGACTGCTTGACTCTTGAATAAGGCCTTTCTGCAGCATGTCGTTGACCTGATCTGCGATCACTTGCCTCTCTGATGGGGATACGCGATAGGGTTTCTGGCGTATTGGTGTAGCATCTCCCGTGTTGATGCGGTGGTGCATACGGGATTCGGGCAACATGGAACAACGCTTGGTTTGAGTGAAATCAAAGACTTCCACGTAGCGTGTAAGAACTTCCTCGAGGACATTCTACTCGGAAAAAGGCCACTACTTATGGATCATACGTTTCATCTCAGCTGAGTAGTTGGGTGCCGTCTGACTGATGGCTGGAGACACTGAGATCATTCTGACGTCAATTGTGGCCTGTTCCTCGAAAGTTCCCAGTTTGAATCCGGCTGGTAGAACAACAGGCTCTGAGGCTGCGTTGAGCGCCCACAAGAAAGCATGTCCGTCGATGGCTGTAAGGACAGACCATGGGACCAGCACATTCTTCTTGATGGCGTTTGCATGATCAGGCTCCACAAGTGCAGTGCAGGATCCTGAGCGGACATGAGAAGAGCATACGGGTACAAACACTGCTGTCCGACCAGGGATCGTCACATCTTCACACAACGAAAGCGCATCGATGGGCAGAGTCAGAAAATTGTCAACTAATGCAGTGGGCAACGTACTTCGTAGAAGAATCTCTCCAGTTCCACAGTCAAGCGTAGCGCCGCATTCATGAAGGAGATCTATCCCTAAAATGACGTCATGAGTTGCGCGAGCCAGTACAGTGAATTCAACTCGGAAATTTTGTCCACCAATCGTGAGTACAACTGAACAAATACCGACAGGGCATAACGCTTCGCTTCCAACTCCACGATAAGTTTCTTTACGATTCCACGCGAACATAACTTTGTGACCCAAAAAACCATGTTTGAAACAAAGACTCATAATCAAAAAAGCAGCACCAGTGTCTACACGAGCAACAGTATCTACACCGTTTATACACACACGCACTTTGGTCATCAACATCACAGCAGAAGGAGGAATTGGCGAAACTTACCATCCCGCGACCGCACCTCCATCGGTCGCACCAGTTAGTTTCCCAGCTGATGCGGGGAAGGTGACCGACGACGCGGAGACGGTTACCGGCGGGACCGTGTCGGAGGCGGCGCCAGGCTTCGCTCGGAGGTGGGGGACTCACTGCGAAATTCGTTAGGCCATTGCTGTCGGGGACGGTGGTCGGCCGGGAGAGAGTTCCAGGTTTCCTGCATACGAGGCAGGTACGTCGAAAAACGTGGCGGCACAGGCGTTTCGTACATAGGAGCCGGCTACGTCAAAAAACGTGGCGGTGGAGGTGGCCGTCTGGGGCAGAAGCGCGAATTATGCCCTGGGAGACTGCATGTTAGCAAACGGGGACTTGTCGGCTTACATTAGCAGGAGCAGAGGTGGCAGAAGTACGCGGAGACGGGTCGTGCCTTGCAGAAAAATTTTGCGATGACGCATAGTAATCTTCTGGTAGAGGCCTGGTTGACGACAGTCGGAGGTCCGCAGAAGCACGTCGAGATGATGACATCCGGTGGTGGCCGTGAACCGTCGGGGAAACCAGAAGCCGCGTGGTAAAATCTGCTGTTTCTGTGCGTGGTCGGTTTTCGACGTGGCGCTCTCGCATCCAGTAGGGAGGTGGTTCGGGGCACGCGGCGAACGAGCATTGGTGGTGAACGTCACCTGCTTGAAGTCGTACGAGCTCTTCTCGAACTACCCGACGTGCGATGAAGGGAATGTCTTCGCAGGTGGCGACGTTCATACTTGCAACAGTGGTAACAATGTCCAAGCGCCTCTCCGGGTCTTCAACGCCTTGAATGCGCGACACTGCTGCCTGAAAATAGAAAGAGTGTTCTAGTTTACTTTCGTTATCAAAAAATTGTACACGTCCTCGGCGATGCCTTTTAACAAATTACTGACTTTGTCTTCGTTAGACATGTGTGCGCTGACAATCCCGCAAAGCTTCAATATTTCTTCAATGTAGGTTGTGCACGTTTCGCCGGGCAACTGAGCCCTACGTGACAGCGTTTGCTCAGCTTTCTTTTTCATAGAGCTCGTGTCCCCAAAGCAGGCTTTCAGTTCCTTAACAAATATATTCCAAGTGGGGAGGACATGTTCATGGTTCTCAAACCAAAGCAAAGCTGTCCGGCAAGAAAGAATAATACGTTCACGAGCTTCGCCGGCGCGCCCCATTCGTAGTAGCGGCTCACTTTGTCGAAGTGTTTTAGTCAAGTGTCCACGTCTTCGTCAATTTTATCTGAGAATATTCATGGCTCAGGTGCCCAGTAGTCTGGTTGTCAAGGTCGACGGCCACCTTGTGCCGTGGTGGTGGCACTGGTGTATGCAGCAACGCAGTACGTCAATGGGATTGCTGTGTCGTCGTTCATGGTGATGTTGTCCGGGGGTAGGCCAGCTAAGCGTCTGCTTTTTCGAAGAACTTCTGCTGCGGGGTCCAGGATGGCAAGTTACCCAGCACCGCTCCACCAAAGCTGTTACGGATGTGATGGATTTATTTACACTGAAAAATGTCAGCGCTCTACCGTCACTGCCGAATTACCATCGCTCGAAAGCGTCCGATCTCTCTTCTTCCTCGCTCTTTCAGTCCGCATTACAATATATATAACGTTCCAACACTGACAGAAACAGACTATTTTATTCTTCGTCTTTCTATCCCCCCCTTCCGCTAAAGCAGTTCTTCGTCGTTTTTGGGTCGCTACACTCTGCCTGAGGCTTGTTTCATCACTCCTCTGGGTATGAGGAATCACATTGCTGATGGCAGCTACTTCCGTGACTCCATCCTTGGGTATGTATGCAATTGACTTCAGCACTCTGTTTTTTGTAGCTGTTTTTGTCACCTGGAATGGTCCCTATAGTCTCGCACTATGACTGTCATAGCCTTTCCGTACAAAAACTATATCACATAGAGTAATATGGGCAATCTTGTTGTTATGACGCTTGTGAAATGCTCGTTCAAGCGACTCCCTGTGTTTCCTTTGGCTCTCGGCAGTTTTCTTGATTTCTTCAAGATGTCGTTTTGCCTTAAATTCTAGTGTATCGTCTGCAGGCAGATACGCTGGTTCACCGAATGCGGCCTACTGAAGACATGAATCCCAAAACACTTGTGTGGGATGTATTGTTATGTGACCCTGCTGCTTGTAGGCAACTCCTAGGCATCCCGGGTACATGCTCACGTATTGTCTTATGTCTCGCGTGACCCGTTCTGCGAGCCTGTTTGCTGAAGGATGGTACGGGGCCGTAAACTTCAGGGTAATGTTCTTTTTTTCTGCCGACTTTGCAAGTTTCTGGCCCAGAACGCTTACCCATTTTCAAACACAATGCGTATAACTCCCTTAAATATGTCTCTGTTCAGTAATGCTATGAGGTCTTCGCATTCTCCCTTCCTGGCTTGGCTGCAACAATCCTTGAGGATTCTTCAATGCGCACTAAGAAAGACGGAGCTTTCCTTACGCCTTCGCTTCTTTTCTTTAGATCAGCGAAGTCAACGTGAATAGTTCCAAATGGCACACTTGCATGAAGTGGGAGAACCATAGTGTCCGTTTTCTGCTTGTATTTGACATTGTTGAGTTGACAGTCATGGCAGGAGCTGGTGTAATTAGCACCAATCTTCTTCATTGCTGGGCATGTAAATCGGCTTCTCAATTTGTAGTAGGTTCGCCGAAATTCGTCGTGCCCTCTTGATTGTGGGCTATAATAATACAGCTCAAGAACTTTTCGTACCAGCGTAGCTGGAACCTAGAACTTTTTTCCGATAGATATCAATTGCTCTGTACCTTCCCAGAGTTTGAGTTAGTTGACATTTTCTTCTTTCCTGTTGCCACTGACTACTGGAAGCCGATAAAGTGCATCGGCATCTGATAATTCTTGTCCGCTTCTGTGTGCGTTTCACAATCAAATTGCTGAATTTCACTGATCCTGTGGGCATTTCTCGCTTTTGGTTGAGAAGCGTTCTGCAAATGGGTAAGCGCATAATGATCACTAAATAGTTTGAGTTTTGTTCCTTCGATTTAAGATCGAAATTAACTCATTGCAACAACAACAGCCAATGCCTCCTTCTTTTTTGTGCTATAGTTCTGCTCGGCCTTTGTAAACGTATATAAGTAGTAGCCGATAACTTGGTCTGCTTTGTCATGGTTTTGTTGACACACAACAGCACCTGCGCCGTAGTTGGCAGCATCTGTCGTCTGTTCAAAAGAAAGAGTGAAATCGCGCAGTATAAGAATTGAGTCTGAAGATATGGCTGTTAGTAAGCCATCGTAAGCTTTTCACATTCACCAGTCCAAAAAGCTTCATTCTTGATAAACAAATTGTTCAGTGGTTTTTCTCAGGCATCAAATTTTTTTATGAAATTTTTGAAGTGTCCGAGAAACCCAAAAAAATTTCAGAGTGCGTGTAAATTATCTGGCTTCATCTGCTGCGCTCACTCCACAGACTCTCCATTACTACTCTTAGTCATTCCATTCAGGGTGCGTCTAATAAATGTAATTTTCGCCTTGAAGAACTCTGTCTTTTTAAAAGTCACTTCCTGTTAAGCTTCGCTCAGTGCGGTCAATACAGCTGTAAATTGTTGAGCGTGAGAAGTCTAATCTTTTGAATAGACTAAAATATCGTCAACATAGACGTTACAAAAAGCTCCAAGGAAAGGTTTTAAATTGCCATTCATCATCTTTTGAATCCAGGCAGCACTTTTCTTCCACCCGAAAGACAAGCGATTGTATTCATATACGTCAAAGAAGTGACAAAGGCTGTGTACATTTTATATTCATCTTGGAGGGGTACCTGCCGAAATTCATTGCATAGATATATTCGGGAGAAGACTTTGCAGACTCCCGTTTCCTCAATTATTTCATCGGTTCTTGGCATCGCGAAAGGAAATAGATCTTTTTGTAGTCACAGCCTTTCACTACGAGAACATCAATGTCAGCGTTCTGGCTTTGAAAAGAGACAATTTTTCTCACCCGTTCATCATGAATGTGTCTTGTCCGATCGATAGTTTGTACTTGCACTGACCTCCCTAGAATAATTTTTTCCCCTTTACAATTGCCTCATTCGTGACAAACACCGATGCCCTACTATCCCTAGTGCATCAACACCTTCACCATTTACTTTCAGTTTGATATATAGATTAAGAGCCGTTAAAAAAGCGGTCTCCAGTTTAGTCGTAAGGTGGAACTACCCACCCTCTTTCATTCGTTTTTTTTTCGTTTCAGCTTCGTCTGGGTGCGAAGAAGCCATATGCTCTTGGTCGTTACTGGCCTCGGAGGTTACATTCACTACTCGGTTTCGGTCATGCCAAATGTCAAAATCTCGTGACTTCCAAGGTGCCTTCTCTTGATGGTAATCTGACCGACGTGGATTCTGGGAATTCAAATCGACTGAGAGTTTTTTTAAAGAACCTAGAAGTTCCTCAATGGTTTTGGGCGATTGCACTTGTGCTCGTCACTGGAGTTCCTTAGGAAGGCCATGAATAATGAGCGGTATTATCGCGGACTCCGGAAGTTCCGTGCTTGCGATTTGAAGAAGCCACCTCTTCTCACAAAAATATTGTACGGGCTTTGCTGATCAAAATTTGCAAAAAATTTCTCGGCCCCACCCTTTAGCGGTGTTTTTGTCGAAAGCCTCTAGGAAGCTTCTTTTGCACTCGTCCCATGTGTCGGTCATGTGTCCAGCGTAGTGAAGGTCGGACCACTTTCGAGCCAGTCCGGTAACGACCTTCGAATAACGCGTTCGATGCCTTAGGTATACACTTCTTTCCCTTATTTCATTGAACGAGGGTCTCGTACTGGCAGACTTGGTGTGTTTAGGTTGTATAAGAGGGACAATTAATCAGCTGCCCGCTCATAATAAGTTCACGTGCTACGTGACGCCAAACATGCGCATAAGAGTGTTTTCACACTCGTCGTTTGGCTTATAGATGGCGCTGACTGTCACTCCTACTTCTAAATTCACATCTAAACCCCAAAAAGCGGATGCAGTGAAGGCCGCTGTGGTAGCTCAGTGGTTAGAGCATCGAACGCGTTATTTGAAGGTCGTAGGTTCGATTCCTGCTCACGGCTGGTTATTTTTTCATCCACTTTTATTTCTTCCTATTTACATTCCATTGGTTGTAATAACTTCCCCTGTACATTCCTTGGCATTACTCTCTGTTAGATCTCATATATATATATATATATATATATGTCATGGTGGCGAAAGAGGCCGTAGCATTGCAAATAGTAAAGTGGATCCTCTGTGAGAACGGTAACAGCGTAAGTGTTCATTTCGACAATTTTTGCCAGACCCTGGCCTTCGTCAGGAAGGAGGCTACATTCCGCTGGCGCTCACAGTTAAAGTACTTTCAGCGAAAACATGAAAGACAAAGAACGGCTATGACAAAAAAATGTGACAAAAAAGAGAGAAAATTTTAGAAAAAGTTTCAGGGTTCGCTGTGCTGTGTGAGTGGCGTCGTGAGTGTGTATTTTCTTATAAGTATTGCGTTCAGTGTAGTTTTTGTGGCGGTCCCTTTATTGTAGACTGTGGCTTGTTAAGCTAAGCGCTCGCGTGTCCGTCAATCACTAATCAGGAGTCGATGGCATGGGCCGTTGCGGTGGGACTGCCGGTTGTCGTCTTTCTAGCATTTGAGACGGCGTCTTAAGGCTCCTGTGAGGGGGCGCGGAAAAAAAGATTTCTTTAGGAGCTGTCTCGCTTTGAGGGCGTACTAGGCAGTGTTGCAAAAATACGGGATTGGGCGTCTAAATTGAATGCTATTTTGTTCTGAGAATCCGAGTTCTGGGGTGTTTGTGTATGTGGTGGCTGTTCCACATGTCGGACTTAGAAGCATCGATCGTTTCTTAGTAAGAGAGAAAGAAATGGACGAGAGTGGTACATTAGAAAGGGTAGTTACACTGAAACACGGAAAGATATTTCCAATTGTGCAGTCTTCGGCACAGTTACTGTGCCGCGAAATCTTGAAATGCCATGATTACAACAATACCTATATGTATACCTATATATATATACACGTGTTACGCTATGATGACTGGGAGACGTAGCCTGGCTCATACGCCATGTTTATTCCTTTCTCTGACTTCTTCCTCTACCTCTACTAACCATCACTTGATGTGGAGGGAGAATCGTGTAACCGTCACACGATTCTCCCTCCCCCCCCCCCGAAAGATGGCAGCGTTTATAACCTACCAAAAATCGAAGAGGCCAATAAACAGACAATGTCCAAATTCGCAGTATCACGTCCCGACGAAGTTCCACAGTCTCTTTAAATCTTCAAGCCCGAGAGAGCAGTCCGGTGAACTCTAAAACAATTCTGGTGGGCAAGGCTGACTGTTGCGTTCCAGACAGAGCGGGATACACGTGGATACTGACAGTACTGCTAGAAGTCTTGTTCGGGCTGACCAAGGTTGGAACGCCTTGTTGCATCGGCAGCTCGGATGTCGTCGGGGTTGTATTTTTTGCCGTGAATGGTGCAATCCTGATGCTTCTTGCTTGCGTGCTTCTCGACAGACTGTAATGGTGTGCCTGAGTGCTTGCGGTTTGCAAGCAGTGCTTTTGCGTCTTCCTCGGCGCTTTCTGTGGTGTTGCAGTCGGCGGAATAACAGGCGCTGGAAGCGTTTCTGGCGACTTTTATTCTTTCGAAAGTGTCTGACGTCTTGTTGGTTTGGAGATCCTATTTTTCGATGTTCTTCAACTGGTGAACGCGCTTCCATTGAATTTGGCGTTCGCCGATGCCCTCGTTGAAGTCTCTCTCGTTGTTTTCCGAGTTTGTGAACTTCGTTTTGCTTGCTTTGCTGGTGCTGCTCAGGAGATGGCTGTAGTGGCGCCCCTTCTGGAATTGGGCATTCATTTCCTTCGAGGTTTGACGCGTCCTGTAGACAGCTGATGCATGGTGAGCTGGTGTCTTGATTATCGGGCATAGTTGGTAATGTGCCATCATTATGCTCTTCAAAGACTTCGGTAAGGTGTTCCAGTATGGACGCTTCGAACAGAGGTTCGGCGTGCAAGGTTTGGTGTATGTATTACTTCTGCATTTTTTTCGGTTCTTGGACCTGTAAGCACTGTATGGGGATACCACAGGTGACATGGCATTACTATGTTTTAGCTGCTGATTTTGGCAAGTCTGTGGTGCCGCAGAAACCACACGAAGCTCTTCAGAAGCTTCTTCGCAGTTCATTTCGAGTGGTTCTTGCGCCTGGCAGCTTGCGACGTTCGATGCGCCTGAGCCTTCTGCTTTGCTTCGACTGTCCAGTGTATGTGCACCGCACGGTGATGAATGAACATGTCCGGAAAGAGCATGGCTTGACAGGGTATTTTCGTGAAGCGTTAGGTCGTCTACCGAGGTCGCGGCGTCCTTATGAGGCGAATGGTGAGTGATAGCAGCGCTTGAAAAACCGCGTGACGAAAACCCAGGTGGTGGACCACGTATGCGAGACGAAGAGTGAAAGGCATCAGGTGGTTGAGCAACGTCTCGGATGATATGCTGAAGCGATGACTTTCGCGCAGAAGGGAGGCACGCTTGACGGTTAGGTTTTTCCCAGTATACGCATCGCCTTCTGTAAGTAAACTCATGTGCGACTTTGTCTTGTGGCAGTTGTCGATTCACGTTGGGCTTTCGAATGCTCGATGATTGCTTAGGGAATTGACGATAGTGTCGGGTTTTCTTGAGATGGTTGGCAATAAGTAGGTCTTGGTCATAGTCGCTAAAACGAGTGATCATTTCTTCTTTTATCTTTTGCCAAGATTCGTCAATTTCAAAGATGTGGATGAGGTAAAACTTAAATGCCTCACTGGAGATGTAGTCAGTGAAGTTGATGATCATCTCCCTGTTCCGACCAGGATGCAGTGGTAGCGTGGAGTTCGAACAGGTTGAACCAGTCCTGCACGGGTCCGTCGTCCGCTGATCCGGCGTACTTGGGGATGTCGAGGTCAGCCGATGGTTCTGTCATGGTGCTGGTCGTTGTCGTCCTAGGCGATGATTCGGTAGTCAATGTACGGTCAGGGCGTCTTCTGGGGAACTGCGTCGATGATGAGTGACTGATGAAGGGGCAGGCAGGTCTCCATGCTGTCGACTTGTGTGACGCTATGATGACTTGGAGACGTGGCCTGGCTCATACGCCATCTTTATTCCATTCTCTGACTTCTTCCTCTACCTCTACTAACCATCGCTTGATACGTCATATATATATATATATATATATATATATATATATATATATATATATATATATAGATATATATATATATATATATATATATATATATATATATATATTGTAAAAAAGTGGAAGTACTCCGGCGCAGAGGTCATCAGCATCAGCGTGCAGCAGCGGCTCGCGCTCGAAAATTGCGGCTGGTTCATCGCCTTCCAAGCCTTCCAAGCATCAACCTTTCTGCTCAATAAATTTCCTTTATAATTGGTGGAGGTGCGGGGTACCGTCCCCAATACCTTCCCGCTACCATCCTGGAACTCCGTTCTCGACGGCTACCTTCTGCTATGCCGAACGCCGATCAGCAGACGCTTTTATCTCTTCCGGCCACCTGTCCAGGCAGTGTTCCTCAGCGGGAGCCTCCAATCTTCAGTAGAACAGATGACAACGACGTTAAAGATCGGCTCTCGACTTTCGAACGGGTGAGTGCTTTAAACAGATGGACGGACGCAGACAAGTTGACACGCGTGTCGTTCTACCTCGCGGGTGTAGCCAGCCTTCCGCTTAGAAACAACGAGGCAGACGTCCGAACGTGGCCGCAATTTAAAATGTCGATTGTAGCAGTCTTCAATCGACCTGCCGTCCTAAAACTTCGTGCCGAGCAACGTTTACGCACGCGCGCACAAGAAACGGGTGAAACCTTCACTAGTTACATAGAAGACGTCGTTGATTTGTGCAGACGCGTGAATGCCGCAATGACGGAAGCTGGAAAATGTAAGCACATCCTCAAAGGGATTGACGACGACGCTTTTCAAATGCTCTTGGCGATAAGCCCGACCGCTGTTAACGACGTGATTAGCCTCTGCGAAAGCTACGATGAATTGCGGACGCAGCGAGCTCTGACAAGACGTCCTCCAGCACACGATTTGGCATCACTGTCTAGTGTGATCAATGGTCATGACCAAGCGTCACTAATAGCCGAAATAAAAGCATAGGTCCACGAAGAGGTCGCGCGACAGCTTTCCTTGGTGCCCTTCAGAGCAGAACCTACCACAACTTTACCGTCATCTCTTCGTGGCGTCATTCAAGGAGAGGTCACCGAGGCCCTACCAGCTGCTCGTGAGCATAATCTTGGGGCTGCTCCTCTCACCTACGTCGTGGCTGCAGCCATGCCAACTCGCAAGGCGCCTGCGCCTCCGTTCCAGCCTCGCGCGAGCTATCCGCCACCTCCAGTTCACTGGACCAGCACTAACACCGCCAACCCGTGGCGCACCCTCGACAATCGCCCGATATGTTACGCTTGTCGATACCCCGGACACGTCACAAGGTATTGCCGCCGCCGCACGCATATCTCCAATGAAAACCGCCGTGAGCCTTTCTTCCCGCTTGACTCCAACGCGCAATACGGTTCCTCCACTCCAATGCCAGCCCGCTACCAGGACGACCACCGCCCTCGGTCAGGACGTCTTCGCTCGCCCTCTCCACGCCGCCGCTCGCCTTCTCCTATGCGTCGACGGCCCGCGCCTAACGAGCAGGAAAACTAGACGACACAGTTCCTGGGGCAAGAATTGCGCAAGTTTCGGTTCGCCCAAGTCCTCATTTGTCGTCTACCAATGTTATTGATGTGTTCGTCGAAAATATCCCAACTGTCGCTCTTGTAGATACCGGTGCAGCTGTTTCTGTTATAGATGCTGGATTTTGCTGCTCAATTCGTAAGGTTACGACGCCCTTCTCCGAATTATCGCTTTGCACAGCCAGTGCTCAACCTGTTCTACCGACCGCAGTAAGTACACCCCGCGTAACAATTCAGGACGTTCTGTATACAATAGAGTTCATGGTTGTTTCATCGTGCTCCCATATTATTATCTTGGGATGGGACTTTTTGTCGCGTCATAACGCCGTAATCAACTGTGCTAAAGCTGAGATTGAATTCTGCTCACTGGATGACCAAGCGTCCGTCGACACCCAGTCTGCCGCTAAACTTGTCGTTAACGATGACACGTACATCCCTTCATGCTCTTTTGCGATCGTGCCAGTTTCATGCAGCGTCGTAACCGACAGCATGGTCTTCTTCACACCATCTCCAATATTCGTCGCCCGAAGAGCCCTCCCTCTGCCTTTTGCTGCTCTCGACCTTGTAGAAGGCTCAACCACAATGCCAATTTATAATCATGAGTCGTCGTGTTTATCCCTACTTTGCCACGAGTGCCTTGGCCAAGACGAGACAATCAGTTCTACCAGAATTATATCCGTCCCCGACGAGGTGCCTTCCACCTCCGTCTATGAACTGGCTGTCGTCTCAGCGGCTGACTCAACGTCGGTGAACATATTTCAACCATTCATCGCTGCAGATTTAACATCTTCGCAGCGTTCACAACTCCTCACCATTCTTGAGTGCTACCGCCATTTTTTGGACGTTGAAAAAACATCTCTCGGCCGTGCCTTAGCAGTAGAACACCACATCGAGACTGGGTCCCACTCACCACTGCGACAACGACCACATCGCGTGTCCTCTACAGAACGCCACGCCATTGCTGACCAAGTAGACGACATGCTTCGCAGAGGCGTCATTCGACCTTCACAGAGCCCATGGGCGTCTCCGGTGGTCCTCGTCAAAAAGAAAGACGGTTCAATTCGTTTCTGTGTCGATTTTTGGCGATTGAACAAGATCACGCTGAAGAATGTCTATCCACTACCACGCATTGACGATGCTTTGAACAGTTTACAGGGTGCCGAGTTCTTTTCCTCCTTAGACTTGCGGTCAGGCTACTGGCAGGTGCCTAAGGCGGAGGCCGATCGCCCCAAAACCGCTTTTGTCACGCCAGACGGCACATATGAATTCACTGTCATGCCCTTCGGGCTTTGCAATGCACCTGCAACGTTCGAACGAATGATGGACAACATCCTGCGATGACTAAAATTAAAGATATGCTTGTGTTACCTCGATGATATCGTGGTCTTCACTTCTAACTTTGACACCCACTTACGTCGCCTTCAGCACGTCCATACTTGCTTGACTAACGCCGGTTTGCAATTAAATCTCAAAAAATCTCGATTTGCCATGCGTCAACTCAACATTTTGGGTCACGTTGTTTCTAACGAAGGCATCCTCCCAGATCACGAGAAATCGCGAGCTGTTACGGCGTTTCCTAAACCTGCCACCATCAAAGAACTTCGAAGTTTTATTGGCTTGTGTTTGTATTTCCGGCGATTCGTTCGAAACTTCCCGCCTATTATATCACCTCTCACGAAACTTCTCAGCAACTGTAAAGACCTCTTATCGTGGTCACATGCCTGCGACGAGGCTTTCACCACCTTGCGACGGCTTCTCACGACGCCACCCATTCTACGCCATTTCGATCCTGAAGCTCCAACTGAAATCGACACCGACGCCAGTGGTGTAGGCCTGGGTGCTGTGCTCGCACAGCGTAAACCGGAGCATCAAGAATACGTCGTGGCATACGCTAGTCGCAAGCTTACCAAGGCTGAGAGCAACTACAGCGTCACAGAAAAGGAGTGCTTGGCCATTGTGGGGGCCCTTGGAAAGTTTCGCCCATATCTATATGGTCGTTCTTTCGACGTCGTGACCGACCACCACGCGCTGTGCTGGCTTTCGACGTTAAAAGACCCATCTGGCCGCCTCGCTCGCTGGGCATTGAAAATTCAAGAATATGACATACGCGTGGTTTATCGGTCAAAATGGGAGCATGCTGACGCCGACGCCCTTTCCAGTTCCCCCCTGTCTCAGAATGCCACAGCTGACTCCGCTCGCGATTCTACATTGTCACCTCTTGACTTTGACACCATTGCTATCGAACAACGCAATGACCCGCGGACTGCGTCTCTTCTCAATCATCTCTCCGACACTTCTCAACTACCAAAGACGCGAACGCTCCGGCGCCAAGTTCCACACTTCTCGATACGTGACACGCTTCTCTATCGACGCAACTACGCACCAGAGGGACGCAAGTGGCTGCTCGTCGTTCCACGAACCCTGAGGTCACAGATTTGTTCCTCTTTCCACACTGACCCTCAATGTGGTCATGTAGGAGCCTTCAAGACCTACGAAAGGCTTCGACATCGTCACTACTGGCGTAGTATGTATACCTTCGTCCGCAACTTTGTCCGCTCTTGTGCCGAATGTCAGCGCCAAAAATCACCACACGCCTCCGCCGGTGAACTGCAGCCTTTACCATGCCCTTCCCGATCCTTCGAACGGGTCGGAATAGATATTTATGGGCCACTTCTATTGACTCCAACTGGCAACAGGTGGGTAATAGTTGCTATCGACCACCTTACGCGCCATGCTGAGACAGCTGCTCTTCAAACGGCTACAGCACAGGAGGTTGCCACTTTCCTACTGCGTCATTTTGTGTTGCGTCATGGAGGCCCTCAAGAACTCCCCAGTGACCGTGGCCACGCCTTCTTGTCCGAGGTCATTGAAAAATTGCTCACTGAGTGTGCTAATGTACATCGCACATGTACCGCTTACCACCCTCTAACCAATGGGGCCACCCAGCGCTTTAATCGTACTCTTGGTGACATGCTATCTATGTATGTGACGCCTGATCACTCTAATTGGGACGTAGCTCTGCCATTCATTATATACGCCTATAATACGGCAACGCAAGCGACAAGAGGCTTCTCCCCTTTTTTCCTCCTCTATGGCCGTCACCCCTCCCGCACCATTGACACCATTCTGCCATATCGACCGGACGCCTCCGACTGCCTACCGATCTTGCACGCCGCCAGACACGCAGAAGAATGTCGCCAGTTAGCTCGTCGCTTTACCTGCGATGACCAAAACAGGCAAAAAGCAATTCATGATGCCCAGACCTCAACTCCCGTTTTTCTTCCGGGTGCTCTTGTGTGGCTGTCAGTGCCGCATCGCACACCTGGGCTCTCTTCCAAACTTCTGCCAAAGTACGATGGGCCATATCGTATTCTCGAACAAACTTCGCCAGTAAATTACCTCATTGAGCCTGTTACGCCACCGTCAGACTTGCGATGTCGCAACTAGGAGGTTGTACACGTCCAGAGGCTCAAGTGGTACCACGGTTCAACGCTACCTACACAGGACTAAGTCTCCAGGATGGCTCCTTTTTTTCTCCGCGGGGCCATTGTAAAGAAGAGGAAGTACTCCGGCGCAGAGGTCATCAGCATCATCAGTATCAGCGTGCAGCATCAGCTCGAGCTCGGAAATTGCGGCTGGTGCATCGCCTTTTAAGCCTTCCAAGCATCAACCTTTCTGCTCAATAAATCTCCTTTATATTTAATATATATATATATATATATATATATATATATATATAAGCGAAAGAAGTGTACACCTAAGGGCTCGTTTTTTCGTGTTCTGACACAATATTAATGAGATCTAACAGACAATAATGCCAAAGAATGTATAGAGGAATGTATTAGAGCCAATGTATCGTAAATAAGGAGAAAGAAAATTGGGTGAAAAACAAACTTGCCGTAAGCAGGAATCGAGCCTAGGACCTTCGAATAACGCGTTCGAAGCTTCGAACGCGTCCATGTGAGTGGTAAAACGCCAACTGCCCCAGGACCCGACCAACAGCATCCCACCCAAATTTCTAAAAAGCGCGAAAGTTCTCTCGAGCAACTTTTGCGCAGTTTCACCCAGTCACTCTTAGAGGGCGAAATCCCCGAAGTCTGGAAGATGGCCAAAGTCACACTGGTAAAAAAAAAGTAACTGCTCTGATCCAAACAATCACCGCCCTATATCACTCACGTGCGTTACATGCAAAATACTGGAGCACATAATACACTCCCATATCACCTAATATTATGAAGATTACTCCTTTTTTTGCCGCCAGCAGCATTGTTTTACACTCCAGTTTTTCATGTGAAATTCACTTGGCCGACCTCACAACCGACCTGACCTTAAACCTTCATTTATCCTATCAGAATCATGTATTGTTCACCGATTTCTCAGCCTTTCGACCGCGGAGCTCTTCATCGTCTCATAACTAAGTTCTAATCACGGAATCTCCTTGCAATGAAATATTGGGAGCCCAACCTAAAGGCGCGTTTACACTAAATAATCAAGACACCCATTTTGGTCTTCGGGTTGTCTTACAAGTGTCTTTTCCCTTGTTTTTGGCCTAAATACACTGCGAAGACACAAATAGTGTGTGGATGTTCTCGCGAAGACTCCTCCCACGTTTTGTCATGCTCACAGTCTTTTGTTGTCAAATTCTGCAGTGCCATTGGAGGCACACACAGTGACACTGGCTAAACCTGCACACCTGCACTTGATTCTCAGCCATGGTTCCCGCTCTGTCATTGTCCCTCCCCAGCTACGTGTTGCAGCCCCCTCCATAATTCATGGCAACGAGGGGTGGGGGTGGTGCGCACAATAAGGTAGCGAAGAAAAGACTTCCGTTGGGTGCTCGAGCTGCCTATTTAGACGCCATGGGAGCCTTGGAGAGGGCATTGTTAACTCCCGCAAGATTGTGCGCTTCGTGGTCATTTAACGCAAATACAAGAGAGAATTTTCACTCAGCCGCCGATCTCCCGACGACACGCCGACGACAGGTCTGCGGATGCATTTCGCTGAGGTTTTAGGTGTGTCATCATGTTACGCTACGATGTAATGCTGTCTTTTGAGGCGTCGTCGTCGTCGTCGGCCTAGTGTGACCATGAGGTCTGGCGGCTTCGTCAGCGGGCGACTCGTCGGCCGATGGTTTGCGTCTGCCTCGCGTTTTCGTCAGGCTCATGTCAGTGTCGATCTAGTGTAAACGCGCCTTAACGGGACACAAGTGAGGAGGCGAATGAGCACAGACTAAATCTTGGTTTATTTAACGAAGAAAATATACACTAGAAAGACGAGGAGGGAAAGGAAAATATAAGGAAGAAGGTTTCATCGTGATGAAGTGCCATCCAGAAACGAGAAACGATACTACCCCGCCAATCAACTCTTCTACACTAAACCTCCACCCACTTACACTGTTATAGTTAGTAAGCTTTTTGACAACTTCTTCACACTTACCTTTTCATGGCGGGGACTCTTCCGCCAATACAGATGTGCTTTCCAGGGTTCCTCAAAGATCGATCCTTGTACTTTTTATTTCTCATATTCATCAACTACTCGCCATCTGGAATTACCTCGTCCATCCCTCAGCGACCACTGTGTGGTGTTTCCCAGGATAATCAATAGTACGGATCAATCATTGCTGCAGCGGGACCTTAACTTCATCGAAGCATGGTGGTAGCGCCGGCTCGTGAAACCAAAGGTCTCGAAATGCAAACACCTGCTCATTTCTCACAAAAAATTCAATCTTCTTCTCAGTACACCTTAAACCTCCCTGTAATATCTCCAGATGATTCCTACCGCTCCTAGGGTGTCCCTCTAACTAGTACTCTGAAACGAGAAACGAAACTATCCTGGTCAGACCAGGTCATCAAATTTGAAGCAGCCGCCTCCAGGACCCTTGGACTTCTCGAAGGATCTCTGCATATCTCTGCTCCCGTCATCAGAAGACTTACGTACTAAACGCTCTTAAGGACGAAACTTGAACTTGCTTCCGCCATCTTGAGCCCTCATCAAGATTACATCATCTCTTCTTTTGAGTCAGCTCAGAATCACGCCTCCCGGTTCATATATTATCAGTACAGAAGCGCCTGTGTGGGAACCGAAACGTCCTGCTAAGAATATATTTTTACTTTTGTCCACGCTCTTTTTCTTTCATCCAGGTTTGATTGATTCTAAGGGAAACCTAAGTGTTTGGCATATGTGACCGACATCAACCTTACTGCTCGCGCTGATTTATTTTTGCAAGTGGTACGATTCCTAAAGGGCCCTGCAATGCTTTTTGAGCGTGCAATGTTTTTGAGCGGCCGATCTGTAGTAGAGGCTCCCGAGAACACGCGAGCTAAATATAGCGCAGCACACGGCCTTCGAATCCCAATAACGTATCAAAGTCGGCTACCAATTCTTTTCTTTTCTTTCGGGAAATCATTGAAGAAGTTCAATATTCACTCGTAAAATTTGAACGCGACGCGCTCGGTTGTTACAGGAATCGCCTGGGAAGCTGCGGCTTTTCCATGCGTGATTACGCCGAAGAAGCCGCGTAATAAAAAATTATAAAAGAATGCTCAATCTCACGAGGCGCACATGACGTAGTTTCTTTGCCCATGCCATTTCCGCCCACCCCTTTTTACTTCCAGCGCTTTTGACGGGACGGGAGAACAGAGAATGCGATTGTAGTGTGCGACAAATCCTTTTAGTTCCGCCTGTACTCGACGAATTCCTAAATTTTTTGCGCCTTTACATTCGTGAGGCAATAAGTTCTTTCAGTTATTCGATTCCATGGTTACTTGGAAAACTTTTCCAAAGCCCCTTGAATATATCGTATATAAGTAGAGTGTAACACTGAGCTCGAAATCGATTTGTCATTTTTTTCATCTTGATTGCTGTACATACTTGCATGACACACGTGCTCACGTGGTCTGTAAATCAAAACAATTGCGATTACATTGCCCCCCCTCCAAAAAAAAGAGAGAAAATTAACAGCGTGCATTTTTAAGCTACATCAGGTACGTTTACAAGCTCAGTCGTGTTCATCGGCTTTTGTTTCATCCTTTCGCATCCATCACAAGGCCCGGCATGTTGCCTGATGAGCGGAAATTCCTTCTAATACTAGAGTCTTGAACAGCAGTCGCTGTACCTCTCATTTTGAGAATCAACGTGGAAAGATATTCTGCGAACGTACGATGGTACAAACCTACTCCAAGGCCGTGTCGACGGCGATTGAGATTTGGGGTCACGCACTTCACACCGCGGAGAAAAATTATAAGAGCTCGCTGAATTTAACGGCGACATTTATCACTCATGAATCGTAGCGATGAAGTGAGGCATTTATCTCCAGCATTGGCGTCACTAAAAGTGTTATACCATAGATGTCACGTTCAAGCTTATATCTGGTAAATAGCACAACTCTCGTCTTTGGGCTTGGCAGATGAAGTAAGACTAGTAGATTGCCTGCAATCAGGTCACTGAGTTGTATAAAAAAGTGTCCTTCATTTTAGACAACACGTGGCAAAGCTCGAGCACTCGGAAACATTCCACGTCGATGTTTTTAAAGCTGTCGGCAATCAACCAAGCCAACTCAGTGCGAAGAAAGGCCAAGTACTTGCTGAAACTGCCTGTTTATCTTCATGCTAAGGTAATATTCAACGTGACTGAGTCAAGAACATGTTTCGAAAAGCTCGGACGTTAAGCCCAACATATCAATCAAATCAACATGTTTTGTGAAATACGTGCCACATGATTTAGCGTTGCCTCAGTGCAGCTCTTGTAAATTCTTGTTATTTGTTCCGTATGTGTTACTGCCATTATAAAAACAAGTAATATAAAAGTAAACGTGTTTTGGCGCAAGTAGGAATTTCACCCAATCTTCCACGCCAGCGTGATCTCATAGGTTAGATATTGCTATATTCAAGCAAAGAATATATTGGCACTAAAGGTCATCTATTCTGCCTGATCATTAGCCGAGTGATGAACTTTTTGGATTCCTACGCATGATGCGTCTCCCTTCTTTCATTCAAATAAACTTAATAGCCCTTCTGTTCTGCGACTGCCTGTTTTGCTAGAGAGATGGATTCCTAGATGTGCGCAATATCGGCACTGAGTAAGCAAAATACATGCAGAAGTAAGCAGGCCGACGTGAAATTTATTTTTTGTTGTGTATATAGTTAAGCCAAATAGGCCCTACGCAGTAGTGGAGCCACGATGTAGTGAAGAAAGCAGCGCGGACGTAAATGGTAATTATTGTCGCCGCAAAAGTGCTGCTACTTACGCTAAAAAACTATGTACCAAGACGAGTATAGTTCTAGGCTTTCATCCACGTTAATAGCCTCGCACATAAGTTAAGAAAGAGAGTTCTAGTCCAAAACTGGGGGGCGCGAAGAATCTGTGAGGGCTTTTGTTAGTGGGGATGGAACGTGCCTTCCTCTTTGGCGCCTCCTTTCCCAAGCTTATCTGACTACTGACGCGTGCGGCTCGAGAACCAGGAACATGGCCACCGTGGCTTCACTGCCAGGCCCTTGTCGTCCGGCGCGAGCCATGCGTCGGTTTTCTCTGCAAGGAACGCGTGTCCGAGAATGTCCGGACGCGTGTTTCCGTATCATATCCCAAGAAATGTATGGCTAAAACGTGGGGCCACTATTGGCTGAAGGTGGTCGCGTGATCCAAACGAGCTTCCCGTATTTTGTTTTTGTTTCTTTTGAAGCAAGATGGCGGCGCCTGCAGAGTGGTTTTGCGAAGCTGGTTGAAGCCGCACGCCGTTGAAATTTGGATTTTTTGCTGATATCTGTTACGCGCGGCTGCGCAGATAGTTTTACCATGGGCACAGTTGTGCGTAACTATAATCCGGGAGTGTGCAGTGCAGGCCCCTTTGGCTTGTGATCATATCACAGCCCTAAAAACTTTCGCTATAGCGCTGCCCCGCTGAAGACATTCTCTGTAGATATTGAGCCGTCCTTGCAACGCAGACATGATGGGCGCTGGAATGTTTGGGCTTTTTGCTACCGAATCTTTTCGCGGCTGCTGGCGTGTATACATGGATCGTTTTACTATGCACGACGTGGTGTTTTCGCGCATTACGTTGCAATGGGCGAAGTGGCGCCCAACGTAAAATCTGGGAGCATGTACATGCTCCTTTGGCGTGATACTTATCATGAGATTGTGTGTTTGCGTGACGTAAGAAACCGTGGGACTAAATAATTCTTGCATATGGGTGCAATCTGACTGAACTACGGTGAAAAAAAAAGACGGGATGCGATTTGTGAATATCTGTATATTCATCACAATCGGCTCGATGTCATTGCAAATAAACTTTATGCTATAGAAATGTAAAAAAAGAAATGTGTTTTGGTAATAGCGTGACTATCAACTTCTAAGCTGCTTCTGGTAAGTTTGCCTCATTTGGCAAAAGGCAGGGAGCACTCATGTGCCAGCCTTGCATGTGAACTAATTTAACGTTATTCAGTGCTAATAATTGAGCATGTTAAAGAACACCTTTCATGTCCACGTGCGATGAATTCGTCACAGCGAATTAGGCATGCATAACCTAGTAGTAACATCAATAGATTGCTTATCAGGGCCGTAGTGTCGAATTAAAAAAAGAAAAGAAGTACACTTAAGGGCTTGTTTTCTTGTTTAGGCATATTATTATTGAGATTCACCGGGCCATCTTGCCAAGGTATTGTTTTTGTTGTTGGACACAATAATATTGAGATTTATTGCACAATAGTAGAAATTGGCATTATGGCCTGTTAGATTTCATTGAGATTGTGTTTAAAAAAACAACTGCCTAAATATACCTTTTTCTTTCATTATTAGTGAGGATCTCGTTTTGACAGATTTGGTGCCTTCAGGTAGTATACGAGGAATTATCGGTCAGCTCCCAAATCACAATAAGCTCACAGACTGCGCGACGCTAGACACAAAATAGTGCTCCACATTCACCATCAGGGGTACTGGCCACGCTCCCACGTTTAACTTACACAAACCCCCTTAAGTGGACGGGGAGATGGCAGCACTGGTACCTCAGTAAGTAGAGCATCCGACGTGTTATTTGAAGGTTACAAATTTGGTCCCTGACCACGGTGAGTTATCCTTTTGTCCAAGTTTCTTTCTTCACATATACATTACCAAACCAAAACAGGGCATATTGATAAACGAAGGGCATTCAACAAGCTTGGCAACGTGAGCAGGAAAAAAAGGCAGATCCCACGTACAGTGTGAATCGGTGATATGCGAAGCACAAATGAAAAAGGTTGATATGTCACTTTGAAATCAGCACAGCGTTACGAGGTAGACGTAAATTTTGCTGTGCATGACTTGCATGCCATGGTTATCATGTTAGGACGTGTCAGTTACCTTCTTCGTCTATTCACGTTACGTGATACAAAGTTTATTATATGTGGAGCTCGCGAAATGGCCGTGAGCGCATCATGAGCGTGGTTTGTTGTCATGTTCTTGCATGGCACGCATGTCACGATTATCATGCTTGCACTAGTCATATACCTTCGTCATCTATTCACGTCACGTAACACCAAATTTGGTATATGTGGAGCTAGCAAAACGGCCGCGAGCGCATCTTGAAGGGCCCAGTATGCTCTGAAATAACGTTGACGCGCGCACAGGCTAGGCGCAGCGACGATACGCTAGCAAAACGCGAGCACTCTATAGTCTGACGCCAGACGTGACCGGCGCCACCAGCGGCCGTCGGCACTTCCTGATGAAAGGAAGCCGGGGGCGCTCAAACGCGCTTGCGTCCAAGCAACGCAGTGCGGTGCGTGGCACATCGGCGCCTGGCGTGGCATGGCATCGCCGGCGTGACACGACGAAACTAACGCCGGTGCGAACGCGTGCCGGTTCACGTCGAAGTGTATTGGCGCATTGAGTGTGCCATGTAGTCATGTTCCTACATAACACGCATCTCATGATTATGATGTTTACACCAGTCACATACCTTCGTCATCCATTAACAGGGCGTAATACCGAATTTGGCATCTGTGTTTCTATCAAAACGGCCGCGAGCGCATCAGGAATGCGGTATGTGGTCATGTTGTTACATGACACGCATCTCATGATTACCATGTTTGCATCAGTCATAACACGAAAATCTTGACACGTATGTGATGAATGTCATGATTTCTATTTTGTGGTCTTGCTGCTCTTGCGGGAGTTTCGTTCACATGACATGTTGCAATAAGGGTTTAGTATAACATGACTGCATGGCAAACACAACCTTTGTCATGTATTGAAATACCTTCGTCATCAATTGACATCCCGTATTACCAAATTTCGTATAAGTGAAGCTAGCAAAGCAGCCACGAGCGCATCGTGAGTGTGGCATGTAGTCATGTTGTTACATGGCACGCATCTCATGGTTATCATGTTTGCACCAGTCACATACCTTCGTCATTCAATCACGTCCCATAATACCAAATTTGGTATATGAGAAGCTAGCGAAACGGCGGCGAGAGCATCATAAGCTTAGCATGTATTCATGTTGTTACCCGGTCTGAGAACTGGCTAACCTCCCTGTCCTTCCTCTTCAATCCTCCTCCAATCCTTCTTGTTCTTACATGACACACATGTCATATTTTTATGTTGGGGTCTGTCGCTTGTGTTTGTTATGCAGTCATACCATACTAAACCCGTATTGCAACATGTTATGTGAACGAAACCACCGCAAGAGCAGCAGGAACATAAAATAGAAATCTTGACATTCATCACATACATGTCACGATTTTCAAGTTTTGATTCGTCACTTATGCTCGCCATACAGTCATGGTATGGTACACCAAGTTTTGCAATAATACCATTATCGAAACAGCCAGCAGAGCTAAAAATCTTAAGCGGCTAGATAGATAGTTAGATAAATCGATTGATACAATGGATAAATAGATAGATAGTAGGGACTGCTGGGAGTGTGGCCTGTTATTGTTCTTTTATTTTTTTTATTTGTTACCTACAGCGCCGTTAGCAGGAATTATAACTCAGTGTCACATATGTACCCCATCACTAAGTGAACAGTCATTCGTACTATCGGACCGATGGCCCTTATCTGCCGCACGCACTGTGGAAGCAGGGTGAGGAGAGCACATGGGCATTGCACTTGCGCGGGACGAGCGTGAGCATCCAAAAAAGCCACAGGGGGCGGAAAAGTGGCCGGAAGATAAGAAGGGGCATAGGGACGAGGCCGGGGGGGGGGGGGGCTTTTCCGTGGCAGGCTAGCGATGGGATGCAGCGTCGGTCGCGCTAGGCGCCAGGGGTTTCCTCCGTGCGTGCTACAGAGGCGAGGCCTCTCGGGTTTTGGGGCGTCGACTATAAGGATAGTCAATGGCTTGTATTCTACATTGAGTTGCGTGTGAGTTCTAAAGACAATCTTTTCTAGGGGACCTTCGATGCAAAAATCTTGGTCTGTCTGTCTGTCTGTACATTCGTCTGTTTGTCCGCCTTTGACAATACCCCAAATTTCCGACCCTATCCACAGCACCCACCAATATTGTTCAAGATTTAGCGTTCATGCTTGTGCGATTGTAAATTAAAAAAGCAATTATTGCGTGTATCTGAGGCACCGTATAACCGAACGTAAATACTCTATATGTGTGCCTTTTAATAGAAAAGGCACACATAAGGCACACAAGTAGTTATAAGGACCGTAGCGCTTATCACGCTGCACTGAAACACTTGCCTGCACGAAAAGGCAAGTGTTTCCAACGTTTTGCTAAGATGACACGGTGGTGGCACCTACCCGTCGCCTTGCGTTCTATACCTTATCGCCTCCGAAACGGGCGCGCACGCCGTGCTCTTCGTTTTTCAAGATAACTGCCAGATAGCGCTCATGTCTCACGTGAGACGTGACTTGATGCACTCGTTCGCCACCGCTGCACGCTCGAAGCACTCCAACGCAGCGCCTCGAGAATACCATTCACCAATTTTCTTGCTCAGAACATCAAATAAACGTTTTGTTCACTCTCTCCAGACGCAAGAACAATGTCTTTCGAGACATTTGCAGTGTAACATGCAGATATGGGGCAATTTTTTATATCTTGCTGTTATGTTGTATGCTGGCTTTCCTGTCGTTCTTTTGTTGCGTATGCTCGATTCACCAGCAGTCTGCGGTGATTCTTCTCTCCGGGTTTTCGGTCCTCCTGTGTGCGTTAGTGCCGTGTTGAGCTGGTCAGGAAGGCTGTTCGTGATTATTTTGAGTCGCGCTATAAATGCGGTTCTTGTTCTGCGCGTTGCTAGCTCGACCCTGCGAATTTGGCGCTGACCCTTCTGCGCGAAGGCGGACAACAATGTTTTCGCATGCAGTTGGCCTTCTTTTCGTTTAATCTTACTGTTTTTTTAGTTTTCATTCTTTTTTTGAGATAACTCTACCGACCTAAGGTGATAACCCTACGGACCTAAAGTCACAACGCGGAAGTCCCATCACAACGGACCTAAAGTGTAACACAATGCCCGACAAGGCGAAAAATGACGCGCCCGCGCAAGATACGTCTTGTATCGTCGAGGAGCTGACCGCGCTGCTAGCCAGGCTACACCAGACGACAGTTTTCGCTTACAGCTGGCCGTATCTACTTATGAGGGGCACACGGACAAGAAATCGGTCGCCGATTTCTTGCAAGAGTTAGCAGATTATCGCAATGCGCATGCCCTCACAAATGAGAATCTCATGCTACGCGTGCTGCCCGTCACCCTGTCTGGCTCTGCTGCGAGCTGGCGTCGTCGACAGTCTTTTGACACTTGTTCCCACTTTCAGCAGCTATTCCGTGCCGAATTTCTTCCCCCCCCCCCCGCACGACTACGTCATTCGCATGAAAGATGAACTTTGCAGGCGTACGCAGGTTGAGGATGAAAGCTCCAAGAATACATATGGTCCTTTCGGGAGCTTTACGACCGTGCAGACCCTCCAGCATCTGAATCGCAAAGAGTGATCCGGGCAGTTAGGCAGACGCATCCACGTTTTAAGGCGTACTTAAAGAGTCATTCGTTCTCTTCACTCGACGTTCTCGCTAGAGCAGCCGGTGATATTCAGGCAGTGATGTTCGTGGAGCTCGCATACCAACCACCACCTCTACCTGAATATCACGAGCCTTCCTGCACGTGGCATGATCGGTCCAACCCGACGGCCTCACCGATAACCCTACCAAGAGCTCTAGATCCATTCAGTCACTACAATACGTCTGCTCCGTCCGCCTTCACATCGACGACCAGGGAGCATGGGACACCTACACTGGACACCTCGACACAAACTCAGCCCGTAGCGACCGCCACCCAATATAGTGCAGGAGGCACAAGCAGGAGCCCTCTGGTATGCTCCCAGTGTGGAGGTTGGGTCCACTACAGAAGCCAGTGCCCAAGCAGACCACGCACTGGCCGCTGAGAAACGACCGCGGCTGGCGATGGTGAGCGCACGCCAATCGCCGGCCTGTATTCTGCCATCCCCCGGGGTGCTCTCACTTTATACAGGTCCTGGAAAACCTAATATGGCTCCTCCGTGGGCTATGGTTCGTCATCAAGAGAAGCCAGACGCACCGCAGAGGCCCCGACGCCGGGTGTTTTAATGTTCACATAATCCAGCCGCCAGGAAGTGCAGCCGCGGAAAACTTTCGACAAAGCAACGCATGCCTAAACGGACAAAGCCGTTCTTGTTCTCAGCGTTGCTAGCTTCAGCCCGCGAACTTCAGCTCACTGAAACCCCTGAGCGAAGGTGGGGCCTTCAATACTCAGCACACAACACATGATAAATGTCTTCAATTTAATTTTAGTTCGGCATATAGTTGACGAACAAACGTTTTACTCGCCCGTGGTCATTAGAAAAAAAAAAGAGAACAGTGTCACCTTTAAAAAGAAATTCACAAACATTGAAGGCATACTCCCTTGTACACGAAGTTATGGCAGTGTGATATAATTTTTCTGCTCTATGCCTGTTCCATAATAATAATTAACTCCGTCAAAACTGTTGAGTTTGAGGGACTCACGTGTAATGCAGATATGTACCCCATAAAGTGAATGGGAAAATAGATGCTGGGGTAACTCAGTTGGTGGAGCATCGGACGTTATTGGAAGGTCGCAGGTTAGGCCCATGCCCACGGCAAGTTATCTTTTTGCTTCGTCCACTTTTTTTATTCGCATTCACAATACAGTTCCTTCAAATAACATCGCCTAAACTCTCCTTGGCGAGATTGTCTGTTAGATCGCAATAATATTGTGTCTAACAAAAAAAAAACGAGCCTTCATGTTCACTTAAGGTCTTTCTTCTGTCGTGGAAGTCCTGCCAGTGAAGAGCGCGCTTATTTTCAATGATACTGTGGCTAGCTATAGACTGCGGTAAACTTCCAAGACTAACTGGACAGGCTTACTTTGAATTTTTTCAGTTGGTTGACCAAGTTACGAGAATGGCAGTCTCATCTCATACACGCGTATTCAGGTACTGAACGTATAGCGGTGAGCAATGTTGCCCCTAGCAACCAGAGCATGTGGTACGAGAGAGTGTAGGAGAGAGTAGATGCTGTTAAAGCCCCTAGGACTTCGTAAAGTAGCGACAATATCCTCGCACGCTCTCATTCCTCGATTCCTTGGTCTCCTCTTCTTTGCACTCTCTTTTAGAACGTGGCGCCACCTACGTTGCTCTTGAGTAGCAGACGACCTTTCAAAAAGTCAATGGCGCGTGCCAGGCAGCATGCTGTAAACATTCGCACTAGCTGTCTCGCTCTTGGTATCTTTTGTTCTTTAGTTATTTGTTGTTAGGGAGATGTCAGCCCGTTTACAGAGTGCCACACAATCGTTTTCGCACACAGAATTTGTGAAAATCACAGCAAATAAAAAATTACATAAGAGAGCACCTAGTGAGTGTTCATGTATCCCTACAGAGCACACTATTTCTCTCTGATACTGCATGCACTTTTGCTGCACTTTTTGCTGTTTTGATAAATAATTCTAAAGCTATAAACACGAGCATAACCCTGGTTCCTAACACCGCTGCAGGGCCGCATATCGTATACAATTATTTACGCAACCTTTGCTTATTTCGTATCGGCTGGTCTTGCAGATACTGATTGCAAAAAAAACACCTATCATGTAGGAAGTTAACATTCCACTCTGTAAGAGACCATCTGAAACTCATACATTTTACGCGTCATTCTCGCGATGTGATGACGCACTGGTGTTACCAGTATGCAGGAGATGTACCCACCCTGAAAGATTGGAGGGGGAGAGTATGGCTAATGCTACTGCACGAGTCTCTTCATGTATCGTACTGTATACCGCAAGACAACAGGCGTATTCGCGACATCTTTTCCCCACAAAACAATAACGGGCATCTGGCTCACTCGCGTTTTTTTTTTCACGAGATCTCTGCGCTCGCGTTTTCGCTTGGGCTCTTTAACAATCTTGCAAAACAAAAAGCCTAATTTGGGGTGTGTTTCTAACTCGATACAAAAGAGCCATCAATCTCACGTATCTTTCCTTTCATTATTCATTAAGAGTGGGCACTTCGATTACCCACTAAATACAGTCAAGTTTCCTGGACTTCGTTCGTTAAGCTAAAACTGCGACATCACTTCGCTCACGCTAGCTTACGTTAAACTCCTGCTGAGAACCTTACTTTTAGTCAGCCACCAGGTTGGAACACAATACCAGCTGACACCCATACTGCGTTCACTTGCCGTGATAGAGCTCAAAGAATAAGAAACCTCATGCCATTCCTGACTAAATAAAAAAGCTGAAAATGTGCCAATAATTTCCAAATATTTACCAATAACCCGAATTGGTGTATCTCAGCCTTTTTTCGAAACTTGTTGCACTGGCTGGACGGAATCATAAACAACTTTTCGCCTTCGCAAGAACTGCTGCGGCATACAAAGGCGAAGCAGCCGCCCATGGCAACCGACATTGAGGTTCCCATTGTGCACTAAGTGTCTCTGAACACAACGCAACTTGAATGGCAAGCACGCATCCATGAATCGCAGGCCCTGTGCGCCAGCACATCCACCCTCCCGCACCCCAGAGCAAAGATGGCAGTCTCGAGCGACGGTAAACAGAAGAAATCTCCCCGCGGTCCACGTGAAAACAGTTGGCCGATGCCGACGCGGCGCCCGCGTCACAAAGGTCGGAGAGAGAGAAAAGAGAGGCGGCACGCGTTTACCTCGTACGTCGCTACTTAGCGAAGTTCTAGGGGCTTAAGGTGCAGTGCTTTGCCGGTCCTTCTCTCGCCATTCTCTCTCTCCCCTCCCTTCCCTCCATTCTACCGTCCGCTCGCACCTCACTCTCGACCGTTTGCTGGCTAGGTATAGGGTAACATAAGATATACAATATTGGCTACTCGTGGGCAAAAGCGGCAGAGCTACACAGCTTCACGCCAGCCAAATGAAGGCAACACATCACTCACTGCTTCAAAAAAATTGGCAGACCTCACGTACAGTGGGAATTGATGATATGCAAAGTACAAATCCGGAAAGCTGATATGTCACTTTAAAATCACCTCAACGTTACGAGGCGGAGGTAAATTATGCCGTACAAGACTTCCGTGTCAAGTTTAATGTTTAGATGTGTAATTTACCTTCGTCATCTGTACACGTCACGTGATGCCAAATTTAGTATCTGTGAAGCTAGCCAAATGACCGTGAGCATGCTATAAGCGAGGTTTGCTGTCACGTTCTTACTTGGCATGCGTGTCATGATTATCACGTTTTCACCAGTGATATTCCTTCGTCGTCCATTGACGTCACGTAACACCAAATTTGGTATACGTGGAGCTAGCGAAACGGCCGCGAGTGCATCATAAAGGGCCCAATATACTCCAACGTAACGTTGACACGTGCGCACGCTGGGCACAGCGACGCTATACGTTAGCAAAACGTGTGAACTCTATAGTCTGGCACCAGCGTGACTAGCGTCCGTTGGAGAGCCCCGACGGCAACCAGCGCGAAATGCGACATGCTGCGTTTCGCGCCGATGCGTCACCCAGACAGCACTGCGTCTGCCTCTCTTTGGCCGCCGCGTTCACACAGAGCATTCCGGCCGCCGAAAGTTCTCCGAATCCAGTTCGGCGGCGGCGAGATCCGCCGAAAGGGCCCTCTCCGCGCCGATCGCACTCGGACCGATTTTTGCGGTGTCTGCCGCCGAATCGGTCACCGCGGGCCAATAGGAGCGCTAGTCAAGGAATTTCGAAAAATGGCGGCCAAGCCCTACCCACTTGTTATGCTGCAGTGCACGTAACTGAATGTTGAAACCAACGGGAGTTTAACCTACTCTGTGCCTACTTCGCCTCCGTATTTCGTGAAAGAGGTGACCGAGCTTGCTGTTGGCGTGACCGAGCTTGTTGCGGTCTGGCAAAGCAAAACGAACCCACCAACGCCAGCGGCGTTGGTGGTTTTTCTGCTCTTCGTGCATTACAAGACAGCCACTTGCCAGCAAAGTAAGCAGTACTGTCTTTTCTTGCTTCTTGCGTACGAGAATCGTCGAAGTATACACCACCGGATAGCGTAGTAGCATTTGCGAGCCGCGAAAACAACCGGGTGACAGCGCATCCATCCCGCGTTCGCCCCGTAGTATACGGCTTATTCGGCGGCGCGGGGCGCGTCCAGTGCGAACGACGCTGTGTTTCGGTGGCAGGGAAATTTCGGTCGCTGTAGAAAGCGGATGTTTCAGTGTGAACTAGGCTTAACTGTGGCATGTACACGCACCTCATGAGTATCATGTTTGCACCAGTCACATACCTTCGTCATTCATTGACGTCATGTAGTACTAAGTTTGGCGTATGTGAACCTAGCAAAATGGCCGCGAGTGCATCAGGAGTGTGGCATATAGTCATTTCGTTACATAACACGCATGTCGTGATTATCATGTTTGAATGTGTCATTTAGCTATGTCGTCCGTTCACAACACGTATTACTGAATTTGGTACATGTGAATTTAGTGAAACGGCTGCGAGCGTATCATAAGCGTACCATGTATTCATGCAGTTACATGACACGCATCTCATGTTTATCATGTTTACACGAGTCTCATACCTTCGTCATCCATTCACGCACCGCAATACCAAATTTTGTATATGTGACCCTGTCGAAATGACCGCAAGCGCATCATGAGCCTGGCATGTAGTCATGTTGTTACATGGCACACATGTCATGATTTTCATGTGAGGGTTTTTCGCTCGTGTTCGCCATGCAATCATGCCATACCATATCACTTTTGCAACATTTCTTGTGAACGAAACCACCGCTAGAGCTGCAAGACCATGAAATGTAAATCATGACATTCATGACATATATGTCAGGATTTTCATGCTATGACTAGTCACACATGTTCTTCATATGGTCATGTTGAGCCATACCAAGTTTGATATGGATACCATAATCGAAACATCCAGGACAGCTAAAAGTCGTAGGTGGCTAGATAGATAGATAGATAGATAGATAGATAGATAGATAGATAGATAGATAGAGAGATAGATAGATAGATAGATAGATAGATAGATAGATAGATAGATAGATAGATAGATAGATAGATAGATAGATAGATAGATAGATAGATAGATAGATAGATAGATAGATAGATAGATAGATAGATAGATAGATAGATACGCTTAAAGTCGCCGAAGTTCGCAAAGAAATGCTTCGTGACTAAAACAAACGTACTGGTGTTTACTACAGTACCTTTTCTAGTGCAATATGAGTCTACGTGATATTTCGACGTTAAAATCCTTCCAAAGGCTAACAACTAAAGACTTTAGCTTGCTTAGTGACACGTCGTTGGACCGCTTGATGCTGTTGGCAGTAGCATTGCTTGCTTTTTCTCAAAGCGCCCCTAAAGAAAACACACTGAAACCGTGTTCCTTATCAGCCGGCACCACATCGGGAGAATTGTCATTCGGGTAGTCAGCGACGCGCTTGAGCGAGAGCTTTGAACGTGCTCCCCTAGAGCGGATAACCACATCAAATTCCTCAGAAACGAAGCTTGGAACTGCTTCTACTGTCGCACACTTAGGTCCCATATTTATGGGTACGGCCACAAGACAATGGTGAGCCGGATGCTGCAAAAACCAGTGTCTTACCGTATGTGCAAAACAATTTACACCGTTTGAAAATCGTAGCATTGAGAGAAAACCTCCACGATGTTTTCTCTCATCCAGAAAAACTTAGCCGAATATGCAAGCTTATGAATAGTAGGAAGGAGTGGCAACCCACCTGTGGAAAAAAGCATGCGACTACTAGCTTTGTTGAATATTTCCTAGCTGTCTTCTACATGTTCTCTGTTTCATGTGATGTGGTTCACATAGGAAAGGCACTTCTACATATACAGAACGTTTTAACCCAGACTATTCTGAATTGTATTTGCCTCTAGCCTCACTGGTCTACCAGCGTCCAGATTGTAGCCCAGGCTAGATCTACGTACATGGTACGGAGCCTCACCAATCCATCGGCACTGCCGATTTTAACCCCGACTGCACAGACAAAATCGTGCCCGTCGATATTTAGTGCCAAGATCAATGAAAATGGAGTGTGGCTGCATTTTAGCCAACCTTTCACCACAGCGGCCAATTAGAGCAAAATTATTTGTAGCCCACAGCCCACCGGGCAAGGCCGAAACGGGAACACAAACTACCAAAAAACGGCTTTGCTCCTTCCCCATCCAAAAGTGATCGCAAACAGTGTCAGTAGCGGATGTCTCACGCCCGCGATTTCTTGCTCACACATTCCGCTCTTCAACGACATCGTTAGCCAGCAAAAGGGACGAGACAACGCAAAACAGGGCCATGCCTCTGCAGCGTACACTGTCGCTGGCAGATGCCCTCAAACAGCTCCGCCTGTGCTTCGCACCCACTCAGGGTGGTCTGTCTCTTGACCGGACGCGGTGCCTTCCCGGAGCTTGAAAACAAGAACACCGCGACCGTGGACCAGACTCCACGCCACAGGGGCGTGGCACGTGACTGCCCGTGTGGCGCCATCGCATGCAACCGATACAACTACCCACGTTTCACATCAATGCAGCGGGAGGTGCACGACACCGGCTTCTGCCCCAAAAGCCGACCCCTTTCGGCATTGCGCGACCTCACTGTTCCTCCTTTGGCGCGAAACCACTCCCGCCTTGAGCGCGCGACGCATAGGAAAAGCCGATGCGGACCCCAGTCTGCGAGCGAAATGACACTCCCCTCTTTCCCGGCAAAGGAAATACACCGGCCTAGTAGGGCCGTTTCACGCGCTTCCCGCACAGCCGCAACGCACGTGCCGGGACCCCGACCGCACGCAAGCGGGGACAAATAAGCCAATTTGTGACGCTCTTTCATTCTCCACTACGTCGCCAATTGACTTGTTTGTCACCCACTTTCGTGCGGTATTGGTCACGGCACGTGCGTTGGGGCTGTGCGGGAAGCGCATGGGACGGCCCTAAGGCCAAACCGCGGTACGGCCGCACTAGAGTGTACTAGAAGTGTTGAGTTGCGTGACCGTGCCTCGTCGCCTGATCCCTTCCACGTTGCCCATAGTGGCGGCGCTGCAGTCGAATAGTACTGAAAGCGCCACGTGCCAAGTGCAGGAACTTCGGGAAGCGCTTCAGCTCCTCTATCGCGCTCTCTTGATGCAGATTTCTTCATACCTCCCCATCATTTATGTCTAGCACATGATGCCACAGCCCTTGAAGTATGACACGCCAATGTACTGAACTTGAGCTCCAAAAACCTTTGTGAGAGATCAAAAATAATTCAAAAAGGACGTGTCTTATACTGATTTTTGCTGTCTTAATTTTTTCTTTGTTGGTTAGGCGTCGACAAAATTCAGAATAACTGAGCTGATTTATCGGAAGTTAGCTTTACTCAGAAAGAGGTGAAATTAAAGAAAAATACGGTTTAAAACGCACGCAGAATCAGGACGCCGTAAGTAAAGAGGGGAGAGGAAGGGAATCTGAACCCTCTACATCACGAAATTTTTTCGTAATTTTGCTTTTAAGAGTATGCTAAAATATTTACACGCATTCATAGCGACTACCAATTGGTCTGAATATAGCATGTCTCTGTACAAATGCGCACTGCAAATTTCATATTTTCGATAGTATGACTTCTTAAAACTAGTTGAAGTATAACGTAGTTGGACGGGAAGCCACCGCTTAAAATCGTAGCTGTGCTAAAGGGCATTGCATAGATAATATTAATGGGGCGGTGACATGTGACTTAAATGCGTGTTGATATGATTGATTGATGTGTGGGGTTCAACATCCCGAAACCGTCATTTGATTATTAGAGACCCCGTAGTGGAGGGCTCCGGAAATTTCGACTACTCGGGTTCTTTAACGTGCGCCCAAATCTGAGCACATGGGCCTACAACGTTTCGGCCTCTATCGGAATTGCAGCCGGGATTCATTCGCGCGTGCTGCGGGACCTTAGCCGCTTGCCACCAAGGCCTTAATTGCGTATATATATATATATATATTGTAATGATATTAAATAGTGGGGCTCAGGCAAGGGCGCAGGCAGGGTTACGGAAGCGGAGGAAGAGGAAGCAGAATAAGAACAGCCGGCCTGCAGCAAAGGCGTTGTCTCTTATTTCTCGTCGTTACAATGGCGCAGTCGACGAACAAAACGGCTTACGTCTCGGTTTCGTCATCCACAACGCCCGCCGACGTGCAGCCGCGGTAAGCGTCGCTTGAGGACGGCGTCAAGCCCTCCTCGGCAGCTGTTTACTGACACCACCGTTCAGGGACGGCGTCAAGGCCTCCTCGGCGGCTCCAGCACCCGTTACCGGTACCAGATCACGATAAGGAACGCCGTCACGCTTCTTCGCTGATGGAACCCGCAAGGCGTCCGTCGCGGCCAGCATCCATCCCAGCACCGACGGATGGCGTCCAGGCCTCCGTTGTGGTTCCGGGAAACTTGTCCTGGGACGCGACACGTCGCGGCAACCATGCGCACGGGCCTCTCTCACCTAGGGATGGCGTACATGCCTCCTCCATACCTGGCAACCTGTCGGCGCTTCAAGCACCCACCGTGTACGGCGTCGAGGCCTACCCGGCGGCGCAAGACCGCTTCATCTACGCCGCAGTACCAGGTCACAACTCATCACATGGGTTCCGCTTGCCTGGGAACGTCGTTGACGCTTCCAGCGCCCTGGAACCCATGTCCACGATTCCTACCACAGCTGGATTTCCAAGGGACGCCGTCCACGCGTCCTTGGTCAGCAATTGTACCACCTCGAGTACCGCAGTCACTGTATCCTCCGCAGAGGCGGGCCTTGGCTCTTCGTGCGGATCACACGACAGCGCAGCGGAGCTGCAGCATACCATCGCGCAACTCCGCGTCACGACCAACGCCCTCATAGCGTCGAGCTCCCAGCTATGTCCTGCCATCTTGCCAACATTGTGCGCACTCAATGCCATGTTGGCTGCGGCCGCCTCACAAAACTTCGAGGTAAGCTCGCCCGAGAACCGTCGCAATCTCGGGCGTTCTCTCACGGAGGTATCAGAGCAAGTGAACTGCTTGGCGTGGGCACATTTCGGAGTTTTGCCCGCAGTCCCGCCATCGCCGATTTCCTTCGAGCTACCGGAGTTTCGCGGCTTCCAGGACGATGCCAAGGAATGGGTGGCAACCGTCAACGCTGTCGGAGATCACGCAGCGTGGACGGACCAAAAGAAGTGGGGCATGGCCATAGACCGCCTTCGGAATGCTGCCGCGGCTTGGCATCGATACGAAGGCGTGCGGCAGACGTCCTGGGTGGACTGGAGTGACAAGCTCATAGCTGCTTTTGGACGGAGTCACCATCACCTCTCCACGACCACCCAGTCTTACGCGACCGCTACCGAGAATAGATCCGAGAAGGAGACCACCCTCGCGGCTTCAGCTGTATTTTGCAGCTTCCCGACAGCCAATTTAACCACCTACCCTGGGACGAACAACCCTACAGTGCTGACCCTCACTTCGAAGCGACATCTCCTGATATCACGTCAGTCTGTGGCCGAGTGTGCGGACGTCTGCCACACGCTAAGCGCCGCTTCCTTCAAAGTCACTGTCAGCAAAGACCTACCAGAGAAGGTAATACTTCCGGTTAGTGACAGGTCATCTGACAATGAAGGCTCTACTGCACGTGAAACTATAGGAATAAGCAGCTTGAGCATGAGTCCGACAAAGGCAGTGCTGCAAGAGCACGCGTTGCCTCTCAAGCTGCAACCTGAACTCGGCTCTCAGATGACTACAAAGACACCCCGACGCCCCTTGCCACACCGCAAGCAACGCAGGCGTCGACGCTCAGTGCAGCAGGTGACGGTGCAGCGTGGACTATTTCCAGCATTTGTAACACGACTGCGACAGGATGCTCAAACCGACGAGATTAAACCAACGCGGCCACTTTGCAGGAGTCTGTATCTCCTGCTAGCGGCATCTTGTCCAAGTCAACAGCGTTGGCCCCATCGTGGACGACGCCTGCACCGACCATCACGTCACAGCCAGTGTCGTCCTCCGGAATCTCCTTCAACAAACTTCCATGTGAAATATCAGCTTGGCCGAGCCCGGCCACCCCGGAATAGTCAATGCCGCCCACCGGAGACATTGTCGGTAGCCCACGAGGCTCGCAGTCGGGGCCGAGTGTAATGATATTAAATAGTGGGGCTCAGGCAAGGGCGCAGGCAGGGTTACGGAAGCGGAGGAAGAGGAAGCAGAATAAGAACAGCCGGCCTGCAGCAAAGGCGTTGTCTCTTATTTCTCGTCGTTACAATATATATATATATATATATATATATATAGGCAGGCATGGTGGTTGAGTGGCCGTAGCGTTGCATATAGTCCAGTAGATCCTCCGTGAGCAGTCACAACGTGGTTTATTTCGACGTTTCGGTTTAGAGTCTGGCCTTCATCAGGATTAAAGGTACAGTTTCTTGGTGCTCAGCTTTGTACAATCTCAAATCAGAGGGAAAGGAAAGAGGAAAAAGACATTAAAAAAAGAAAAAAGAAGAAAAAGGAAAAAAGAGAAAAAAAGAATATAAGGTGGACTCCTCTCGGGCGCCCCCCTTCCACTCTTCCCTCCACTTCCCCATTCTTCTCTCTCCCCTTTCTCCCCTTTCTCCCCTTCACCTTTCTGATGTCAGTGGTCTGTGTGTGCTTTCTTTCACTAACGCATTCCTCCCGACCAGACGGCGCCTCCTGGCACTGGCGGTTCGGTGTGGGGCAAAAACGAGCTTTTTTAGGAAGTTCTAAGCCTTTAACTACTCGGAGCCCTGTCAACATTTCGTCGTAGAGAGAGGGGTACCACTTATTGGGGCAGAGGCTGGTAAGCGGGCATTTTAGGAAGTTTTAAGCCTTCAACTATTCGGGGTTCCGTCAACATTTCGTCGTAGAAAGAGAGGTTCCGCGTATTCCGGCAGAGGCTGGTAAGCGGGCGCAATGCGAATACCTTGCCCGCTTCTGGATTACGCGCGCGGTGGGGGCCTCCCGGCTGAGCACAGGGTTGCTGTTGGCATGCATGCATGACGAAATTGATTGGGTAGTAAAATAAAACAGAAAACAGACGACAGCTGCACTTAGAAAGATTAGTTACAATTGGAATTGTTTTGAGTTGTCCAGTGCCCTTCGCAGCTGCAGTGCGGTGAACTCAGTTACTATTTTCATTATTGCCGTTATTGTTTTCTAATGCTTAAATTGCTGCAAGAGTTCCAGGATTCTCTTTATTCCTCTATCGGGGGGGTTAAATCGGTGGATAAAGTATGACTGTCGTTGTTCACGTTCTCGATTTGATTTAAATCCCGTCTCTAAGAGCATTACTGATAGTTTGTCGAATGCATGGTCGGGAAGAATGAGATGTTTGGATAGAGGTAGACTTGGGGCTAATTTCGCATGGTCTCTGTGAATATTGAAGCGAATCCTAAATGGTGTTTCTGTTTGTCCGATGTACTGCATACTACACACGTTGCATTCGAGTAGGTATACCACATTAGAGGAATCACATTTTAGGTTTCCTCGTATGTTAATCAAAAACTTGGATTGTGTGCTTGTTGCTTTGTGTGTTTCTCGCATCACTTTACATACAAGACATCGTGGCTTTAAACAAGGTTGGCATGAATTATGGGGGGGTGGGGGGGGTGATGTGTTAATTTGAGAGTGGACAAGTGTGTTTTTGAGGTTACGTGGTCGTCTGTAAACGACGACCGCAGCGGATGGAAATGCGCGTTTCAGACGTTCACTTTGTTCCAGAATGTTGTAATATCGTTTAAGGATTTTGTTTACATTGGCAAAGTTTGTGCTGTAAGTCAAGCAGAGGTTTGTTCGTTGTGGGTCTTCTTGCGGTGATCGCTTCATAAGTAAGTCTTCACGCTTTAGTGTTCTCGCTTTTTGAACAGCGTCATTAATTACATGTGGGGAGTATTTTTGTTTCTCGAGCATATGTTTTAGCCTCTGTGAGCTCGTGTCAAAGTCAGCGTCTCTAGAGCAGATTCGCTTAAACCGGTGAGCCTGGCTGTCTGGAATACTGTTTTTACAGTGGCTTGGGTGATCGCTTTGGTAATGGAGGTATTGTTGCCGATCCATTGGTTTGTGATATAGGGTTGTAGAGAGCTTCTCTTCTTCTATCGTTATGGTAACATCAAGAAAATTTACGGTAAATTGCGAGTATGTGTGTGTGAAGTGTATGTTCGGATGTACAGCATTGTAAGTGTCGATAAAGCTGAGAAGTTCGTCCTCGCTGTGCGTCCAAATAAGAAAGATGCCGTCTATGTATCTTCTGTATACCATTGGTTTCAAGGAACTTTGTGCAAGAAATTCAGATTCTAGCTTTCCCATAAATATGTTGGCATAAATAGGTGCCAATTGGGTGCCCATAGCGGTCCTGCTTATTTGTCGAAAATACTCTTGGTTAAGCTCGAATGAATTTCATTCGAGGACCATTCTCGTTAAAGTTGCGATGGCCTAGAAATCTGGGGTGTTAGATTGCCTATGGTTTGTGTACATGTTTTTTAATGCAGCTATGCCGTCATCGTGAGGAATATTTGTATACAATGAAGAACCATCAAGAGTAACCAAGTACGAGTTTTTCGGTACACACAGACCTGCAATGTCTCGAAGAAAATGCGTGGTGTCTTTTATGTACGACGCGAGGGTGCATGGAATGTGGCTTATTAGTTTGTCCACGTACTCTGATATTGGTTCAGTTATATTACTGATGCCTTATATGACTGGTCGACCTGGGTTACCGGGTTTATGAATTTTCGGGAGGATGTAGAAGCAACCTGGACGAGGGTATGCTGCTCGCATCAGTTTGTGGTAAGTGTTGGTTATCTTTTCTGCATCCAACAGTTTCTTTTCTTCTGTTTATACGATACGTTTGTATTCGTCTGTCGGATCACCTGGGAGGCGTTCGTAAAATCTTGAGTCGTCTAGTTGGCGGTATGCTTCTTGTAAGTAGTTGGTTGTATTAAGGACTACAATTGCTCCTCCTTTGTCAGTGGGTTTTATTGTGATGTCTGTCCTAGATGGCGAATTTCTCATATTTATTTTTTCAGATTTTGTCAAGTTTTTTCGGTTTCCTTTCTGTCTGTGGTATTCGTGTACTATATCTTTCTGTACTGCGGTGATATAAAGGTCCAAGCACTTGTCTCGATTACTGTTCGGTGTCCAATCATTTGATTTACGACGGTGATTTGTTTCGTGGTTAGAAGGCCTGTCCAAGAAATATTCGCGCAACTTTAAGCTTCGAGCGAAGTTGTCGAGGTCTGGGAGCAAGTGGAATTCATCGAAAAATTTTGTAGTCGGGCAGAAGCTTAGTCCCTTAGATAGCAGTTTTTCTTTGTCAGGTGACAAGCTCGTGTCCGATAAGTTTACAAGCACAGTGTCACAGGGTGTGTTCCAAGATGGGTGCTCGTTTGTACCGTTAGTGGTTTCCTGGGTGGTGGTGTTCTAGTGATAAGGAACTATATCAGGGAACGCGGGTTTGGGCACATGTTCTCTTTTGAGTTTATGAATTTTTGTGGTCATGATGGCTTGGTATTTATTCTGTTCAAATTCTGTTAATCTGGTGATTTCTTCGTTCGATAAAGTGTTGTGGCGGAGAATGGTGTTGGTCATAGCGACCAGTTTCCTTACCTGCTTATCACTGTGAATAAGAGCGATTTCTGTTAATTTAACAGATGCCTCAAGGAGAACATTTTTCCATGTTATTTGGTTGTGTTCATCTAGATTTGTAGCGGCTGGTGTGAGGGAGAGTGTCATACCCTTGGAGGCTATTCTAGCACGAAGGTACACTTGCAATGTTGATTTATGCATTTCATGTCTAATTCGTTTGTCAGGAAGTTTTCGTACTTTAAAGAAAGTGGCGATGCAACTGGGAAGCGATGAGCTGAACTTACATTTCAAAAGTCAATCTTCTTTTGGGTGCGGGCATGGCACTGATGAGGTGCGCAGCTTGTAGTTATGTCCAGCAGGCCTTCGTCGTTGTAGGGAGGATTTCGGCGTTCGGCGTTGGGCACCCGGCGAACGTGTTTGTAGGCAGTTCCGGGGTCCGCAATAGGGGGACGTGGTTTCGTAGTTCGGCAGGCTTCCCTTTGAGGAGTGGTGTAGTGGTGCTGTCGTGTAGTGCTTTTGATCTCGACATCCGATATGGAGGGACGCGTGTTGGCTGTTCAGCAGACTTCCTCCCTAGTAGTGGTGCGCTGTTGATGATAGTGAGGGGGTGCTTGTGGCTCGCGGGAGTGACAGTTTCGCCGATCGTCGCGAACTCATCTGTGATGTTGGGTGGGTGTGGCTCCTGGTGTGGGGCACCTGGTGTATGTTGATATGCAGAGTTCTTGTCCTGGGTGTCTTGTTGTGTTGAACGGATATTGACGGGAGCTGCTGGTTGAGTCGACCACCCCGTGGTAGCTTCGAAGTCTCCGCGACCGAGTGCACTCTTGAGGGTTTCGGCGATCAAAGCGACACCCATAAAACTCGGATGAAGCCCATCCGCAGCAAGAAAGCGTCTTGGTGGCAACTGCACGAATTGGTAGTCGATGTATGACACCTTGCTGGGTCTTCGGCAGTAGGCCTTGACTGTCTCGTTGAATTGACGAGCGTCCCGCTTCAAGCGATGCACGAATTGTTCATTCGATCGTTCCAGATGTAGGTTGAAGTAACGGGGCAGCACGCATAAAACAACAAGCCTTTCGAGTTCCTGGCGTGTCCGAAGCGTGTTGTTCACTAGATGGCGAAGGCGGCGTAGCGATTCATCTAGTCCGTATGACGCCAGCTCGCTCGTACCGACGTGAAAAACGAGCGTGGTCACAGATGGTGGTATGTCGGCAAGCTCTTTCTCGATGTCGAATGTGGAGGCTCCATGGATTGAAATGATCGCAGGTGTCGTCTTCTCATGCGGGTCGAAATGCCGATGTAAATACCTTGTTTGCGAGATTCCGATGATGGCTGATGTTGGTGCATGTTTAGAGAACTTCCGTGAGACCTGCTCGACTGGAGGTGCGCCTGTCGCCGGTCTTGTGTAGGCAGGCATGGTGGTTGAGTGGCCGTAGCGTTGTATATAGTCCAGTAGATTTTATGTGAGCAGTCACAACGTGGTTTATTTCGACGTTTCGGCCTGGAGGCGTTTCGGCCTTAATCATCAGGATTAAAGGTACAGTTTGTTGGTGCTCATCTTTATACAATCTCAAATCAGAGGGAAAGGAAACAGGAAAGAGACAGAAAAAAGGAAAAAAGAAAAAAAAAACAAAAAAAACAAAAGGAAACAAAGAGAAAAAAGAATCTAAGTTGGACTCCCCTCGGGCGCCCCCCTTCCACACTTCCCCCCACTTCCCCCTTCATTTCTCTTCCCTTTCTCCTCTTCACCTTTCTGATGTCAGTGGTCTGTGTATGCTTTCTTTCACTAACGCATTCCTCCCGACCAGACGGCGCCTCCTGGCACTGGCGGTTAGGTGTGGGGCAAAAACGACCTTTTTTAGGAAGTTTTAAGCCTTTAACTACTCGGGGTCCCGTCAACATTTCGTCGTAGAAATAGGGGTTCCGCGTATTGCGGCAGAGGCTGGTAAGTGGGCGCAATGCGAATTCCTTGCCCGCTTCTGGATTACGCGTGCAGTGGGGGCCTCCCGGCTGAGCACAGGGTTGCTGTTGGGCATGTCATGCATGGCACAATTGATTGGGTAGTAAAATGAAACAGAAAACATACGACAGATGCACTTAGGAAGAGTAGTTACGCTTGGAATTGTTTTGAGTTGTCCAGTGCCCTTCGCAGCTGCAGTGCCGTGAACTCAGTTACTATTTCAATAATGCCGTTATTGTTTTCTAATGCTTTATATGCTGCAAGTGTTCCAGGATTCTCATTTATTTCTCTATCGAGGGTGTTAAATCAGTGTATAAGGTATGACTCTCGTTTTTCACGTTCTCGATTTGATTTAAATCCCGTCTCTAAGAGCGTTACTGATAGTTTGTTGAATGCATGTTCGGGAAGATTGAGATGTTTTGATAAAGGTAGACTTGGTGCTGATTTCGCATGGGATCTGTGATTATTGATGCGAATCCTAAATGGTGTTTCTGTTTGTCCGATGTACTGCATACCACACACGTTGCGTTCGAGTAGGTATACCATATTAGAGGAATCGCATGTTAGGTTTCCTTGTATGTTAATCGAAAACTTGGATTGTGTGCTGGTTGCTTTGTGTGTTTCTCGCATCACCTTACATACAAGACATCGTGGCTTTAAACAAGGTCGGCATGAATTATTGGGGGGTGATGTGTTAATTTGAGGGTGGACAAGTGTGTCTTTGAGGTTACGTGGTTGTCGGTAAACGTCGCCTGGAGCGGATGGAAATGCGCTTTTCAGCCGTTCACTTTGTTGCAGAATGTTGTAATGTCGTTTAAGGATTTTGCTTACATTGGGAAAGTTTGTGCTGTAAGTCAAGCAGAGGTTTGTTCGTTGTGGGTCTTCTTGCGGTGGTCGCTTCATAAGTAAGTCTTCACGCTTTAGTTTTTTCGCTTTTTGAACAGCGTCAATAGTTACATGTGGGGGGTATTTTTGTTTCTCGAGCATAAGTTTCAGCCTCTGTGAGCTCGTGTCAAAGTCAGCGTCTCTAGAGGAGATTCGCTTAAACCGGTGAGCCTGGCTGTATGGAATACTGTTTTTACAGTGGCGTGGGTGATCGCTTTGGTAATGGAGGTATTGTTGTCGATCGGTTGGTTTGCATTATAGGGTTGTAGAGAGCTTCTTTTCTTCTATCGTTATGGTAACATTAAGAAAATTTACGATTACTTGCGAGTATATGTGTGGGAAGTGTATGTTCGGATGTACAGCATTGTAAGTGTCGATAAAGCTGAGATAAAAATTCCAAGTGTAAAACAATTTCACGTGTAACTACTCTTCCTAAGTGCAGCTGTCGTCTGTTTTCAGTTTTATTTTACTACCCAATCAATTGTGCCATGCATGACATGCCCAACAGCAACCCTGTGCTCAGCTTGGAGGCCCCCACTGCACGCGTAATCCAGAAGCGGGCGAGGAATTCGCATTGCGCCCGCTTACCAGCCTCTGCTGCCATACACGGAACCCCTCTTTCTACGACGAAGTGTTGACGGGACCCCGAGTAGTTAAAGGCTTAAAACTTCTTAAAATGCCCGCATAACAGCCTCTGCCCCAATACGCGGTACCGCTCTTTCTACGAAGAAGTGTTGACAGGGCTGCGAGTAGTTAAAGGCTTAGAACTTCGTAAAAAAGCTCGTTTTTGCCCCACACCTAACCGCCAGTGCCAGGAGGCGCCGTCTGGTCGGGAGGAATGCGTTAGTGTAAGAAAGCATACACAGACCACTGACATCAGAAAGGTGAAGGGGAGAAAGGGGAGAGAGTTGAAGGGGCGACGTTTCGACCTAGAGGCTGGTCTTCATCAGGATTAAAGGTACAGTTTGTTGGTGCTCAGCTTTATACAATCTCAAATCAGAGGGAAAAGAAAGAGGAAAAACAGAAAAAAATGAAAAAAAGAAAAAAAGAAGAAAAAAGGAAGAAAAGAGAAAAAGAATATAAGGTGTACTTCCCTCGGGCGCCCACCCTTCCACTGTTTCTTCCACTTCCCCTTCATCTCACTCCCCTTTCTCCCCTTCACATTTCTGATGTCAGCGTTCTGTGTATGCTTCCTTTCACTAACGCATTCTTCCCGACTAGGCGGCGCCTCCTGGCACTGGCGGTTCGGTGTGGAGCTCAAAATAGCTTTTTTAGGAAGTTCTAAGCATTTAACTACTCGGAGCCCCGTCAACATTTCGTCGTAGAAAGAGGGGTGCCACGTATTGCGGCAGAGGCTGGTAAGCGGGCGCAATGCGCATTCCTTGCCCGCTTCTGGATTACGTGTGCAGTAGATTACGCGTGCAGTAATCCAGAAGCGGGCAAGGAATTCGCATTGCACCCGCTTACCAGCCTCTGCGGCAATACGCGGCCCCCCTCTTTCTACGACGAAATGTTGACGGGGCGCCGAGTAGTTAAAGGCTTAAAACTTCCTAGAATGGCCGCTTACCAGCCTCTGCCGCAATACGCGGCACCCCTCTTTCTACGACGAAATGTTGACGGGGCTCCGAGAAGTTAAAGGCTTAGAAGTTCCTAAAAAAGCTCATTTTTGCCCCACACCGAACCACCAGTGCCAGGAGGCGCCGTCTGGTCGGGAAGAATGCGTTAGTGAAAAGAAGCACACACACACCGCTGACATCAGAAAGGTGAAGGGGAGAATGGGGAGAGAGATGAAGGGGAAGTGGAAGGAATAGTGGAAGGAGGGCGCCCGAGGGGAGTCCACCTTATATTCTTTTTCTATTTTTCTTTCTTTTTCTCTTTTTTTCCGTCTTTTTTTTCGTTCCTTTGCCTCTGATTTGAGATTGTATAAAGCTGAGCACCAACAAACTGTACCTTCAATCCGGATGAAGGCCAGACTCTAGGCCGAAACGTTGAAATAAACCACGTTGTGACCGCTCACGGAGGATCTACTGGACTATATGCAACGCTACGGCCACTCAACTACCATGCCTGCCTATATATATATATATATATATATATATATATATATACATATATATATATATATATATATATATATATATATATATATATATATATAAG